>NW_027667605.1:0-376000 GCF_963924665.1 Micromys minutus
TTAGGTAAAAAGGCTGAAATTCCCATTATTTGGGGGCAAAAAGGCAGAAATTTTCCTTATTTTGGGGCAAAATTGAAGAAATTTCACTTACTTCAGGGTAATAATTAAGAATTTTTCCTTATTTTGGGGCAAAAAAGACAGATATTCACTTTGTTTTAGGGGAAAAAGACAGAAATTCCACTGATTTAGAGGCAAAAAAGCAGAAATTCCCCTTATTTTGGAGTAAAAATGAAGAAATTTCCCTTTTTTATGGCAAAAAGGTATGCATTCTTATATTTTCGGGCAAAAGGCAGAAATTCCCCGTATTTTGGAGCAAAATTGCAGAAATTCCCCTAATTGTAGGGCAAAAAGGCAGAAATTCCCCATATGTTGGGGCAAAAAGACAAAAATTCTCCTTATTTTAAGGCAAAACTCAGAAATTCCACTTATTTGGGGCAAAATTCCAGAAATTTTTCTTATTTTGGGGCAAAATTGCAGAAATTTCACTTATTTTGGGGCAAAATTGCAGAAATTTCACTTATTTCAGGGAAAAAAAGCAGAAAATTTCTTATTTTGGGGAAAAAAGGCAGAAATTCCTAATATTTTGTGGCAAAAATGCAAAAATTCCCCTTATTTTGACATAAAAAGGCTGAAATTCTTTTTATTTGAGGAAAAAATGGCAGAAATTTCCCTTATTTTGGGGCAAAATTACAGAAATTTCACTTATTTCAGGGTAATAAGTCAGAATATTTCCTTATTTTGGGGCAAAAAAACAGAAATTCCCTTTTTTTGATGGAAAAAGACAGAAATTCCACTTATTTAGAGGCCAAAAAGAAGAAATTCCCCTTATTTTGGAGCAAAAATGAAGAAATTTCCCTTTTTTATATAAAAGGTATGCATTCTTCTGATTTTCGGGCAAAAAGGCAGAAATTCCCCGTATTTTGGATCAAAATTGCAGAAATTACCCTAATTGTGAGGCAAAAAGGCAAAAATTCCTTATATGTTTGGTCAAAAATCCAGAAATATCCCTTATTTTGGGGCAAAATTGCAGAAATTTCACTTATTTTGGGGCAAAATTGCAGAAATTTCACTTATTTCAGCAAAAAAAAAGCAGAAATTTTCTAATTTGGGGCAAAAAGGCAGAAATTTCCCTCATTTGGGGGCAAAAATGCAGAAATTCCTCTTATTTTGAAGTAAAAAGCCTGAAATTCCCCTTATTTTGGGGCAAAAAGGCAGAAATTTCCCTTATTTTGGGGCAAAATTGCAGAAATTTCTCTTATTTCAGGGTAATAAGTCAGAAATTTTCCTTATTTTGGGGCAAAAAAGACAGGAATTCCCTTTGTTTTGGGGGAACAATAATTCCACTTATTTAGAAGCAAAAAAGCTGAAATTCCCCTTATTTTGGAGCAAAAATGAAGAAATTTCCTTTTTTTATGGCAAAAAGGTATGCATTCTTCTTATTTTAAGGCAAAAAGGCAGAAATTCCTCGTATTTTGGAGCAAAATTGCAGAAATTCCCCTAATTGTGGGGCAAAAAGGCAGAAATTCTCTATATGTTGGGGCAAAAAGATAGAAATTCTCCTTATTTGGGGGCAAAACTCAAAAATTCCATTTATTTTGGGGCAAAATTCCAGAAATTTCACTTATTTTGGGGCAAAATTCCTGAAATTTCACTTATTTTGGAGCAAACTTGCAGAAATTTCACTTATTTTGGTGAAAAATTGCAGAAATTTCACTTATTTCAGGGAAAAAAGGTAGAAATTTTCCTTATCGTGGGGCAAAAAGGCAGAAATTCCTAATATTTTGTGGAAAAAATGCAGAAATTCTTCTAATTTTGAGGTAAAAAGGCTGAAATTTCCATTATTTGGGGGCAAAAAGGCAGAAATTTCCCTTTATTTGGGGCAAAATTGCAGAAATTTCACTTAGTTCAGGGTAATAAGTCAGAATTTTTTCTTATTTTGGGGCAAAAAAGACAGGAATTCCCTTTGTTTTGGGGGAAAAAGACAGAAATTCCACTTATTTATAGGCAAAAAGCAGAAATTCCCCTTATTTTGGAGCAAAAATGAAGAAATTTCCCATTTTTATGGCAAAATGGTATGCATTCTTCTTATTTTCGGGCAAAAAAAGCAGAAATTCCCCGTATTTTGGAACAAAATTGCAGAAATTCCCCTAATTGTTGGGCAAAAAGGCAGAAATTCCTTATATGTTGTCGGCAAAAAGACAGAAATTCTTCTTATTTGGGGCAAAACTCAGAAATTCCACTTATTTGGGGCAAAATTCCAGAAATTTCCCTTATTTTGGGGCAAAATTACAGAAATTTCACTTATTTTGGGGCAAAATTGCAGAAATGTCACTTATTTCAGGGAAAAAAAGCAGAAATTTTCTTATTTTGGGGAAAAAAGGCAGAAATTCCTAATATTTTGTGGGAAAAATGCAAAAATTCCCCTTATTTTGACATAAAAAGGCTGAAATTCCTTTTATTTGATTGCAAAGAGGCAGAAATTTCCTTTATTTTGGGGCAAAATTGCAAAAATTTCACTTATTTCAGGGTAATAAGTCAGAAATTTTCCTTATATTGGGGCAAAAAAACAGGAATTTCCTTTGTTTTGGGGAAAAAAGAAATTTCACTTATTTAGAGGCAAAAAAGCTGAAATTCCCCTTATTTTGGAGCAAAAATGAAGAAATTTCCCTTTTTTATATAGAAGGTATGCATTCTTCTGATTTTCGGGCAAAAAGGCAGAAATTCCCCGTATTTTGGAGCAAAATTGCAGAAATTCTTCCAATTGTTAGGCAATAAGGCAGAAATTCTCTATATGTTGGGGCAAAAATCCAGAAATATCCCTTATTTTGGGGCAAAATTGCAGAAATTTCACGTATTTTGGGGCAAAATTGCAGAAATTTCACTTATTTCAGGGAAAAAAGCAGAAATTTTCTTATTTTGTGGCAAAAAGGCAGAAATTCCCCTTATTTTGGAGCAAAAATGAAGAAATTTCCCTTTTTATGGCAAAAAGGTATGCATTCTTCTGATTTTCGGGCAAAAAGGCAGAAATTCCCCATATTTTGAAGCAAAATTGCAGAAATTCCCCTAATTTGGGGCAAAAAGGCAGAAATTCCCTATATGTTGGAACAAAAAGTCAGAAATTCTCCATATTTTGGGGCAAAACTCAGAAATTCCACTTATTTTGGGGCAAAATTCCAGAAATTTCCCTTATTTGGGGGCAAATATACAGAAATTTCACTTATTTTGGGGCAAAATTGCAGAAATTTCACTTATTTCAGGGAAAAAAAGCAGAAATTTTCTTATTTTGTGGCGAAAAGCAGAAATTCTTAATATTTTGTGGCAAAAATGCTGAAATTCCCCTTATTCTTAGGTAAAAAGGCTGAAATTCTCTTTATTTGGGGGCAAAAAGTCAGAAATTTCCCTTATTTCAGGGTAATAAGTGAGAAATTTTCCTTATTTTGGGGCAAAAAAGACAGGAATTTCCTTTGTTTTGGGGAAAAAGACAGAAATTCCACTTATTTAGAGACTAAAAAGCAGAAATTCCCCTCATTTTGGAGCAAAAATGAAGAAATTTTCCTTTTTTATGGCAAAAAGGTATGCATTCTTCTTATTTTCGGGCAAAAAGTCAGAAATTCCCCGTATTTTGGAGCAAAATTGCAGAAATTCCCCCAATTGCTAGGCAAAAAGGCAGAAATTCCCTATATGTTGGGGCAAAAATCCAGAAATATCCCTTATTTGGGGGCAAAATTGCAGAAATTTCACGTATTTTGGAGCAAAATTGCAGAAATTTCACTTATTTCAGGGAAAAAAAGCAGAAATTTTCTTATTTTGGGGCAAAAAGGCAGAAATTTCCCTTATTTTTGGGCAAAAATGCAGAAATTCCCCTTATTTTGAAGTAAAAAGGCTGAAATTCCCCTTATTTTGGGGCAAAAAAGCAGAAATTTCCCTTATTTTGGGGCATAATTGCAGAAATTTCACTTATTTCAGGGTAATAAGTGAGAAATTTTCCTTATTTTGGGGCAAAAAAGACAGGAATTCCCTTTGTTTTGGGGGAACAATAATTCCACTTATTTAGAGGCAAAAAAGCTGAAATTCCCCTTATTTTGGAGCAAAAATGAAGAAATTTCCCTTTTTATGGCAAAAAGGTATGCATTCTTCTGATTTTCGGGCAAAAAGGCAGAAATTCCCAATTTTGGAGCAAAATTGCAGAAATTCCCCTAATTGTGGGGCAAAAAGGCAGAAATTCTCTATATGTTGGGGCAAAAAGACAGAAATTCTCCATATTTTGGGGCAAAACTCAGAAATTCCACTTATTTTGGGGCAAAATTCGAGAAATTTGACTTATTTTGGTGCAAAATTACAGAAATTTCACTTATTTTGGGGCAAAATTGCAGAAATTTCACTTATTTCAGGGAAAAAATGCAGAAATTATCTTATTTTGTGGCGAAAAGCAGAAATTCCTAATATTTTGTGGCAAAAATGCAGAAATTCCCTTTATTTTTAGATAAAAAGGCTGAAATTCTCTTTATTTGGGGGCAAAAAGGCAGAAATTTCCCTTATTTTGGGGCAAAATTGCAGAAATTTCACTTATTTCAGGGTAATAAGTCAGAAATTTTCCTTATTTTGGGGCAAAAAAGACAGGAATTTCCTTTGTTTTGGGGAAAAAGACAGAAATTCCACTTATTTAGAGACTAAAAAGGAGAAATTTCCCTTATTTTGGAGCAAAAATGAAGAAATTTTCCTTCTTTATGGCAAAAAGGTATGCATTTTTCTGATTTTCGGGCGAAAAGGCAGAAATTCCCCGTATTTTGGAGCAAAATTGCAGAAATTCCCCCAATTGTGGGGCAAAAAGGCAGAAATTCTCTATATGTTGGGGCAAAAAACAGAACTTCTCCTTATTTTGGGGTAAAACTCAGAAATTCCACTTATTTTTGGGCAAAATTCCAGAAATTTCCCTTATTTTGGGGCAAAATTGCAGAAATTTGACTTATTTTGGGGCAAAATTGCAGAAATTTCCCTTATTTTGGGGCAAAAATGCAGAAATTCCCCTTATTTGGAGGTAAAAAGGCTGAAATTCCTCTTATTTGGGGGCAAAAGGGCAGAAATTTCCCTTCTTTTGGGGCAAAAATGCAGAACTTCCCCTTATTTTGAGGTAAAAAGTCTCAAATTCCCCTTATTTGGAGGCAAAAGGCAGAAGTTTCCCTAATTTTGGGCAAAATTGCAGAAATTTCACTTATTTCAGGGTAATAAGTCAGAAATTTTATTAATTTTGGGGCAAAAAAGACAGGAATTCCTTTGTTTTGGGGGACAAAATATTCCACTTATTTAGAGGCAAAGAAGCTGAAATTGTTCCTATTTTGGAGCAAAAATGAAGAAATTTCCTTTTTTTATGGCAAAAGTACGCATTCTTCTGATTTTTGGGCAAAAAAGCAGAAATTCCCCGTATTTTGGAGCAAAATTGCAGAAATTCCCCTAATTGTGGGGCAAATAGGCAGAAATTCCCTATATGTTGGAAGAAAAAGACAGAAATTCTCCTTATTTTGGGGCAAAACACAGAAATTCCACTTATTTTGGGACAAAATTCCAGAAATTTCCCTTATTTTGGGGCAAAATTGTAGAAATTTCACTTATTTTGGGGCAAAATTGCAGAAATTTCTCTTATTTCAGGGAAAAAAAGCAGACATTTTCTTATTTTGGGGTAAAAAGGCAGAAATTCCCCTTATTTTAGGGCAAAAATGCAGAAATTCCCTTTATTTTGAGGTAAAAATGCTGAAACTCCCCTTATTTGGGGGCAAAATTGAGAAATTTCCCTTATTTTGGGGCAAAATTGCAGAAATTTCACTTATTTCATAGAAAAAAAGCAGAAATTTTCTTATTTTGTGCGAAAAAGGCAGAAATTTCCCTTATTATGGGGCAAAAATGCAGAAATTCCCCTTATTTTAAGGTAAAAAGGCTGAAATCCCCCTTATTTGGAGGCAAAAAGGCAGAAATTTCCCTTATTTTGGGGCAAAATTGCAGAAATTTCACTTATTTCAGGGTAATTAGTCAGAAATTTTTTTTATTTAGGGGCAAAATAGACAGGAATTCCCTTTGTTTTGGGGGAAAAAGAAATTCCACTTATTTAGAGGCAAAAAAGCTGAAATTCCCCTTATTTTGGAGCAAAAATGAAGAAATTTCCCTTTTTATGGCAAAAAGGTATGCATTCTTCTGATTTTAGGGTAAAAGGCAGAAATTCCCCATATTTTGAAGCAAAATTGCAGAAATTCCCCTAATTGTGGGGCAAAATGGCAGAAATTCCCTATATGTTGGGGCAAAAAGACAGAAATTCTTCTTATTTTGGGGCAAAACTCAGAAATTCCACTTATTTTGGGGCAAAATTGCAGAAATTTCACTTATTTTGGGGCAAAATTGCAGAAATTTCACTTATTTTTAGGAAAAATTGCAGAAATTTCACTTATTTCAGGGAAAAAAAGCAGAAATTTTTTTATTTTGGGGCAAAAGGCAGAAATTCCTAATATTTAGTGGCAAAAATTCAGAAATTTCCCTTATTTTGAGGTAAAAGCTAAAATTCTCCTTATTTGGGGGCAAAAAGGCAGAAATTTCCCTTATTTTGGGGCAAAATTGCAGAAATTTCACTTATTTCAGGGTAATAAGTCAGAAGTTTTCCGTATTTTGGGGCAAAAAAAAAAAACCAGGAATTCCCTTTGTTTTGGGGGAAAAAGACAGAAATTCCACTCTTTAGAGGCAAAAAAGCAGAAATTCCCCTTATTTTGGAGCAAAAATGAAGAAATTTCTCTTTTTATGGCAAAAAGGTATGCATTCTTCTTATTTTCAGGCAAAAAGGCAGAAATTCCCCATATTTTGGAGAAAAATTGCAGAAATTCCCCTAATTGTGGGGCAAAAAGGCAGAAATTCTCTATATGTTGGGGCAAAAAGACAGAAATTCTTCTTATTTGGGGGCAAAACTCAGTAATTCCATTTATTTTGGGGCAAAATTCCAGAAATTTCACTTATTTTGGGGCAAAATTCCTGAAATTTCACTTATTTTGGAGCAAAATTGCAGAAATTTCACTTATTTTGGAAAAAAATTGCAGAAATTTCACTTATCTCATGGAAAAAAGGCAGAAATTTTCCTTATTGTAAGGCAAAAAGGCAGAAATTCCTAATATTTTGTGGAAAAAATGCAGAAATTCTTCTTATTTTTAGGTAAAAAGGCTGAAATTCCCATTATTTGGGGGCAAAAAGGCAGAAATTTTCCTTATTTTGGGGCAAAATTGAAGAAAATTCACTTACTTCAGGGTAATAATTAAGAATTTTTCCTTATTTTGGGGCAAAAAAGACAGATATTCACTTTGTTTTAGGGGAAAAAGACAGAAATTCCACTGATTTAGAGGCAAAAAAGCAGAAATTCCCCTTATTTTGGAGTAAAAATGAAGAAATTTCCCTTTTTTATGGCAAAAAGGTATGCATTCTTATATTTTCGGGCAAAAGGCAGAAATTCCCCGTATTTTGGAGCAAAATTGCAGAAATTCCCCTAATTGTAGGGCAAAAAGGCAGAAATTCCCCATATGTTGGGGCAAAAAGACAAAAATTCTCCTTATTTTAAGGCAAAACTCAGAAATTCCACTTATTTGGGGCAAAATTCCAGAAATTTTTCTTATTTTGGGGCAAAATTGCAGAAATTTCACTTATTTTGGGGCAAAATTGCAGAAATTTCACTTATTTCAGGGAAAAAAAGCAGAAAATTTCTTATTTTGGGGAAAAAAGGCAGAAATTCCTAATATTTTGTGGCAAAAATGCAAAAATTCCCCTTATTTTGACATAAAAAGGCTGAAATTCTTTTTATTTGAGGAAAAAATGGCAGAAATTTCCCTTATTTTGGGGCAAAATTACAGAAATTTCACTTATTTCAGGGTAATAAGTCAGAATATTTCCTTATTTTGGGGCAAAAAAGACAGAAATTCCCTTTTTTTGATGGAAAAAGACAGAAATTCCACTTATTTAGAGGCCAAAAAGAAGAAATTCCCCTTATTTTGGAGCAAAAATGAAGAAATTTCCCTTTTTTATATAAAAGGTATGCATTCTTCTGATTTTCGGGCAAAAAGGCAGAAATTCCCCGTATTTTGGATCAAAATTGCAGAAATTACCCTAATTGTGAGGCAAAAAGGCAAAAATTCCTTATATGTTTGGTCAAAAATCCAGAAATATCCCTTATTTTGGGGCAAAATTGCAGAAATTTCACTTATTTTGGGGCAAAATTGCAGAAATTTCACTTATTTCAGCAAAAAAAAGCAGAAATTTTCTAATTTGGGGCAAAAAGGCAGAAATTTCCCTCATTTGGGGGCAAAAATGCAGAAATTCCTCTTATTTTGAAGTAAAAAGCCTGAAATTCCCCTTATTTTGGGGCAAAAAGGCAGAAATTTCCCTTATTTTGGGGCAAAATTGCAGAAATTTCTCTTATTTCAGGGTAATAAGTCAGAAATTTTCCTTATTTTGGGGCAAAAAAGACAGGAATTCCCTTTGTTTTGGGGGAACAATAATTCCACTTATTTAGAAGCAAAAAAGCTGAAATTCCCCTTATTTTGGAGCAAAAATGAAGAAATTTCCTTTTTTTATGGCAAAAAGGTATGCATTCTTCTTATTTTAAGGCAAAAAGGCAGAAATTCCTCGTATTTTGGAGCAAAATTGCAGAAATTCCCCTAATTGTGGGGCAAAAAGGCAGAAATTCTCTATATGTTGGGGCAAAAAGATAGAAATTCTCCTTATTTGGGGGCAAAACTCAAAAATTCCATTTATTTTGGGGCAAAATTCCAGAAATTTCACTTATTTTGGGGCAAAATTCCTGAAATTTCACTTATTTTGGAGCAAACTTGCAGAAATTTCACTTATTTTGGTGAAAAATTGCAGAAATTTCACTTATTTCAGGGAAAAAAGGTAGAAATTTTCCTTATCGTGGGGCAAAAAGGCAGAAATTCCTAATATTTTGTGGAAAAAATGCAGAAATTCTTCTAATTTTGAGGTAAAAAGGCTGAAATTTCCATTATTTGGGGGCAAAAAGGCAGAAATTTCCCTTTATTTGGGGCAAAATTGCAGAAATTTCACTTAGTTCAGGGTAATAAGTCAGAATTTTTTCTTATTTTGGGGCAAAAAAGACAGGAATTCCCTTTGTTTTGGGGGAAAAAGACAGAAATTCCACTTATTTATAGGCAAAAAGCAGAAATTCCCCTTATTTTGGAGCAAAAATGAAGAAATTTCCCATTTTTATGGCAAAATGGTATGCATTCTTCTTATTTTCGGGCAAAAAAAGCAGAAATTCCCCGTATTTTGGAACAAAATTGCAGAAATTCCCCTAATTGTTGGGCAAAAAGGCAGAAATTCCTTATATGTTGTCGGCAAAAAGACAGAAATTCTTCTTATTTGGGGCAAAACTCAGAAATTCCACTTATTTGGGGCAAAATTCCAGAAATTTCCCTTATTTTGGGGCAAAATTACAGAAATTTCACTTATTTTGGGGCAAAATTGCAGAAATGTCACTTATTTCAGGGAAAAAAAGCAGAAATTTTCTTATTTTGGGGAAAAAAGGCAGAAATTCCTAATATTTTGTGGGAAAAATGCAAAAATTCCCCTTATTTTGACATAAAAAGGCTGAAATTCCTTTTATTTGATTGCAAAGAGGCAGAAATTTCCTTTATTTTGGGGCAAAATTGCAAAAATTTCACTTATTTCAGGGTAATAAGTCAGAAATTTTCCTTATATTGGGGCAAAAAAACAGGAATTTCCTTTGTTTTGGGGAAAAAAGAAATTTCACTTATTTAGAGGCAAAAAAGCTGAAATTCCCCTTATTTTGGAGCAAAAATGAAGAAATTTCCCTTTTTTATATAGAAGGTATGCATTCTTCTGATTTTCGGGCAAAAAGGCAGAAATTCCCCGTATTTTGGAGCAAAATTGCAGAAATTCTTCCAATTGTTAGGCAAAAAGGCAGAAATTCTCTATATGTTGGGGCAAAAATCCAGAAATATCCCTTATTTTGGGGCAAAATTGCAGAAATTTCACGTATTTTGGGGCAAAATTGCAGAAATTTCACTTATTTCAGGGAAAAAAGCAGAAATTTTCTTATTTTGTGGCAAAAAGGCAGAAATTCCCCTTATTTTGGAGCAAAAATGAAGAAATTTCCCTTTTTATGGCAAAAAGGTATGCATTCTTCTGATTTTCGGGCAAAAAGGCAGAAATTCCCCATATTTTGAAGCAAAATTGCAGAAATTCCCCTAATTTGGGGCAAAAAGGCAGAAATTCCCTATATGTTGGAACAAAAAGTCAGAAATTCTCCATATTTTGGGGCAAAACTCAGAAATTCCACTTATTTTGGGGCAAAATTCCAGAAATTTCCCTTATTTGGGGGCAAATATACAGAAATTTCACTTATTTTGGGGCAAAATTGCAGAAATTTCACTTATTTCAGGGAAAAAAAGCAGAAATTTTCTTATTTTGTGGCGAAAAGCAGAAATTCTTAATATTTTGTGGCAAAAATGCTGAAATTCCCCTTATTCTTAGGTAAAAAGGCTGAAATTCTCTTTATTTGGGGGCAAAAAGTCAGAAATTTCCCTTATTTCAGGGTAATAAGTGAGAAATTTTCCTTATTTTGGGGCAAAAAAGACAGGAATTTCCTTTGTTTTGGGGAAAAAGACAGAAATTCCACTTATTTAGAGACTAAAAAGCAGAAATTCCCCTCATTTTGGAGCAAAAATGAAGAAATTTTCCTTTTTTATGGCAAAAAGGTATGCATTCTTCTTATTTTCGGGCAAAAAGTCAGAAATTCCCCGTATTTTGGAGCAAAATTGCAGAAATTCCCCCAATTGTTAGGCAAAAAGGCAGAAATTCCCTATATGTTGGGGCAAAAATCCAGAAATATCCCTTATTTGGGGGCAAAATTGCAGAAATTTCACGTATTTTGGAGCAAAATTGCAGAAATTTCACTTATTTCAGGGAAAAAAAGCAGAAATTTTCTTATTTTGGGGGAAAAAGGCAGAAATTTCCCTTATTTTTGGGCAAAAATGCAGAAATTCCCCTTATTTTGAAGTAAAAAGGCTGAAATTCCCCTTATTTTGGGGCAAAAAAGCAGAAATTTCCCTTATTTTGGGGCATAATTGCAGAAATTTCACTTATTTCAGGGTAATAAGTGAGAAATTTTCCTTATTTTGGGGCAAAAAAGACAGGAATTCCCTTTGTTTTGGGGGAACAATAATTCCACTTATTTAGAGGCAAAAAAGCTGAAATTCCCCTTATTTTGGAGCAAAAATGAAGAAATTTCCCTTTTTATGGCAAAAAGGTATGCATTCTTCTGATTTTCGGGCAAAAAGGCAGAAATTCCCATATTTTGGAGCAAAATTGCAGAAATTCCCCTAATTGTGGGGCAAAAAGGCAGAAATTCTCTATATGTTGGGGCAAAAAGACAGAAATTCTCCATATTTTGGGGCAAAACTCAGAAATTCCACTTATTTTGGGGCAAAATTCGAGAAATTTGACTTATTTTGGTGCAAAATTACAGAAATTTCACTTATTTTGGGGCAAAATTGCAGAAATTTAACTTATTTCAGGGAAAAAATGCAGAAATTATCTTATTTTGTGGCGAAAAGCAGAAATTCCTAATATTTTGTGGCAAAAATGCAGAAATTCCCTTTATTTTTAGATAAAAAGGCTGAAATTCTCTTTATTTGGGGGCAAAAAGGCAGAAATTTCCCTTATTTTGGGGCAAAATTGCAGAAATTTCACTTATTTCAGGGTAATAAGTCAGAAATTTTCCTTATTTTGGGGCAAAAAAGACAGGAATTTCCTTTGTTTTGGGGAAAAAGACAGAAATTCCACTTATTTAGAGACTAAAAAGGAGAAATTTCCCTTATTTTGGAGCAAAAATGAAGAAATTTTCCTTCTTTATGGCAAAAAGGTATGCATTTTTCTGATTTTCGGGCGAAAAGGCAGAAATTCCCCGTATTTTGGAGCAAAATTGCAGAAATTCCCCCAATTGTGGGGCAAAAAGGCAGAAATTCTCTATATGTTGGGGCAAAAAACAGAACTTCTCCTTATTTTGGGGTAAAACTCAGAAATTCCACTTATTTTTGGGCAAAATTCCAGAAATTTCCCTTATTTTGGGGCAAAATTGCAGAAATTTGACTTATTTTGGGGCAAAATTGCAGAAATTTCCCTTATTTTGGGGCAAAAATGCAGAAATTCCCCTTATTTGGAGGTAAAAAGGCTGAAATTCCTCTTATTTGGGGGCAAAAGGGCAGAAATTCCCCTTCTTTTGGGGCAAAAATGCAGAACTTCCCCTTATTTTGAGGTAAAAAGTCTCAAATTCCCCTTATTTGGAGGCAAAAGGCAGAAGTTTCCCTAATTTTGGGCAAAATTGCAGAAATTTCACTTATTTCAGGGTAATAAGTAAGAAATTTTATTAATTTTGGGGCAAAAAAGACAGGAATTCCTTTGTTTTGGGGGACAAAATATTCCACTTATTTAGAGGCAAAGAAGCTGAAATTGTTCCTATTTAGGAGCAAAAATGAAGAAATTTCCTTTTTTTATGGCAAAAGTACGCATTCTTCTGATTTTTGGGCAAAAAAGCAGAAATTCCCCGTATTTTGGAGCAAAATTGCAGAAATTCCCCTAATTGTGGGGCAAATAGGCAGAAATTCCCTATATGTTGGAAGAAAAAGACAGAAATTCTCCTTATTTTGGGGCAAAACACAGAAATTCCACTTATTTTGGGACAAAATTCCAGAAATTTCCCTTATTTTGGGGCAAAATTGTAGAAATTTCACTTATTTTGGGGCAAAATTGCAGAAATTTCTCTTATTTCAGGGAAAAAAAGCAGACATTTTCTTATTTTGGGGTAAAAAGGCAGAAATTCCCCTTATTTTAGGGCAAAAATGCAGAAATTCCCTTTATTTTGAGGTAAAAATGCTGAAACTCCCCTTATTTGGGGGCAAAATTGAGAAATTTCCCTTATTTTGGGGCAAAATTGCAGAAATTTCACTTATTTCATAGAAAAAAAGCAGAAATTTTCTTATTTTGTGCGAAAAAGGCAGAAATTTCCCTTATTATGGGGCAAAAATGCAGAAATTCCCCTTATTTTAAGGTAAAAAGGCTGAAATCCCCCTTATTTGGAGGCAAAAAGGCAGAAATTTCCCTTATTTTGGGGCAAAATTGCAGAAATTTCACTTATTTCAGGGTAATTAGTCAGAAATTTTTTTTATTTAGGGGCAAAATAGACAGGAATTCCCTTTGTTTTGGGGGAAAAAGAAATTCCACTTATTTAGAGGCAAAAAAGCTGAAATTCCCCTTATTTTGGAGCAAAAATGAAGAAATTTCCCTTTTTATGGCAAAAAGGTATGCATTCTTCTGATTTTAGGGTAAAAGGCAGAAATTCCCCATATTTTGAAGCAAAATTGCAGAAATTCCCCTAATTGTGGGGCAAAAAGGCAGAAATTCCCTATATGTTGGGGCAAAAAGACAGAAATTCTTCTTATTTTGGGGCAAAACTCAGAAATTCCACTTATTTTGGGGCAAAATTGCAGAAATTTCACTTATTTTGGGGCAAAATTGCAGAAATTTCACTTATTTTTAGGAAAAATTGCAGAAATTTCACTTATTTCAGGGAAAAAAAGCAGAAATTTTTTTATTTTGGGGCAAAAGGCAGAAATTCCTAATATTTAGTGGCAAAAATTCAGAAATTTCCCTTATTTTGAGGTAAAAGCTAAAATTCTCCTTATTTGGGGGCAAAAAGGCAGAAATTTCCCTTATTTTGGGGCAAAATTGCAGAAATTTCACTTATTTCAGGGTAATAAGTCAGAAGTTTTCCGTATTTTGGGGCAAAAAAAAAAACCAGGAATTCCCTTTGTTTTGGGGGAAAAAGACAGAAATTCCACTCTTTAGAGGCAAAAAAGCAGAAATTCCCCTTATTTTGGAGCAAAAATGAAGAAATTTTTTTTTATGGCAAAAAGGTATGTATTCTTCTTATTTTCAGGCAAAAAGGCAGAAATTCCCCGTATTTTGGAGCAAAATTGCAGAAATTCCCGTAATTGTGGGGCAAAAAGGCAGAAATTCTCTATATGTTGGGGCAAAAAGATAGAAATTCTCCTTATTTGGGGGCAAAACTGAGAAATTCCATTTATTTTGGGCCAAAATTCCAGAAATTTCACTTATTTTGTGGCAAAATTCCTGAAATTTCACTTATTTTGGAGCAAAATTGCAGAAATTTCACTTATTTTGGGGAAAAAATGCAGAAATTTCACTTATTTTGGGGAAAAAAGGCAGAAATTCCTAATATTTTGTGGAAAAAATGCAGAAATTCTTCTTATTTTGAGGTAAAAAGGCTTAAATTTCCATTATTTGGGGGCAAAATTGCAGAAATTTCACTTAGTTCAGGGTAATAAGTCAGAATTTTTTCTTATTTTGGGGCAAAAAAGACAGGAATTCCCTTTGTTTTGGGGGAAAATACAGAAATTCCACTTATTTATAGGCAAAAAGCAGAAATTCCCCTTATTTTAAAGCAAAAACGAAGAAATTTCCCTTTTTTATGGCAAAATCGTATGCATTTTTCTTATTTTTGGACAAAAAAGCAGAAATTCCCCGTATTTTGGAGCAAAATTGCAGAAATTCCCATAATTGTTGGGCAAAAAGGCAGAAATTTCCTATATGTTGGGGCAAAAAGGCAGAAATTCTCCTTATTTGGGGAAAAACTCAGAAATTCCACTTATTTGGGGCAAAATTCCAGAAATTTCCCTTATTTTGGGGCAAAATTACAGAAATTTCACTTATTTTGGGGCAAAATTGCAGAAATTTCACTTATTTCAGGGAAAAAAAAGCAGAAATTTTCTTATTTTGGGGAAAAAAGGCAGAAATTCCTAATATTTTGTGGCAAAAATGCAAAAATTCCTTTTATTTTGACATAAAAAGGCTGAAATTCCTTTTATTTGAAAGCAAAGAGGCAGAAATTTCCCTTATTTTGGGGCAAAATTGCAGAAATTTAACTTCTTTCAGGGTAATAAATCAGAAATTTTCCTTATTTTGGGGCAAAAAAACAGGAATTCCCTTTGTTTTGGGGAAAAAAGAAATTTCACTTATTTAGAGGCAAAAAAGCTGAAATTCCCCTTATTTTGGAGCAAAAATGAAGAAATTTCCCTTTTTTATATAAAAGGTATGCATTCTTCTGATTTTCGGGCAAAAAGGCAGAAATTTCCCGTATTTTGGAGCAAAATTGCAGAAATTCCCCCAATTGTTAGGCAAAAAGGCAGAAATTCCCTATATGTTGAAGCAAAAATCCAGAAATATCCCTTATTTTGGGGCAAAATTGCAGAAATTTCACGTATTTTGGGGCAAAATTGCAGAAATTTCACTTATTTCAGGGAAAGAAAGCAGAAATTTTCTTATTTTGGGGCAAAAAGGCAGAAATTTCCCTTATTTTAGGGCAAAAATGCAAAAATTCCCCTTATTTTGACATAAAAAGGCTGAAATTCCTTTTATTTGGGGGCAAAAAGGCAGAAATTTCCCTTATTTTGGGGCAAAATTGCAGAAATTTCACTTATTTCAGGGTAATAAATCAGAAATTTTTCTTATTTTGGGGCAAAAAAGACAGAAATTCCTATTGTTTTGGGGGAAAAAGACAGAAATTCCACTTATTTAGAGACTAAAAAGCAGAAATTCCCCTTATTTTGGAGCAAAAATGAAGAAATTTTACTTTTTTTTGGCAAAAAGGTATGCATTCTTCTTATTTTCGGGCAAAAAATCAGAAATTCTCCGTATTTTGGAGCAAAATTGCAGAAATTCCCCCAATTGTGGGGCAAAAATGCAGAAATTCTCTATATGTTGGGGCAAAAAACAGAACTTCTCCTTATTTTGGGGTAAAACTCAGAAATTCCACTTATTTTTGGGCAAAATTCCAGAAATTTCCTTTATTTTGGGGCAAAATTGAGGAAATTTGACTTATTTTGGGGCAAAATTGCAAAAATTTCCCTTATTTTGGGGCAAAAATGCAGAAATTCCCCTTATTTGGAGGTAAAAAGGCTGAAATTCCTCTTATTTGGGGGCAAAAAGGCAGAAATTTCCCTTCTTTTGGGGCAAAATGCAGAACTTCTCCTTATTTTGAGGTAAAAACTCTCAAATTCCCCTTATTTGGAGGCAAAAAGGCAGAAGTTTCCCTAATTTTGGGCAAAATTGCAGAAATTTCACTTATTTCAGGGTAATTAGTCAGAAATTTTTTTTATTTAGGGGCAAAAAAGACAGGAATTCCTTTGTTTTGGGGGACAAAATATTCCACTTATTTAGAGGCAAAGAAGCTGAAATTGTTCCTATTTTGGAGCAAAAATGAAGAAATTTCCTTTTTTTTATGGCAAAACTATGCATTCTTCTGATTTTTGGGCAAAAAAGCAGAAATTCCCCATATTTTGGAGCAAAATTGCAGAAATTCCCCTAATTGTGGGGCAAATAGGCAGAAATTCCCTATATGTTGGAAGAAAAAGACAGAAATTCTCCTTATTTTGGGGCAAAACACAGAAATTCCACTTATTTTGGGACAAAATTCCAGAAATTTCCCTTATTTTGGGGCAAAATTGTAGAAATTTCACTTATTTTGGGGCAAAATTGCAGAAATTTCTCTTATTTCAGGGAAAAATCAGAAATTTTCTTATTTTGGGGTAAAAAGGCAGAAATTCCCCTTATTTTAGGGCAAAAATGCAGAAATTCCCCTTATTTTGAGGTAAAAATGCTGAAACTCCCATTATTTGGGGGCAAAAATGCAGAAATTTCCCTTATTTTGGGGCAAAATTGCAGAAATTTCATTTATTTTAGGGTAATAAGTCAGAAATTTTCCTTATTTTGGGGCAAAAAAGACAGGAATTCCCTTTGCTTGGGGGAAAAAGAAATTCCACATATTTAGAGGCAAAAAAGCTGAAATTCCCCTTATTTTGGAGAAAAAATGAAGAAATTTCCCCTTTTTGTGGCAAAAAGGTATGCATTATTCTGATTTTCGGGCAAAATTGCAGAAATTCTCCTAATTGTTGGGCAAAAAGGCAGAAATTCCCTATATGTTGGGGCAAAAGGACAGAAATTCTCCTTATTTTGTGGCAAAACTAAGAAATTCCACTTATTTTGGGGCAAAATTCCAGAAATTTCCCTTATTTTGGGGCAAAATTGCAGAAATTTCACTTATTTTGGGGCAAAATTGCAGAAATTTCACTTATTTCAGGGTAATAAGTCAGAAATTTTCCTTATTTTGGGGCAAAAAACACAGGAATTTTCTTTGTTTTGGGGGAACAATAATTCCACTTATTTAGAGGCAAAAAAGCTGAAAATCCCCTTATTTTGGAGCAAAAATGAAGAAATTTCCCTTTTTATGGCAAAAAGGTATGCATTCTTCTGATTTTCGGGCAAAAAGGCAGAAATTTCCCATATTTTGGAGCAAAATTGCAGAAATTCCCCTAATTGTAGGGCAAAAAGGCAGAAATTCCCTATATGTTGGGGCAAAAAACCAGAAATTCTCCTTATTTTGGGGCAAAACTCAGAAATTCCACTTATTTTGGGGCAAAATTCCAGATATTTCCCTTATTTTGAGGCAAAATTACAGAAATTTCACTTATTTTAAGGCAAAATTGCAGAAATTTCACTTATTTCAGGGAAAAAAAGCAGAAATTTTCTTATTTTGTGGCAAAAAGCAGAAATTCCTAATATTTTGTGGCAAAAATGCAGAAATTCCCCTTATTCTTAGGTAAAAAGCATCAAATTCTCTTTATTTGGGGGCAAAAAGGCAGAAATTTCCCTTATTTTGGGGCAAAATTGCAGAAATTTCACTTATTTCAGGGTAATAGTCAAAAATTTTCCTTACTTTGGGGCAAAAAAGACAGGAATTTCCTTTGTTTTGGGGAAAAAGACAGAAATTCTACTTATTTAGAGACTAAAAAGGAGAAATTCCCCTTATTTTGGAGCAAAAATGAAGAAATTTTCCTTTTTTATTGCAAAAAGATATGCATTCTTCTGATTTTCGGGCAAAAAGGCAGAAATTCCCCGTATTTTGGAGCAAAATTGCAGAAATTCCACAAATTGTGGGGCAAAAGGCAGAAATTCCCTATATGTTGGGGCAAAAAGACAGATATTCTCCTTATTTTGGGGCAAAACTCAGAAATTCCACTTATTTTGGGGCAAATTCCAAAAATTTCCCTTATCTTGGGGCAAAATTGCAGAAATTTCACTTCTTTTGGGGCAAAATGGCAGAAATTTCACTTATTTCAGGGAAAAAAGGCAGAAATTTTCCTTATTTTGGGGCAAAAAGGCAGAAATTCTTAATATTTTGTGGCAAAAATGCAGAAATTACCCTTATTTTGAGGTAAAAAGGCTGAAATTTCCCTTCTTTGGGGGCAAAAAGGCAGAAATTTCCCTTATTTCGGGGCAAAATTGCAGAAATTTCACTTATTTCAGGGTAATAAGTCAGAAATTTTTTTTATATTGGGGCAAAAAAGACAGAAATTCCCTTTGTTTTGGGGGAAAAAGACAGAAATTCTACCTATTTAGAGGAAAATGCAGAAATTCCCCTTATTTTGGAGCAAAAATGAAGAAATTTCCCTTTTTTATGGCAAAAAGGTATGCATTCTGTTTATTTTCGGGCAAAAAGGAAGAAATTCCCCGTATTTTAGAGCAAATTTGCAGAAATTTCCCTAATTGTGGGGCAAAATGGCAGAAATTCCCTATATGTTGGGGTAAAAAACAGAAATTCTATTTATTTTGGGGTAAAACTCAGAAATTCCACTTATTGTGGGTCAAAATTCCAGAAATTTCCCTTATTTTGGGGCAAAATTGCAGAAATTTGACTTATTTTGGGGCAAAATTGCAGAAATTTCCCTTATTTTGGGGCAAAAATGCAAAAATTCCCCTTGTTTTGAGGTAAAAAGGCTGAAATTCCCCTTATTTGGGGGCAAAAAGGCAGAAATTTTGCTTCTTTTGGGACAAAAATGCAGAAATTCCCCTTCTTTTGAGGTAAAAAGTCTAAAATTCCCCTTATTTGGAGGCAAAAAGGCAGAAGTTTCCCTAATTTTGGGGCAAAATTGCAGAAATTTCACTTATTTCAGGGTAATAAGTCAGAAATTTTCCTTATTTTGGGGCAAAAAAGACAGGAATTCCTTTGTTTTGGGGGAAAAAAATTCCATTTATTTAGAGGCAAAGAAGCTGAAATTGTTTTTATTTTGGAGCAAAAATGTAGAAATTTCCTTTTTTTATGGCAAAAGTATGCATTCTTCTGATTTTTGGGCAAAAAAGCAGAAATTCCCCGTATTTTGGAGCAAAATTGCAGAAATTCCCCTAATTGTGGGGCAAATAGGCAGAAATTCCCTATATGTTGGAACAAAAAGACAGAAATTCTCCTTATTTTGAGGCAAAACTCAGAAATTCCACTTATTTTGGGGCAAAATTCCAGAAATTTTTCTTATTTTGGGGCAAAATTGTAGAAATTTCACTTATTTTGGGGCAAAATTGAAGAAATTTCTCTTATTTCAGGGAAAAAAAGCAGAAATTTTCGTATTTTGGGCTAAAAAGGCAGAAATTCCTCTTATTTTGGGGCAAAAATCCAGAAATTCCCCTTATTTTGAGGTAAAAATGCTGAAACTCCCCTTATTTGGGGGCAAAAACGCAGAAATTTCCTTTATTTTGGGGCAAAATTGCAGAAATTTCATTTATTTTAGGGTAATAAGTCAGAAATTTTCCTTATTTTGGGGCAAAAAAGACAGGAATTCCCTTTGTTTTGGGGGAAAAAGAAATTCCACATATTTAGAGGCAAAAAAGCTGAAATTCCCATATTTTGGAGAAAAAATGAAGAAATTTCCCTTTTTTATGGCAAAAAGGTATGCATTCTTCTGATTTTTGGGCAAAATTGCAGAAATTCTCCTAATTGTGGGGCAAAAAGGCAGAAATTCACTATATGTTGGGGCAAAAAGACAGAAATTCTCCTTATTTTGGGGCAAAACTCAGAAATTCCACTTATATGGGGCAAAATTCCAGAAATTTCCCTTATTTTGGGGCAAAATTGCAGAAATTTCACTTATTTTGGGGCAAAATTGCAGAAATTTCACTTATTTCAGGGAAAAAAGCAGAAATTTTCTTATTTTGGGGCAAAAAGGCAGAAATTCCTAATATTTTGTGGCAAAAATGCAGAAATTCCCCTTATTTTGAGGTAAAAAGTCTGAAATTCTTTTTATTTGGGGGAAAAAGTCAGAAATTTTCCTTATTTTGGGGCAAAATTGCAGAAATTTCACTTATTTAAGAGTAATAAGTCAGAAATTTTCCTTATTTTGGGGCAAAAAAGACAGGAATTCCCTTTGTTTTGGGGGAAAAAGAGAAATTCCACTTATTTAGAGGCAAAAAAGCAGAAATTCCCCTTATTTTGAAGCAAAAATGGAGAAATTTCCCTTTTCTATGGCAAAAAGGTATGCATTCTTCTTATTTTCTGGCAAAAATGCAGAAATTCTTCGTATTTTGGAGCAAAATTGCAGAAATTCCCCTAATTGTGGGGCAAAAGGCAGAAATTCTCTATATGTTGTGGCAAAGAGACAGAAATTCTCCTTATTTTGGGGCAAAACTCAGAAATTCCACTTATTTTGGGGCAAAATACAAGAAATTTCCCTTATTTTGTGGCAAAATTGCAGAAATTTCACTTATTTTGCGGTAAAATTCCAGAAATTTCACTTATTTTAAGGCAAAATTGCAGAAATATCACTTATTTCAGGGGAAAAAGGCAGAAATTTTCCTTATTTTGGGGCAAAAATGCAAAAATTTCTAATATTTTGTGGCAAAAATGCAGAAATTCCCCTTATTTTGAGCTAAAAAGCCTGAAATTCCCCCTATTTGGGGGCAAAAAGGCAGAAATTTCCCTTATTTCAGGGTACTAAAGAAGAATTTTTCCTTATTTTGGGGCAAAAAATACAGAAATTCCCTTTGTTTTGGGGGAAAAAGTCAGAAATTCCACTTATTTAGAGGTAAAAAAGCAGAAATTCCCCTTATTTTGAGGTAAAAAGGCAGAAATTCCCCTTATTTGGGGGCAAAAAGGCAGAAATTACACTTATTTCAGGGTAATAAGTCAGAATTTTTCCTTATTTTGGGGCAAAAAAGACAGAAATTTTCTTTGTATTGGGGGAAAAAGACAGAAATTCCACTTATTTAGAGGCAAAAAAGCAGAAATTCCCCTTATTTTGGAGCAAAAATGAAGAAATTTACCTTTTTTATGGTAAAAATTAAGCATTCTTCTGATTTTCGGGCAAAAAGGCAGAAATTCCCCGTATTTTGGAGCAAAATTGCAGAAATTTTCCTAATTGTGAGGCAAAAAGGCAGAAATTCCCTATATGTTGGGGCAAAAACCCAGAAATATCCCTTATTTTGGGGCAAAATTGCAGAAATTTCCCTTATTTTGGGGCAAAATTGAAGAAATGTCACTTTTTTCATGGAAAAAAAGCAGAAATTTTCTTATTTTGTGGCAAAAAGGCAGAAATTTCTCTTATTTTTGGGCAAAAATGCAGAAATTCCCCTTATTTTAAGGTAAAAAGGCTGAAATTCCCCTTATTTGGGGGCAAAAAGGCAGAAATTTCCCTTATTTTGGGGCAAAATTGCAGAAATTTCACTTATTTCAGGGTAATAAGTCAGAAATTTTCCTTATTTTGGGGCAAAAAAGACAGGAATTCCCTTTGTTTTGGGGGAAAAAGAAATTCCACTTATTTAGAGGCAAAAAAGCTGAAATTCCCCTTATTTTGGAGCAAAAATGAAGAAATTTCCCTTTTTATGGCAAAAAGGTATGCATTCTTCTGATTTTCAGGCCAAAAGGCAGAAATTCCCCGTATTTTGGAGCAAAATTGCAGAAATTCCCCTAATTGTGGGGCAAAAAGGCAGAAATTCTCTATATGTTGGGGCAACAAAAAGAAATCCTCCTTATTTGGGGGCAAAACTCAGAAATTCCATTTATTTTGGGGCAAAATTCCAGAAATTTCTCTTATTTTGGGGCAAAATTCCTGAAATTTCACTTTTTTTGGAGCAAAATTGCAGAAATTTCACTTATTTTGGGGCACAATTGCAGAAATTTCACTTATTTCAGAGAAAAAAGGCAGAAATTTTCTTTATTGTGGGGCAAAAAGGCAGAAATTCCTAATATTTTGTGGAAAAAAATGCAGAAATTCTTTTTACTTTGAGGTAAAAAGGCTGAAATTCCCATTATGTGGGGGCAAAAAGGCAGAAATTTTCCTTATTTTGGGGCAAAATTACAGAAATTTCACTTACTTCAGGGTAATAAGTCAGAATTATTCCTTATTATGGGGCAAAAAAGACAGAAATAACCTTTGTTTTGGGGGATAAAGACAGAAATTCCACTTATTTAGAGGCAAAAAAGCAGAAATTCCCCTTATTTTGGAGCAAAAATGAAGAAATTTCCCTTTTTGATGGCAAAAAGGTATGCATTCTTCTTATTTTTGGGCAAAAAGGCAGAAATTTCCCGTATTTTGGAGCAAAATTGCAGAAATTCCCCTAATTGTGGGGCAAAAAGGCAGAAATTCCCTATATGTTGAGGCAAAAAGACAGATATTCTCCTTATTTTGAGGCAAAACTCAGAAATTCCACTTATTTGTGGGAAAATTCTAGAAATTTCCCATATTTTGGGGCAAAATTGCAGAAATTTCACTTATTTTGGGGCAAAATTGCAGAAATTTCACTTATTTCACTTAAAAAAGCAGAAATTTTCTTATTTTGGGGAAAAAAGGCAGAAATTCCTAATATTTTGTGGCAAAAATGCAAAAATTCCCCTTATTTTGACATAAAAAGGCAGAAATTCCTTTTATTTGAGGGCAAAGAGGCAAAAATTTCCCTTATTTTGGAGCAAAATTGCAGAAATTTCACTTATTTCAGGGTAATAAGTCAGAAATTTTCCTTATTTTGGGGCAAAAATGCAGAAATTTCTAATATTTTGTGGCAAAAATGCAGAATTTTTCCTTATTTTGAGCTAAAAAGCCTGAAATTCCCCTTATTTGGGAACAAAAAGGCAGAAATTTCCCTTATTTCAGGGTACTAAGTCAGAATTTTTCCTTATTTTGGGGCAAAAAATACAGAAATTCCCTTTGTTTTGGGGGAAAAAGACAGAAATTCCACTTATTTAGAGGTAAAAAAGCAGAAATTCCTCTTATTTTGAGGTAAAAAGGCAGAAATTCCCTATATTTGGGGGCAAAAAGGCAGAAATTTCACTTATTTCAGGGTAATAAGTCAGAAATTTTCCTTATTTTGGGGCAAAAAAGATAGGAATTCCCTTTGTTTTGGAGGAAAAAGAAATTTCACTTATTTACAGGCAAAAAAACTGAAATTCATCTTATTTTGGAGCAAAAATGAAGAAATTTCCCTTTTTGATGGCGAAAAGGTATGCATTCTTCTGATTTTCGGGCAAAAAGGCAGAAATTCTCTGTATTTTGGAGCAAAATTGCAGAACTTCCCCTAATTGTGGGGCAAAAGGGCAGAAATTCCCTATATGTTGGGGCAAAAAGACAGAAATCTGCCTTATTTTGGGGCAAAACTCAGAAATTCCACTTATTTTGGGGAAAAATTCCAGAAATTTCCATTATTTTGGGGCAAAATTGCAGAAATTTGAAATATTTTGGGGCAAAATTGCAGAAATTTTAATTATTTCAGAGAAAAAAAGCAGAAATTTTCTTATTTTGGGGCAAAAGGCAGAAATTCCTAATATTTTGTGGCAAAAATGCAGAAATTCCCCTTATTTTGAGGTAAAAAGGCAGAAATTTTCCTTATTTTGGGGCAAAAAGGAAGAAATTTTTTGTATTGTAGGGCAAAATTGCAGAAATTTCACTTATTTCAAGGTAATAAGTCAGAAATTATTCTTATTTTGGGGCAAAAATGACAGGAATTCTCTTTGTTTTGGAAGAAAACGACAGAAATTCCACTTATTTAGAGGCAAGAAAAGCAGAAATTCCCCTTATTTTGGAGCAAAAATGAAGAAATTTCCCATTTTATGGCAAAAAGTTATGCATTCTTTTTATTTTCGGCCAAAAAGGCAGAAATTCCTCGTATTTTGGAGCAAAATTGCAGAAATTCCCCTAATTGTGGGGCAAAAAGGCGGAAATTCTCTATATGTTGGGGCAAAAATACAGAAATTCTTGTTATTTTGGGGCAAAACTCAGAAATTCCACTTATTTTGGGGCAAAATTCCAGAAATTTCCCTTATTTTGGGGCAAAATTGCAGAAATTTCCCTTATTTTGGGGCAAAATTGCAGAAATTTCACTTATTTTGGGGCAAAATTGCAGAAATTTCACTTATTTCAGGGAAAAAAGCAGAAATTTTCTTATTTTGGGGCAAAAAGGCAGAAATTCCTAATATTTTGTGGCAAAAATGCAGAAATTCCCCTTATTTTGAGGTAAAAAGTCTGAAATTCTTTTTATTTGGGGGAAAAAGTCAGAAATTTTCCTTATTTTGGGGCAAAATTGCAGAAATTTCACTTATTTAAGAGTAATAAGTCAGAAATTTTCCTTATTTTGGGGCAAAAAAGACAGGAATTCCCTTTGTTTTGGGGGAAAAAGAGAAATTCCACTTATTTAGAGGCAAAAAAGCAGAAATTCCCCTTATTTTGAAGCAAAAATGGAGAAATTTCCCTTTTCTATGGCAAAAAGGTATGCATTCTTCTTATTTTCTGGCAAAAATGCAGAAATTCTTCGTATTTTGGAGCAAAATTGCAGAAATTCCCCTAATTGTGGGGCAAAAGGCAGAAATTCTCTATATGTTGTGGCAAAGAGACAGAAATTCTCCTTATTTTGGGGCAAAACTCAGAAATTCCACTTATTTTGGGGCAAAATACAAGAAATTTCCCTTATTTTGTGGCAAAATTGCAGAAATTTCACTTATTTTGCGGTAAAATTCCAGAAATTTCACTTATTTTAAGGCAAAATTGCAGAAATATCACTTATTTCAGGGGAAAAAGGCAGAAATTTTCCTTATTTTGGGGCAAAAATGCAAAAATTTCTAATATTTTGTGGCAAAAATGCAGAAATTCCCCTTATTTTGAGCTAAAAAGCCTGAAATTCCCCCTATTTGGGGGCAAAAAGGCAGAAATTTCCCTTATTTCAGGGTACTAAAGAAGAATTTTTCCTTATTTTGGGGCAAAAAATACAGAAATTCCCTTTGTTTTGGGGGAAAAAGTCAGAAATTCCACTTATTTAGAGGTAAAAAAGCAGAAATTCCCCTTATTTTGAGGTAAAAAGGCAGAAATTCCCCTTATTTGGGGGCAAAAAGGCAGAAATTACACTTATTTCAGGGTAATAAGTCAGAATTTTTCCTTATTTTGGGGCAAAAAAGACAGAAATTTTCTTTGTATTGGGGGAAAAAGACAGAAATTCCACTTATTTAGAGGCAAAAAAGCAGAAATTCCCCTTATTTTGGAGCAAAAATGAAGAAATTTACCTTTTTTATGGTAAAAATTAAGCATTCTTCTGATTTTCGGGCAAAAAGGCAGAAATTCCCCGTATTTTGGAGCAAAATTGCAGAAATTTTCCTAATTGTGAGGCAAAAAGGCAGAAATTCCCTATATGTTGGGGCAAAAACCCAGAAATATCCCTTATTTTGGGGCAAAATTGCAGAAATTTCCCTTATTTTGGGGCAAAATTGAAGAAATGTCACTTTTTTCATGGAAAAAAAGCAGAAATTTTCTTATTTTGTGGCAAAAAGGCAGAAATTTCTCTTATTTTTGGGCAAAAATGCAGAAATTCCCCTTATTTTAAGGTAAAAAGGCTGAAATTCCCCTTATTTGGGGGCAAAAAGGCAGAAATTTCCCTTATTTTGGGGCAAAATTGCAGAAATTTCACTTATTTCAGGGTAATAAGTCAGAAATTTTCCTTATTTTGGGGCAAAAAAGACAGGAATTCCCTTTGTTTTGGGGGAAAAAGAAATTCCACTTATTTAGAGGCAAAAAAGCTGAAATTCCCCTTATTTTGGAGCAAAAATGAAGAAATTTCCCTTTTTATGGCAAAAAGGTATGCATTCTTCTGATTTTCAGGCCAAAAGGCAGAAATTCCCCGTATTTTGGAGCAAAATTGCAGAAATTCCCCTAATTGTGGGGCAAAAAGGCAGAAATTCTCTATATGTTGGGGCAACAAAAAGAAATCCTCCTTATTTGGGGGCAAAACTCAGAAATTCCATTTATTTTGGGGCAAAATTCCAGAAATTTCTCTTATTTTGGGGCAAAATTCCTGAAATTTCACTTTTTTTGGAGCAAAATTGCAGAAATTTCACTTATTTTGGGGCACAATTGCAGAAATTTCACTTATTTCAGAGAAAAAAGGCAGAAATTTTCTTTATTGTGGGGCAAAAAGGCAGAAATTCCTAATATTTTGTGGAAAAAAATGCAGAAATTCTTTTTACTTTGAGGTAAAAAGGCTGAAATTCCCATTATGTGGGGGCAAAAAGGCAGAAATTTTCCTTATTTTGGGGCAAAATTACAGAAATTTCACTTACTTCAGGGTAATAAGTCAGAATTATTCCTTATTATGGGGCAAAAAAGACAGAAATAACCTTTGTTTTGGGGGATAAAGACAGAAATTCCACTTATTTAGAGGCAAAAAAGCAGAAATTCCCCTTATTTTGGAGCAAAAATGAAGAAATTTCCCTTTTTGATGGCAAAAAGGTATGCATTCTTCTTATTTTTGGGCAAAAAGGCAGAAATTTCCCGTATTTTGGAGCAAAATTGCAGAAATTCCCCTAATTGTGGGGCAAAAAGGCAGAAATTCCCTATATGTTGAGGCAAAAAGACAGATATTCTCCTTATTTTGAGGCAAAACTCAGAAATTCCACTTATTTGTGGGAAAATTCTAGAAATTTCCCATATTTTGGGGCAAAATTGCAGAAATTTCACTTATTTTGGGGCAAAATTGCAGAAATTTCACTTATTTCACTTAAAAAAGCAGAAATTTTCTTATTTTGGGGAAAAAAGGCAGAAATTCCTAATATTTTGTGGCAAAAATGCAAAAATTCCCCTTATTTTGACATAAAAAGGCAGAAATTCCTTTTATTTGAGGGCAAAGAGGCAAAAATTTCCCTTATTTTGGAGCAAAATTGCAGAAATTTCACTTATTTCAGGGTAATAAGTCAGAAATTTTCCTTATTTTGGGGCAAAAATGCAGAAATTTCTAATATTTTGTGGCAAAAATGCAGAATTTTTCCTTATTTTGAGCTAAAAAGCCTGAAATTCCCCTTATTTGGGAACAAAAAGGCAGAAATTTCCCTTATTTCAGGGTACTAAGTCAGAATTTTTCCTTATTTTGGGGCAAAAAATACAGAAATTCCCTTTGTTTTGGGGGAAAAAGACAGAAATTCCACTTATTTAGAGGTAAAAAAGCAGAAATTCCTCTTATTTTGAGGTAAAAAGGCAGAAATTCCCTATATTTGGGGGCAAAAAGGCAGAAATTTCACTTATTTCAGGGTAATAAGTCAGAAATTTTCCTTATTTTGGGGCAAAAAAGATAGGAATTCCCTTTGTTTTGGAGGAAAAAGAAATTTCACTTATTTACAGGCAAAAAAACTGAAATTCATCTTATTTTGGAGCAAAAATGAAGAAATTTCCCTTTTTGATGGCGAAAAGGTATGCATTCTTCTGATTTTCGGGCAAAAAGGCAGAAATTCTCTGTATTTTGGAGCAAAA
The DNA here is from genome assembly GCF_963924665.1 of Micromys minutus. Lineage (NCBI taxonomy): Eukaryota > Metazoa > Chordata > Mammalia > Rodentia > Muridae > Micromys > Micromys minutus. The sequence goes on from NW_027667605.1 coordinate 27,678, forward strand.
TTGCAGAACTTCCCCTAATTGTGGGGCAAAAGGGCAGAAATTCCCTATATGTTGGGGCAAAAAGACAGAAATCTGCCTTATTTTGGGGCAAAACTCAGAAATTCCACTTATTTTGGGGAAAAATTCCAGAAATTTCCATTATTTTGGGGCAAAATTGCAGAAATTTGAAATATTTTGGGGCAAAATTGCAGAAATTTTAATTATTTCAGAGAAAAAAAGCAGAAATTTTCTTATTTTGGGGCAAAAGGCAGAAATTCCTAATATTTTGTGGCAAAAATGCAGAAATTCCCCTTATTTTGAGGTAAAAAGGCAGAAATTTTCCTTATTTTGGGGCAAAAAGGAAGAAATTTTTTGTATTGTAGGGCAAAATTGCAGAAATTTCACTTATTTCAAGGTAATAAGTCAGAAATTATTCTTATTTTGGGGCAAAAATGACAGGAATTCTCTTTGTTTTGGAAGAAAACGACAGAAATTCCACTTATTTAGAGGCAAGAAAAGCAGAAATTCCCCTTATTTTGGAGCAAAAATGAAGAAATTTCCCATTTTATGGCAAAAAGTTATGCATTCTTTTTATTTTCGGCCAAAAAGGCAGAAATTCCTCGTATTTTGGAGCAAAATTGCAGAAATTCCCCTAATTGTGGGGCAAAAAGGCGGAAATTCTCTATATGTTGGGGCAAAAATACAGAAATTCTTGTTATTTTGGGGCAAAACTCAGAAATTCCACTTATTTTGGGGCAAAATTCCAGAAATTTCCCTTATTTTGGGGCAAAATTGCAGAAATTTCCCTTATTTTGGGGCAAAATTGCAGAAATGTCACTTTTTTCATGGAAAAAAAGCAGAAATTTTCTTATTTTGTGGCAAAATGACAGAAATTTCTCTTATTTTGGGGCAAAAATGCAGAAATTCCCCTTATTTTAAGGTAAAAATGCTGAAATTCCCCTTATTTGGGGGCAAAAAGGCAGGAATTTCCCTTATTTTGGGGCAAAATTGCAGAAATTTCACTTATTTCAGGGTAATAAGTCAGAAATTTTCCTTATTTTGGGGCAAAAAAGACAGGAATTCCCTTTGTTTTGGGGGAAAAATAAATTCCACTTATTTAGAGGCAAAAAAGCTGAAATTCCCCTTATTTTGGAGCAAAAATGAAGAAATTTCCCTTTTTATGGCAAAAAGGTATGCATTCTTCTGATTTTCAGGCAAAAAGGCAGAAATTCCCCGTATTTTGGAGCAAAATTGCAGAAATTCCCCTAATTGTGGGGCAAAAAGGCAGAAATTCTCTATATGTTGGGGCAACAAGATAGAAATCCTCCTTATTTTGGGGCAAAACTCAGAAATTCCATTTATTTTGGGGCAAAATTCCAGAAATTTCTCTTATTTTGGGGCAAAATTCCTGAAATTTCACTCTTTTTGGAGCAAAATTGCAGAAATTTCACTTATTTTGGGGAAAAATTGCAGAAATTTCACTTATTTCAGAGAAAAAAGGCAGAAATTTTCCTTATTGTGGGGCAAAAAGGCAGAAATTTCTAATATTTTGTGAAAAAAATGCAGAAATTCTTTTTATTTTGAGGTAAAAAGGCTGAAATTCCCATTATTTGGGGGCAAAAAGGCAGAAATTTCCCTTATTTTGGGGCAAAATTACAGAAATTTCACTTACTTCAGGGTAATAAGTCAGAATTTTTCCTTATTTTGGGGCAAAAAAGACAGAAATAACCTTTGTTTTGGGGGAAAAAGACAGAAATTCCACTTATTTAGAGGCAAAAAAGGAGAAATTCCCCTTATTTTGGAGCAAAAATGAAGAAATTTCCCTTTTTGATGGCAAAAAGGTATGCATTCTTCTTATTTTCGGGCAAAAAGGCAGAAATTCCCCGTATTTTGGAGCAAAATTGCAGAACTTCCCCTAATTGTGGGGCAAAAGGGCAGAAATTCCCCTTATTTTGAGGTAAAAAGGCAGAAATTTTCCTTATTTTGGGGCAAAAAGGAAGAAATTTTTTGTATTTTAGGGCAAAATTGCAGAAATTTCACTTATTTCAAGGTAATAAGTCAGAAATTATTCTTATTTTGGGGCAAAAATGACAGGAATTCTCTTTGTTTTGGAAGAAAACGACAGAAATTCCACTTATTTAGAGGCAAGAAAAGCAGAAATTCCCCTTATTTTGGAGCAAAAATGAAGAAATTTCCCATTTTATGGCAAAAAGTTATGCATTCTTTTTATTTTCGGCCAAAAAGGCAGAAATTCCTCGTATTTTGGAGCAAAATTTCAGAAATTCCCCTAATTGTGGGGCAAAAAGGCGGAAATTCTCTATATGTTGGGGCAAAAATACAGAAATTCTTGTTATTTTGGGGCAAAACTCAGAAATTCCACTTATTTTGGGGCAAAATTCCAGAAATTTCCCTTATTTTGGGGCAAAATTGCAGAAATTTCCCTTATTTTGGGGCAAAATTGCAGAAATGTCACTTTTTTCATGGATAAAAAGCAGAAATTTTCTTATTTTGTGGCAAAATGGCAGAAATTTCTCTTATTTTGGGGCAAAAATGCAGAAATTCCCCTTATTTTAAGGTAAAAATGCTGAAATTCCCCTTATTTGGGGGCAAAAAGGCAGGAATTTCCCTTATTTTGGGGCAAAATTGCAGAAATTTCACTTATTTCAGGGTAATAAGTCAGAAATTTTCCTTATTTTGGGGCAAAAAAGACAGGAATTCCCTTTGTTTTGGGGGAAAAATAAATTCCACTTATTTAGAGGCAAAAAAGCTGAAATTCCCCTTATTTTGGAGCAAAAATGAAGAAATTTCCCTTTTTATGGCAAAAAGGTATGCATTCTTCTGATTTTCAGGCAAAAAGGCAGAAATTCCCCGTATTTTGGAGCAAAATTGCAGAAATTCCCCTAATTGTGGGGCAAAAAGGCAGAAATTCTCTATATGTTGGGGCAACAAGATAGAAATCCTCCTTATTTTGGGGCAAAACTCAGAAATTCCATTTATTTTGGGGCAAAATTCCAGAAATTTCTCTTATTTTGGGGCAAAATTCCTGAAATTTCACTCTTTTTGGAGCAAAATTGCAGAAATTTCACTTATTTTGGGGAAAAATTGCAGAAATTTCACTTATTTCAGAGAAAAAAGGCAGAAATTTTCCTTATTGTGGGGCAAAAAGGCAGAAATTTCTAATATTTTGTGAAAAAAATGCAGAAATTCTTTTTATTTTGAGGTAAAAAGGCTGAAATTCCCATTATTTGGGGGCAAAAAGGCAGAAATTTCCCTTATTTTGGGGCAAAATTACAGAAATTTCACTTACTTCAGGGTAATAAGTCAGAATTTTTCCTTATTTTGGGGCAAAAAAGACAGAAATAACCTTTGTTTTGGGGGAAAAAGACAGAAATTCCACTTATTTAGAGGCAAAAAAGGAGAAATTCCCCTTATTTTGGAGCAAAAATGAAGAAATTTCCCTTTTTGATGGCAAAAAGGTATGCATTCTTCTTATTTTCGGGCAAAAAGGCAGAAATTCCCCGTATTTTGGAGCAAAATTGCAGAACTTCCCCTAATTGTGGGGCAAAAGGGCAGAAATTCCCTATATGTTGGGGCAAAAAGACAGAAATCTTCCTTATTTTGGGGCAAAACTCAGAAATTCCACTTATTTTGGGGCAAAATTCCAGAAATTTCCCTTATTTTGGGGCAAAATTGCAGAAATTTGAATTATTTTGGGCCAAAATTGCAGAAATTTTACTTATTTCAGAGAAAAAAAGCAGAAATTTTCTTATTTTGGGGCAAAAGGCAGAAATTCCTAATATTTTGTGGCAAAAATGCAGAAATTCCCCTTATTTTGAGGTAAAAAGGCAGAAATTTTCCTTATTTTGGGGCAAAAAAAAAGAAATTTTTTGTATTTTAGGGCAAAATTGCAGAAATTTCCCTTATTTCAGGGTAATAAGTCAGAAATTATTCTTATTTTGGGGCAAAAATGACAGGAATTCTCTTTGTTTTGGAAGAAAACGACAGAAATTCCACTTATTTAGAGGCAAGAAAAGCAGAAATTCCCCTTATTTTGGAGCAAAAATGAAGAAATTTCCCATTTTAGGGCAAAAAGGTATGCATTCTGTTTATTTTCGGGCAAAAAGGCAGAAATTCCCCGTATTTTGGAGCAAAATTGCAGAAATTTCCCTAATTGTGGGGCAAAATGGCAGAAATTCCCTATATGTTGTGGCAAAAAACAGAAATTCTCCTTATTTTGGGGTAAAACTCAGATATTCCTCTTATTTTGGGGCAAAATTCCAGAAATTTCCCTTATTTTGAAGCAAAATTGCAGAAATTTTACTTATTTTCGGGCAAAATTGCAGAACTTTCCCTTATTTTGGGGCAAAAATTCAGAAATTCTTCTTATTTTGAGGTAAAAAGGCTGAAATTCCCCTTATTTGGGGGCAAAAAGGCAGAAATTTCCCTTCTTTTGGGGCAAAAATGCAGAAATTCCTCTTATTTTGAGGTAAAAATCTGAAATTCCCCTTATTTGGAGGCAAAAAGGCAGAAGTTTCCCTAATTTTGGGGCAAAATTGCAGAAATTTCACTTATTTCAGGGTAATAAGTCAGAAATTTTCCTTATTTTGGGGCAAAAAAGACAGGAATTCCTTTGTTTTGGGGGTAAAAAAATTCCACTTATTTTGAGGCAAAGAAGCTGAAATTGACCTCTTTAGGAACAAAAATGAAGAAATTTTCTTTTTTTATGGCATAAGTATGCTTTCTTCTGATTTTTGGGAATAAAAGCAGAAATTCCCCGTATTTTGGAGCAAAATTGCAGAAATTCCCCTAATTGTGGGGCAAATAGGCAAAAATTTCCTATATGTTGAAACAAAAAGACAGAAATTCTCCTTATTTTGGGGCAAAACTCAGAAATTCCACTTATTTTGGGGCAAAATTCCAGAAATTTCCCTTATTTTGGGGCAAAATTGTAGAAATTTCACTTATTTTGGGGCAAAATTGCAGAAATTTCTCTTATTTCAGGGAAAAAAAGCAGAAATTTTCTTATTTTGGTGTAAAAAGGCACAAATTCCCCTTATTTTGGGGCAAAAATGCAGAAATTCCCCTTATTTTGAGGTAAAAATGCTGAAACTCCCTTTATTTGGGGGCAAAAATACAGAAATTTCCCTTATTTTGAAGCAAAATTGCAGAAATTTCATTTATTTTAGGGTAATAAGTAAGAAATTTTCCTTATTTTGGGGCAAAAAAGACAGGAATTCCCTTTGTTAAGGGGGAAAAAGAAATTCCACATATTTAGAGGCAAAAAAGCTGAAATTCCCCTTATTTTGGAGAAAAAATGAAGAAATTTCCTTTTTTTATGGCAAAAGGTATGCATTCTTCTGATTTTCGGGAAAAATTGCAGAAATTCTCCTAATTGTGGGGCAAAAAGGCAGAAATTCCCTATATGTTGGGGCAAAAATACAGAAATTCTCCTTATTTTGGGGCAAAACTCAGAAATTCAACTTATTTTGGGGCAAAATTCCAGAAATTTCCCTTATTTTGGGGCAAAATTGCAGAAATTTCACTTATTTTGGGGCAAAATTGCAGAAATTTCACTTATTTCAGGGAAAAAAGCAGAAATTTTCTTATTTTGGGGTATAAAGGCAGAAATTCCTAATATTTTGTGGCAAAAATGCAGAAATTCCCCTTATTTTGAGGTAAAAAGTCTGAAATTCTTTTTATTTGGGGGCAATAAGTCAGAAATTTCCCTTATTTTGGGGCAAAATTGCAGAAATTTCACTTATTTCAGAGTAATAAGTCAGAAATTTTCCTTGTTTTGGGGCAAAAAAGTCAGGAATTCCCTTTGTTTTGGGGGAAAAAGACAGAAATTCCACTTATTTAGAGACAAAAAAGCAGAAATTCCCCTTATTTTGAAGCAAAAATGAAGAAATTTCCTTTTTTATGGCAAAAAGGTATGCATTCTTCTTATTTTCTGGCAAAAATACAGAAATTCCCCGTATTTTGGAGCAAAATTGCAGAAATTCTTGTAATTGTGGGGCAAAAGGCAGAAATTCTCTATATGTTGTGGCAAAAAGACCGAAATTCTCCTTATTTTGGGGCAAAACTCAGAAATTCCACTTATTTTGGGGCAAAATTCTAGAAATTTTCCTTATTTTGGGGCAAAATTGCAGAAATTTCACTTATTTTGCTTTAAAATTGCAGAAATTTCACTTATTTTGGGGCAAAATTGCAGAAATATCACTTATTTCTGGGGAAAAAGGCAGAAATTTTTATTATTTTGGGGCAAAAATGCGGAAATTTCTAATATTTTGTGGCAAAAATGCAGAAATTCCCCTTTTTTTGAGCTAAAAATCCTGAAATTCCCCTTATTTGGGGGCAAAAAGGCAGAAATTTCCATTATTTCAGGGTACTAAGTCAGAATTTTTCCTTATTTTGGGGCAAAAAATACAGAAATTCCCTATGTTTTGGGGGAAAAAGACAGAAATTCCACTTATGTAGAGGCAAAAAAGCAGAAATTCCCCTTATTTTGGAGCAAAAATGAAGAAATTTCCCTTTTTTATGGTAAAAAAGTAAGCATTCTTCTGATTTTCAGGCAAAAAGGCACAAATTCCCCGTATTTTGGAGCAAATTTGCAGAAATTCCCCTAATTGTTGGGCAAAAAGGCAGAAATTCCCTATATGATGGGGTAAAATGACAGAAATTCTTTTTATTTTGGGGCAAAATTCCAGAAATTTCCCTTATTTTAAGGCAAAAATTCAGAAATTCCCCTTATTTTGAGGTAAAAATGCTGAAACTCCTTTTATTTGGGGGCAAAAATGCAGAAATTTTCCTTATTTTTGAGTTAAATTGCATAAATTTCAATTACGTCAGGGTAATAAGTAAGAAATTTTTCTTATTTGGGGGAAAAACACGAATTCTCTTTGTTTTTGGGGAAAAAAAACAGAAATTCCACTTATTTAGGGGCAAAAAAGCAGAAATTCTCCTTATTTTAGAGCAAAAATGAAGAAATTTCCCTTTTTTATCGCAAAAAGGTATGCATTCTTCTTATTTTCGGGCAAAAATGCAGAGATTCCTCATATTTTGGAGCAAAATTGCAGAAATTCCCCTAATTTGGGGCAAAAAGGCAGAAATTCTTTATATGTTGGGGCAAAAAACAAAAATTCTCCTTATTTTGGGGCAAAACACAGAAATTCCACTCTTTTTTGGGGCAAAATTCCAGAAATTTCCCTTATTTTGGGGCAAAATTGCAGAAATTTGACTTATTTTGGGGCAAAATTGCAGAAATTTCACTTATTTCAGAAAAAAAGCAGAAATTTTCATATTTTGGGGCAAAAAGGAAGAAATTTCTTTTATTTTGGTACAAAATTGAAGAAATTTTTCTTATTTTGGGAGAAAAAAGCAGAAATTTCTCATATTTTGGGGCAAAAATGCAGAAATTCCCCTTATTTTGAGGTAAAAAGGCTGAAATTCCACTTATTTGGGGGCAAAAAGGCAGAAATTTCTCTTATTTTGAAGCAAAATTGCAGAAATTTCAATTATTTCAGGGTAATAAGTCAGAAATTTTTCTTATTTTGGGGCAAAAAAGACAGGAATTCCCTTTGTTTTGGGGGAAAAAATTCCACTTATTTAGAGGCAAAAAAGCTGAAATTCCCCTTATTTTGGAGCAAAAATGAAGAAATTTCCCTTTTTTATGGCAAAAAGATATGCATTCTTCTTAATTTCGAGCAAAAAGGCAGAAATTCCCCGTATTTTGGAGCCAAATTTCAGAAATTCCCTTAATTGTGGGGCAAATAGGCAAAAATTCCCTATATGTTGGGAAAAAAGACAGAAATTCTCCCTAATTTGGGGGAAAACTCAGAAATTCCACTTATTGTGGGGCAAAATTCCAGAAATTTTCCTTATTTTAGAACAAAATTGCAGAAATTTCACTTATTCTGTGGCAAAATTACAGAAATTTCAATTAATTCAGGGAAAAAAAGCAGAAATTTTCTTATTTTGGGGCAAAAAGGCAGAAATTCCCCTTATTTTGAGGCAAAAAAGCAGAAATTCCCCTTATTTTGAGGTAAAAAGATGAAAATCCCCTTATTTAGGGGCAAAAAGGCAGATATTTCCCTTATTTTCGGGCAAAATTGCAGAAATTTCACTTATTTCAAAATAATAAGTCAGAAATTTTCCTTATTTTGGGGCAAAAAAGGCAGGAATTCCCCTTTTTTTGGGGGGAAAAAGAAATTCCACATAATTAGAGGCAAAAAAGCTCAAATACCCCTTATTTTGGAGAAAAAATGAAGAAATTTCCTTTTTTTATGGCAAAAAGGTATGCATTCTTCTGATTTTTGAGCAAAAAGGCAGAAATTCCCTGTATTTTGGAGCAAAATTGCAGAAATTCCCCTAATTGTGAGGCAAAAAGGCAGAAATTCCCTATATGTTGGGGCAAAAGGACAGAAATTCTTCTTATTTTGAAGCAAAACTCAGAAATTCCACTTATTTTGGGGCAAAATTCCAGAAATTTCTTTTATTTTGGGGCAAAATTGCAGATATTTCACTTATTTTGGGGCAAAATTGCAGAAATTTCACTTATTTCAGGGAAAAAGGGCAGAAATTTTCTTATTTTGGTGCAAAAAGAAAGAAATTCCTAATAATTTGTGGCAAAAATGCAGAAATTCCCCTTATTTTGAGGTAAAAAGGCTGAAATTCTCCTTATTTGGGGGCAAAAAGGCAGAAATTTCCTTTATTTTGGGGCAAAATTGCAGAAATTTCACTTATTTCAGGGTAATAAGTCAGAAATTTTCCTTATTTTGGGGCAAAAAAGACAGGAATTCCCTTTGTTTTGGGGGAAAAAGACAGAAATTCCACTTATTTAGAGGCAAAAAAGCTGAAATTCCCCTTATTTTGCAGCAAAAATGAAGAAATTTCCCTTTTTTATGGCAAAAAGGTATGCATTCTTGTTATTTTCGGGCAAAAAGGCAGAAATTCCCCGTATTTTGGAGCAAAATTGCAGAAATTCCCCTAATTGTAGGGCAAAAAGGCAAAAATTCTCTATATGTTGGGGCAAAAAGACAGAAATTCTCCTTATTTTGGGGCAAAACTCAGAAATTCCACTTATTTTGGGGCAAAATTCCAGAAATTTGCTTATTTTGGGGCAAAAATGCAGAAATTTCACTTATTATAGGGCAAAATTGCAGAAATTTCACTTATTTTGGGGCAAAATTGCAGAAATTTCACTTATTTCAGAGAAAAAAGGCAGAAATTTTCCTTATTTTGGGGCAAAAAGGCAGAAATTCCTAATATTTTGTGGCAAAAAGGTAGAAATTCCCCTTATTTTGAGGTAAAAAGGCTGAAATTCCCCTTATTTGGGGGCAAAAAGGCAGAAATTTCCCTTATTTTGGGGCAAAATTGCAGAAATTTCACTTATTTCAGAAAAAAAGCAGAAATTTTCTATTTTGGGGCAAAAAGGCATAAATTTCTTTTTTTTGGTACAAAATTGCAGAAATTTTTCTTATTTTGGGACAAAAAGGCAGAAATTTCCCATATTTTGGGGCAAAAATGCAGAAATTTTTCTTATTTTGAGGTAAAAAGGCTGAAATTCCCCTTATTTGGGGGCAAAAAGGCAGAAATTTTTTTTATTTTGGGGCAAAATTGCAAAAATTTCACTTATTTGGGGGCAATATTGCAGAAATTTCACTTATTTCAGACAAAAAAGCAGAAATTTTCTTATTTTGGGGCAAAAGGCAGAAATTTCACTTATTTTGGGGCAAAATTGCAGAAATTTCACTTATTTTGAGGTAAAAAGGCTGAAATTCTCCTTATTTGGGGGCAAAAAGGCAGAAATTTCCCTTATTTTACGGCAAAATTGCAGAAATTTCACTTATTTCAGGGAAATAAGTCAGTAATTTTCCTTATTTTGGGGCAAAAAAGACAGGAATTCCCTTTTTTGGGGGGAAAAAGACATAAATTCCACTTATTTAGAGGCAAAAAAGCAGAAATTCCCCTTATTTTGGAGCAAAAATGAAGAAATTTCCATTTTTTATGGCAAAAAGGTATGCATTCTTCTATTTTCGGGGAAAAAGGCAGAAATTCTCTGTATTTTGCAGCAAAATTGCAGAAATTCCCCTAATTGTGGGGCAAAAAGGCAGAAATTCTCTATCTGTTGTGGCAAAAAGACAGAAATTCTCTTTATTTTGGGGCAAAACTCAGAAATTCCACTTATTTTGGGGCAAAATTCCAGAAATTTGCTTATTTTGGGGCAAAATTGCAGAAATTTCACTTATTTTGGGGCAAAATTGCAGAAATTTCACTTATTTTGCGGCAAAATTGCAGAAATTTCACTTATTTTGGGGCAAAATTGTAGAAATATCACTTATTTAAGAGAAAAAAGGCAGAAATTTTCTTTGTTATGGGGCAAAAATGCAGAAATTCCCCTTATTTTGAGGTAAAAAGGCTGAAATTCTCCTTATTTGGTTGTAAAAAGGCAGAAATTTCCCTTATTTTGGGGCAAAATTGCAGAAATTTCACTTATTTCAGGGAAATAAGTCAGTAATTTTCCTTATTTTGGGGCAAAAAAGACAGGAATTCTTTTTGTTTTGAGGGAAAAAGAAATTCCACATATTTAGAGGCAAAAAAGCTGAAAGTCCCCTTATTTTGGAGAAAAAATGAAGAAATTTCTTTTTTTTATAGCAAAAAGGTATGCATTCTTCTGATTTTCGGGCAAAAAGGCAGAAATTACCCGTATTTTGGAGCAAAATTGCAAAAATTCTCCTAATTGTGGGGCAAAAAGGCAGAAATTCCCTATATGTTGTGGCAAAAAGACAGAAATTCTCCTTATTTTGGGGCAAAACTCAGAATTCGACTTATTTTGGGGCAAAATTCCAGAAATTTCCCTTATTTTGAGGCAAAATTGCAGAAATTTCACTTATTTTGGGGCAAAATTGCAGAAATTTCACTTATTTCAGAGAAAATAGCAGAAATTTTCTTATTTTGGGGCAAAAAGGCAGAAATTTATAATATTTTGTGGCAAAAATGCAGAAATTCCCCTTATTTTGAGGTAAAAGGCTGAAATTCTCCTTATTTGGGGTCAAAAAAGCAGAAATTTACCTTATTTTACAGCAAAATTGCAGAAAATTCACTTATTTCAGTGTAATAAGTCAGTAATTTTCCTTATTTTGGGGCAAAAAAGACAGGAATTCCCTTTGTTTTCGGGGAAAAAGACAGAAATTCTACTTATTTAGAGGCAAAAAAGCAGAAATTTCCCTTATTTTGGAGCAATAATGAAGAAATTTCCCTTTTATATGGCAAAAAGGTATGCATTCTTCTTATTTTCGGGGAAAAAGGCAGAAATTCCCCGTATTTTGGAGCAAAATTGCAGAAATTCCCCTAATTGTGGGGCAAAAAGGCAGAAATTCTCTATATGTTGTGGCGAAAAGACAGAAATTCTCCTTATTTTGGGGCAAATCTCAGAAATTCCACTTATTTTGGGGCAAAATTCCAGAAATTTCCCTTATTTTGGGGCAAAATTGCAGAAATTTCACTTATTTTGGGGCAAAATTGCAGAAATTTCACTTATTTCAGAAAAAAAGCGGAAATTTTCTTGTTTTGGGGTAAAAAAGCAGAAATTTCTTTTATTTTGGTACAAAATTGCAAAACTTATCTTATTTTGGGAAAAAAAGGCATAAATTTCCTATATTTTGTGGCAATAATGCAGGAATTCCATTTATTTTGAGGTAAAAAGGCTGAAATTCTTATTATTTGGGGGCAAAAAGGCAGAAATTTCCCTAATTTTGTGGCAAAATTGCAGAAATTTCACTTACTTCAGAATAATAAGTCAGAAATTTTTTTTATATTGGGGCAATTACAGAAATTCACATTGTTTTGGGGAAAAAAGACAGAAATTCCACTTATTTAGAGGCAAAAAAGCTGAAATTCCCCTTAATTTGGGGCAAAAATGAAGAAATTTCCGTTTTTTATGGCAAAAAGGTATGCATTCTTCTGATTTTCGAGCAAAAAGGCAGAAATTCCCCGTATTTTGGAGCAAAATTGCAAAAATTCCCCTAATTGTGGGGCAAAAAGGCAGAAATTCCCTATATGTTTGGGCAAAAAGACAGAAATTCTCCTTATTTTGGGGCAAAACTCAGAATTCCACTTATTTTGGGGCAAAATTCTAGAAATATCCCTTATTTTGGGGCAAAATTGCAGAAATTTCACTTATTTCAGAGAAAAAAGCAGAAATTTTCTAATTTTGAGGCAAAAAGGCAGAAATTCCTAATATTTTGTGGCAAAAATGCAGAAATTCCCCTTATTTTGAGGTAAAAAGGCTGAAATTCTTTTTATTTGGGGGCAAAAAGGCAGAAATTTCCCTTATTTTACGGCAAAATTGCAGAAATTTCACTTATTTTGGGGCAATATTGCAGAAATTTCACTTACTTCAGGATAATAAGTCAGAATTTTTCCTTATATTGGGGCAAAAAAGACAGAAATTCCCTTTGTTTTGGGGGAAAAAGAAAGAAATTCCACTTATTTAGAGGCAAAAAAGCAGAAATTTCCCTTATTTTGGAGCAAAAAGGAAGAAATTTCCCTTTTTTATGGCAAAAAGGTATGCATTCTTCTTATTTTCGGGCAAAAAGGCAGAAATTCCCCGTATTTTTGTGCAAATTTGCAGAAATTTCCCTAATTGTGGGGCAAAAAGGCAGAAATTCCCTTTATGTTTGGGCAAAAAGACAGAAATTCTCCTTATTTTGGGGCAAAACTCAGAAATTCCACTTATTTTCGGGCAAAATTCGAGAAATTTCCTTCATTTTGGGGCAAAAAGGCAGAAATTTCCCTTATTTTACTGCAAAATTGCAGAAATTTCACTTATTTCAGCGTGATAAGTCAGTAATTTTCCTTATTTTGCGGCAAAAAGAAAGGAATTCCCTTTGTTTTGGGGGAAAAAAAAAGAAATTCCACTTATTTAGAGGCAAAAAATCAGAAATTTCCCTTATTTTGGAGAAAAAATGAAGAAATTTCCCTTTTTTATGGCAAAAAGGTATGCATTCTTCTATTTTCGGGGGAAAAGACAGAAATTCTCCTTATTTTGGGGTAAAACTCAGAAATTCTACTTATTTTGGGGCAAAATTCCAGAAATTTCCCTTATTTTGGGGCAAAATTGCACAAATTTCACTTATTTTGGGGCAAAATGGCAGAAATTTCACTTATTTCAGGGAAAAAAACTGAAATTTTCTTATTTTGGGGCAAAGAGAAAGAAATTCCTAATATTTTGTGGCAAAAATGCAGAAACTCCTTTTATTTTGAGGTAAAAAGGCTGAAATTCCCCTTATTTGGGGTCAAAAATGCAGAAATTTCCTATATTTTGAGGCAAAATTGCAGAAATTTCACTTACTTCAGGGTAATAAGTCAGAATTTTTCCTTATATTGGGGCAAAAAAGACAGAAATTCCCTTTGTTTTAAGGGAAAAAGAAAGAAATTCCACTTATTTAGAGGCAAAAAAGCAGAAATTCCCCTTATTTTGGAGCAAAAATGAAGAAATTTCCCTTTTTTATGGCAAAAAGGTATGCATTCTTCGGATTTTCGGGCAAAAACGCAGAAATTCCCCGTATTTTGGAGCAAAATTGAAGAAATTCCCCTAATTGTAGGGCAAAAAGGCAGAAATTCCCTATATGTTGGGGCAAAAAGACAGAAATTCTCTTTATTTTGGGGCAAAATTCAGAAATTCCACTTATTTTGGGGCAAAATTCCAGAAATTTCCCTTATTTTGGGGCAAAATTGCAGAAATTTCCCTTATTTTGGAGCAAAATGTCAGAAATTTCACTTATTTCAGGGAAAAAAAAACAGAAATTTTCTTATTTTGGGGCAAAAAGGCAGAAATTCCTAATATTTTGTGGCAAAAATGCAGAAATTCCCCTTATTTTGAGGTAAAAAGGCTGAAATTCCTTTTATTTGGGGGCAAAGAGGCAGAAATTTCCCTTATTTTGGGGCTAAATTGCAGAAATTTCACTTACGTCAGGGTAATAAGTCAGAAATTTTACACATTTAGGGGCAAAAAAGACAGAAATTCTTTTTGTTTTGGGTGAAAAAGACAGAAATTCCACTTATTTAGAGGCAAAAAAGCTGAAATTCCCCTTATTTTGGAGCAAAAATGAAGAAATTTCCCTTTTTATGGCAAAAAGGTATGCATTCTTCTGATTTTCGGGCAAAAAAGGGAGAAATCCCCCGTATTTTGGAGCAAAATTGTAGAAATTCCCCTAATTGTGGAGCAAAAAGTCAGAAATTCTCTATATGTTGAGGCAAAAATACAGATATTCTCCTTATTTTGGGGCAAAACTCAGAAATTCCACTTATTTTGGGGGCAAAATTCCAAAAATTTCCCTTATTTTTGGGCAAAATTGAAGAAATTTGACTTATTTTGGGGCAAAATGGCAGAAATTTCACTTATTTCAGGGAAAAAAGGCAGAAATTTTTCTTATTTTGGGGCAAAAAGGCAGAAATTCCTAATATTTTGTAGCAAAAATGCAGAAATTCCACTTACTTTGAGGTAAAAAGGCTGAAAATCCCCTTCTTTGGGGGCAAAAAGGCAGAAATTTCCCTTAATTTGTGGCAAAATTGCAGAAATTTCACTTATTTCAGGATAATAAGTCAGAAATTTTTATTATTTTGGTGCAAAAAAGACAGAAATTCCCTTTGTTTTGGGGGAAAAAGACAGAAATTCCACTTATTTAGAGGAAAATGCAGAAATTCCCCTAATTTTGGAGCAAAAATAAAGAAATTTCCCTATTGCATGGCAAAAAGGTATGCATTCTTCTTATTTTCGGGCAAAAAGGCAGAAATTCCCCGTATTTTGGAGCAAAATTGCAGAAATTCTCCTAATTGTGGGGCAAAAAGGCAGAAATTCCCTGTATGTTGGGGCAAAAAGACAGAAATTCTCAATATTTTGGGACAAAACTCAGAAATTTCACTTATTTTGAGGCAAAATTTTAGTAATTTCCCTTATTTTGGGGCAAAATTGCAGAAATTTCACTTATTTTGGGGCAAAATTGCAGAAACTTCACTTATTTCAGGGAAGAAAAGTAGAAATTTTCCTATTTTGGGGCAAAAAGGCAGAAATGACTAATATATTGTGGCAAAAATGCAAAATTTCCTCTTCTTTGGAGGTAAAAAGGCTGAAATTCCTTTTATTTGAAGGCAAAGAGGCAGAAATTTCCCTTATTTTGGGGCAAAATTGCAGAAATTTCACTTACGTCAGGGTAATAAGTCAGATTTTCCTTATTTTGGGGCAAAAAAGACAGGAATTCTCTTTGTTTTGGGGGAAAAAGACAGAAATTCCACTTATTTAAAGGCTAAAAAGCAGAAATTCCCCTTATTTTAGATCAAAAATGAAGAAATTTCCCTTTTTTATGGCAAAAAGGTGTGCATTCTTCTTATTTTCGGGCAAAAATGCAGAAATTCCTCGTATTTTGGAGCAAAATTTTAGAAATTCCCCTAATTGTGGGGCAAAAAGGCAGAAATTCTTTATATGTTGGGGCTAAAAGACAGATATTCTCCTTATTTTGGAGCAAAACTCAGAAATTCCACTTATTTTGGGGCAAAATTCCAAAAATTTCCCTTATTTTGGGGCAAAATTGCAGAAATTTCACTTATTTTGGGGCAAAGTGGAAGAAATTTCACTTATTTCAGGGAAAAAAAGCAGAAATTTTTCTTATTTTGGGGCAAAAATGCAGAAATTCCTAATATTTCATGGCAATAATGCAGAAATTCCCCTTATTTTGAGGTAAAAAGGCTGAAATTCACCTTATTTGGGGGCAAAAAGGCAGAAATTTCCCTTATTTTGGGGCAAAATTGCAGAAATTTCACTTATTTCAGGGTAGTAAGTCAGAAATTTTTCTTATTTTTTGGCAAAAAAGACAGAAATTCCCTTTGTTTTGGGGGGAAAAGACAGAAATTCCACTTATTTAGAGGCAAAGAAGCAGAAATTTCCCTTATTTTGGAGCAAAAATGAAGAAATTTCCTTTTTTATGGCAAAAAGGTATGCGTTCTTCTTATTTTCGGGCAAAAAGGCAGAAATTCCCCATATTTTGGAGCAAAATTGCAGAAATTTCCCTAATTGTGGGGCAAAAAGGCAGAAATTCCCTATATGTTGGGGCAAAAAACAGAAATTCTTCTTATTTTGGGGCAAAACACAGAAATTCCACTTATTTTGGGGCAAAATTCCAGAAATTTCCCTTATTTTGGGGCAAAATTGCAGAAATTTCACTTATTTTGGGGCAAAATTGCAGAAATTTCACTTATTTCAGAAAAAAAGCAGAAATTTTCTTGTTTTGGGGCAAAAAAGCAGAAATTTCTTTTATTTTGGTACAAAATTGCAAAACTTATCTTATTTTGGGAAAAAAAGGCATAAATTTCCTATATTTTGTGGAAAAAATGCAGGAATTCCATTTATTTTGAGGTAAAAAGGCTGAAATTCCCATTATTTGGGGGAAAAAAGGCAGAAATTTCCCTTATTTTGGGGCAAAATTGCAGAAATTTCACTTACTTCAGAATAATAAGTCAGAAATTTTTTTATTTTGGGGCAAAAGACAGAAAATCACTTTGTTTTGGGGAAAAAAGACAGAAATTCCACTTATTTAGAGGCAAAAAAGCTGAAATTCCCCTTATTTTGGGGAAAAATGAAGAAATTTCCGTTTTTTATGGCAAAAAGGTATGCATTCTTCTGATTTTCGGGCAAAAAGGCAGAAATTCCCCGTATTTTGGAGCAAAATTGCAAAAATTCCCCTAATTGAGGGGCAAAAAGGCAGAAATTCCCTATATGTTGAGGCAAAAAGACAGAAATTCTTTTTATTTTGGGGCAAAACTCAGAATTCCACTTATTTTGGGGCAAAATTCTAGAAATTTCCCTTATTTTGGGGCAAAATTGCAGAAATTTCATTTATTTTGGGGCAAAATTGCTGAAATTTCACTTATTTCAGAGAAAAAAGCAGAAATTTTCTAATTTTGGGGCAAAAAGGCAGAAATTCCTAATATTTGTGGCAAAAATGCAGAAATTCCCCTTATTTTGAGGTAAAAAGGCTTTAATTCTTTTTATTTGGGGGCAAAAAGGCAGAAATTTCCCTTATTTTACGGCAAAATTGCAGAAATTTCACTTCTTTCAGCGTGATAAGTCAGTAAGTTTCCTTATATTGGGGCAAAAAAGACAAGAATTCCCTTTGTTTTGGGGGAAAAAGAAAGAAATTCCACTTATTTAGAGGCAAAAAAGCAGAAATTTCCCTTATTTTGGAGCAAAAATGAAGAAATTTCCCTTTTTTATGGAAAAAAGGTATGCATTCTTCTATTTTCGGAGAAAAAGGCAGAAATTCACCGTATTTTGGAGCAAAATTGCAGATATTCCCCTATTTGTGGGGCAAAAAGCCAGAAATTCTCTATATGTTGTGGCAAAAATACAGAAATTCTCCATATTTTCGGGCTAATCTCAGAAATTCCACTTATTTTGGAACAAAATTCCAGAAATTTCTCTTATTTTGGGGCAAAAGTGCAGAAATTTCACTTATTTTGGGGCAAAATTGCAGAAATATCACTTATTTCAGGGAAAAAAGGCAGAAATTTTCCTTATTTTGAGGCAAAAAGGCAGAAATTCCTAATATTTTGTGGCAAAAATGCAGAAATTCCCCTTATTTTGAGGTAAAAAGGCTGAAATTCCCCTTATTTGGGTGCAAAACGGCAGAAATTTCCTTTATTTTGAGGCAAAATTGCAGAAATTTCACTTACTTCAGGGTAATAAGTCAGAATTTTTCCTTATATTGGGGCAAAAAAGACAAAAATTCTCTTTGTTTTGGGGGAAAAAGAAAGACATTCCACTTATTTAGAGGCAAAAAAGCAGAAATTCCCCTTATTTTGGAGCAAAAAGGAAGAAATTTCCCTTTTTTATGGCAAAAAGGTATGCATTCTTCTTATTTTCGGGCAAAAAGGCAGAAATTCCCCGTATTTTGGTGCAAAATTGCAGAAATTCCCCTTACTGTGAGGCAAAAAGACAGAAATTCCCTTTATGTTGGGGCAAAAAGACAGAAATTCTCCTTATTTTGGGGCAAAACTCAGAAATTCGACATATTTTGGGGAATAATTCCAGAAATTTCTCTCATTTTGGGGCAAAAAGGCAGAAATTTCCCTTATTTTACTGCAAAATTGCAGAAATTTCACTTATTTCAGCGTGATAAGTCAGTAATGTTCCTTATTTTGGGGCAAAAAAGACAGGAATTCCCTTTGTTTTGGGGGAAAAAGAAAGAAATTCCACTTATTTAGAAGCAAAAAAGCAGAAATTTCCCTTATTTTGGAGCAAAAATGAAGAAATTTCCCTTTTTTATGGCAAAAAGGTATGCATTCTTCTATTTTCGGGGAAAAGACAGAAATTCTCCCTATTTTGGGGCAAAACTCAGAAATTCTACTTATTTTGGGGCAAAATTCCAGAAATTTCCCTTATTTTGGGGCAAAATTGCACAAATTTCACTTATTTTGGGGCAAAATGGCAGAAATTTCACTTATTTCAGGGAAAAAAACTGAAATTTTCTTATTTTGGGGCAAAGAGAAAGAAATTCCTAATATTTTGTGGCAAAAATGAAGAAACTCCTTTTATTTTGAGGTAAAAAGGCTGAAATTCCCCTTATTTGGTGTTAAAAAGGCAGAAATTTCCTTTATTTTGAGGCAAAATTGCAGAAATTTCACTTACTTTAGGGTTATAAGTCAGAATTTTTCCTTATATTGGGGCAAAAAAGACAGAAATTCCCTTTGTTTTAAGGGAAAAAGAAAGAAATTCCACTTATTTAGAAGCAAAAAAGCAGAAATTCCCCTTATTTTGGAGCAAAAATGAAGAAATTTCCCTTTTTTATGGCAAAAAGGTATGCATTCTTCTGATTTTCGGGCAAAAACGCAGAAATTCCCCGTATTTTGGAGCAAAATTGCAGAAATTCCCCTAATTGTAGGGCAAAAAGGCAGAAATTCCCTATATGTTGGGGCAAAAAGGCAGAAATTCTCCTTATTTTGGGGCAAAACTCAGAAATTCCACTTATTTTGGGGCAAAATTCCAGAAATTTCCCTTATTTGGGGGCAAAATTGCAGAAATTTCACTTATTTTGGAGCAAAATATCAGAAATTTCACTTATTTCAGGGAAAAAAACAGAAATTTTCTTATTTTGGGGCAAAAATGCAGAAATTCCCCTTATTTTGAGGTAAAAATGCAGAAATTCCCCTTATTTTGAGGTAAAAAGGCTGAAATTCCCCTTATTTGGGTGCAAAACGGCAGAAATTTCCTTTATTTTGAGGCAAAATTGCAGAAATTTCACTTACTTCAGGGTAATAAGTCAGAATTTTTCCTTATATTGGGGCAAAAAAGACAAAAATTCTCTTTGTTTTGGGGGAAAAAGAAAGACATTCCACTTATTTAGAGGCAAAAAAGCAGAAATTCCCCTTATTTTGGAGCAAAAAGGAAGAAATTTCCCTTTTTTATGGCAAAAAGGTATGCATTCTTCTTATTTTCGGGCAAAAAGGCAGAAATTCCCCGTATTTTGGTGCAAAATTGCAGAAATTCCCCTAACTGTGGGGCAAAAAGGCAGAAATTCCCTTTATGTTGGGGCAAAAAGACAGAAATTCTCCTTATTTTGGGGCAAAACTCAGAAATTCGACATATTTTGGGGCAAAATTCCAGAAATTTCTCTCATTTTGGGGCAAAAAGGCAGAAATTTCCCTTATTTTACTGCAAAATTGCAGAAATTTCACTTATTTCAGCGTGATAAGTCAGTAATGTTCCTTATTTTGGGGCAAAAAAGACAGGAATTCCCTTTGTTTTGGGGGAAAAAGAAAGAAATTCCACTTATTTAGAAGCAAAAAAGCAGAAATTTCCCTTATTTTGGAGCAAAAATGAAGAAATTTCCCTTTTTTATGGCAAAAAGGTATGCATTCTTCTATTTTCGGGGAAAAGACAGAAATTCTCCCTATTTTGGGGCAAAACTCAGAAATTCTACTTATTTTGGGGCAAAATTCCAGAAATTTCCCTTATTTTGGGGCAAAATTGCACAAATTTCACTTATTTTGGGGCAAAATGGCAGAAATTTCACTTATTTCAGGGAAAAAAACTGAAATTTTCTTATTTTGGGGCAAAGAGAAAGAAATTCCTAATATTTTGTGGCAAAAATGAAGAAACTCCTTTTATTTTGAGGTAAAAAGGCTGAAATTCCCCTTATTTGGTGTTAAAAAGGCAGAAATTTCCTTTATTTTGAGGCAAAATTGCAGAAATTTCACTTACTTCAGGGTTATAAGTCAGAATTTTTCCTTATATTGGGGCAAAAAAGACAGAAATTCCCTTTGTTTTAAGGGAAAAAGAAAGAAATTCCACTTATTTAGAAGCAAAAAAGCAGAAATTCCCCTTATTTTGGAGCAAAAATGAAGAAATTTCCCTTTTTTATGGCAAAAAGGTATGCATTCTTCTGATTTTCGGGCAAAAACGCAGAAATTCCCCGTATTTTTGAGCAAAATTGCAGAAATTCCCCTAATTGTAGGGCAAAAAGGCAGAAATTCCCTATATGTTGGGGCAAAAAGGCAGAAATTCTCCTTATTTTGGGGCAAAACTCAGAAATTCCACTTATTTTGGGGCAAAATTCCAGAAATTTCCCTTATTTGGGGGCAAAATTGCAGAAATTTCACTTATTTTGGAGCAAAATATCAGAAATTTCACTTATTTCAGGGAAAAAAACAGAAATTTTCTTATTTTGGGGCAAAAAGGCAGAAATTCCTAATATTTTGTGGCAAAAATGCAGAAATTCCCCGTATTTTGAGGTAAAAAGGCTGAAATTCCTTTTATTTGGGGGCAAAGAGGCAGAAATTTCCCTTATTTTGGGGCTAAATTGCAGAAATTTCACTTACGTCAGGGTAATAAGTCAGAAATTTTACACATTTAGGGGCATAAAAGACAGAAATTCTTTTTGTTTTGGGGGAAAAAGACAGAAATTCCACTTATTTAGAGGCAAAAAAGCTGAAATTCCCCTTATTTTGGAGCAAAAATGAAGAAATTTCCCTTTTTATGGCAAAAAGGTATGCATTCTTCTGATTTTCGGGCAAAAAAGGGAGAAATCCCCCGTATTTTGGAGCAAAATTGTAGAAATTCCCCTAATTGTGGAGCAAAAAGTCAGAAATTCTCTATATGTTGAGGCAAAAATACAGATATTCTCCTTATTTTGGGGCAAAACTCAGAAATTCCACTTATTTTGGGGGCAAAATTCCAAAAATTTCCCTTATTTTTGGGCAAAATTGAAGAAATTTGACTTATTTTGGGGCAAAATGGCAGAAATTTCACTTATTTCAGGGAAAAAAGGCAGAAAATTTTCTTATTTTGGGGCAAAAAGGCAGAAATTCCTAATATTTTGTAGCAAAAATGCAGAAATTCCACTTACTTTGAGGTAAAAAGGCTGAAATTCCCCTTGTTTTGGGGCAAAAAGGCAGAAATTTCCCTTAATTTGTGGCAAAATTGCAGAAATTTCACTTATTTCAGGATAATAAGTCAGAAATTTTCCTTATTTTGGTGCAAAAAAGACAGAAATTCCCTTTGTTTTGGGGGAAAAAGACAGAAATTCCACTTATTTAGAGGCAAAAATGCAGAAATTCCCCTTATTTTGGAGCAAAAATGAAGAAATTTCCCTATTGCATGGCAAAAAGGTATGCATTCTTCTTATTTTCGGGCAAAAAGGCAGAAATTCCCCGTATTTTGGAGCAAAATTGCAGAAATTTCACTTATTTCAGGGAAAAAAAACAGAAATTTTCTTATTTTGGGGCAAAAAGGCAGAAATTCCTAATATTTTGTGGCAAAAATGCAGAAATTCCCCTTATTTTGAGGTAAAAAGGCTGAAATTCCTTTTATTTGGGGGCAAAGAGGCAGAAATTTCCCTTATTTTGGGGCTAAATTGCAGAAATTTCACTTACGTCAGGGTAATAAGTCAGAAATTTTCCTTATTTTGAGGCAAAAAAAGACAGAAATTCTCTTTGTTTTGGGGGAAAAAGACAGAAATTCCACTTATTTAGAGGCAAAAAAGCTGAAATTCCCCTTATTTTGGAGCAAAAATGAAGAAATTTCCCTTTTTATGGCAAAAAGGTATGCATTCTTCTGATTTTCGGGCAAAAAGGGAGAAATCCCCCGTATTTTGAAGTAAAATTGTAGAAATTCCCCTAATTGTGGGGCAAAAAGGCAGAAATTCTCTATATGTTGGGGCAAAAATACAGATATTCTCCTTATTTTGGGGCAAAACTCAGAAATTCCACTTATTTTGGAGCAAAATTCCAAAAATTTCCCTTATTTTTGGGCAAAATTGCAGAAATTTGACTTATTTTGGGGCAAAATGGCAGAAATTTCACTTATTTCAGGGAAAAAAGGCAGAAATTTTTCTTATTTTTGGGGAAAAAGGCAGAAATTCCTAATATTTTGTAGCAAAAATGCAGATATTCCCCTTATTTTTAGGTAAAAAGGCTGAAATTCCCCTTGTTTTGGGGCAAAAAGCCAGAAATTTCCCTTAATTTGTGGCAAAATTGCAGAAATTTCACTTATTTCAGGATAATAAGTCAGAAATTTTTCTTATTTTGGTGCAAAAAAGACAGAAATTCCCTTTGTTTTTGGGGAAAAAGACAGAAATTCCACTTATTTAGAGGCAAAAATGCAGAAATTCCCCTTATTTTGGAGCAAAAATGAAGAAATTTCCCTATTTCATGGCAAAAAGGTATGCATTCTTCTTATTTTCGGGCAAAAAGGCAGAAATTCCCCGTATTTTGGAGCAAAATTGCAGAAATTTCCCTAATTGTGGGGCAAAAAGGCAGAAATTTGCTATATGTTGGGGCAATAAACAGAAATTCTCCTAATTTTGGGGCATGACATAAAATTCTACTTATTTTTGGGGCAAAATTTCAGAAACTTCCCTTATTTTGGGGCAAAATTGCAGAAATTTGACTTATTTTGGTGCAAAATTGCAAAAATTTCTTTTATTTTTGTTCAAAATTGCAGAAATTTTTCTTATTTTGAGACAAAAAGGCAGAAATTTCCTATATTTTGAAGCAAAAATGCAGAAATTCCCCTTATTTTGAGGTAAAAAGGCTGAAATTCCCCTTATTTGGGGGCAAAAAGGCAGAAATTTCCCTTATTTTTGGGCAAAATTGCAGAAATTTCACTTATTTCAGGGTAATAAGTCAGAATTATTTCTTATTTTGGGGCAAAAAAAACAGGAATTCCCTTTGTTTTGGGGGAAAAAAATTCCACTTATTTAGAGGCAAAAATGCTGAAATTCCCCTTATTTTGGAGCAAAAATAAAGAAATTTCCTTTTTTTATGACAAAAAGGTATGCTTTCTTCTGATTTTCGTGCAAAAATGCAGAAATTCCCCGTATTTTGGAGCAAAATTGCAGAAATTTCCTTAATTGTGGGGCAAATAGGCAGAAATTCCCTATATGTTGGGGCAAAAAGACAGAAATTCTCCTTATTTTGGGGCAAAATTCGGAACTTCCACTTATTTTGGGGCAAAATTCCAGAAATTTCTATTAATTTTGGGGCAAAATTGCATAAATTTTACTTATTTTAAGGCAAAATTGCAGAAAATTCACTTATTTAAGAAAAAAAGCAGAAATTTTCTTGTTTTGGGGCAAAAAAGAAGAAATTTCTTTTATTTTGGTACAAAATTGCAAAACTTTTCTTATTTTGGGAAAAAAAGGCATAAATTTCCCATATTTTGTGGCAAAAATGCAGGAATTCCATTTATTTTGAGGTAAAAAGGCTGAAATTCCATTATTTGGGTGCAAAAAGGCAGAAATTTCCCTTATTTTGGGGCAAAATTGCAGAAATTTCACTTACTTCAGAATAATAAGTCAGAAATTTTTTTTATTTTGGGGCAAAAGACAGAAATTCACTTTGTTTTGGGGAAAAAAGACAGAAATTCCACATATTTAGAGGCAAAAAAGCTGAAATTCTCCTTATTTTGGGGAAAAAATGAAGAAATTTCCCTTTTTTATGGCAAAAAGGTATGCATTCTTCTGATTTTCGGGCAAAAAGGCAGAAATTCCCTATATGTTGGGGCAAAAAGACAGAAATTCTCCTTATTTTGGGGCAAAACTCAGAATTCCACTTATTTTGGGGCAAAATTCTAGAAATTTCCCTTATTTTGGGGCAAAATTGCAGAAATTTCACTTATTTTGGGGCAAAATTGCAGAAATTTCACTTATTTAAGTGAAAAAAGCAGAAATTTTCTAATTTTGGGGCAAAAAGGCAGAAATTCCTAATATTTTGTGGCAAAAATGCAGAAATTCCCCTTATTTTGAGGTAAAAAGGCTGAAATTCTTTTTATTTGGGGGCAAAAAGGCAGAAATTTCCCTTATTTTGGGGCAAAATTGCAGAAATTTCACTTACTTCAGAATAATAAGTAAAAAATTTTTCTTATTTTGTGGCAAAAAAGACAGAAATTCACTTTGTTTTTGGGGAAAAAGACAGAAATTCCACTTATTTAGAGGCAAAAAAGCAGAAATTCCCTTTATTTTGGAGCAAAAATGAATAAATTTCCTTTCTTTATGGCAAAAAGGTATGCATTCTTCTTATTTTTGGGCAAAAAGGCAGAAACTCCCGGTATTTTGGAGCAAAATTGCAGAAATTCCCCTAATTGTGGGGCACATAGGCAGAAATTCCCTATATGTTTAGGCAAAAATACAGAAATTCTCCTTATTTTGGGCCAAACCTAGAAATTCCACTTATTTTGGGGTAAAATTCCAGAACTTTCCCTTGTTTTGGGGCAAAATTTCAGAAATTTCACTTATTTTGGGGCAAAATTGCAGAAATTTCATTTATTTCAGGGAAAAAAAGCAGAAATTTTCTTATTTTGGGTCAAAAAGGCAGAAATTCCTAATATTTTGTGGCAAAAATGCAGAAAATCCCCTTATTTTGAGGTAAAAAGCCTGAAATTCGCCTTATTTGGGGGCAAAAAGCAGAAATTTCTCTTATTTTGGGGCAAAATTGCAGAAATTTCACTTATTTCAGGGTAATAAGTCAGAAATTTTCCTTATTTTGGGGCAAAAATAACAGGAATTCCCTTTGTTTTGGGGTAATAAGACAGAAATTCCACTTATTTAGTGGCAAAAAGACTGAAATTCCTCTTATTTTGGAGCAAACATGAAGAAATTTCTCTTTTTTATGGCAAAAAAGTTATGCATTCTTCTTATTTTCGGGCAAAAAGGCAGAAATTCCCCGTATTTTGAAACAAAATTGCAGAAATTTCCCTAATTGTGAGGCAAAAAGGCAGAAATTCCATTTAGTTAGAGCAAAAAGACATAAATTCTCCTTATTTTGGGGCAAAACTCAGAAATTTCACTTATTTTGGAGCAAAATTACAGAAATTTCTCTTATTTTGGGGATAAATTGCAGAAATTTCACTTATTTTTGGGCAAAGAGCCAGAAATTTCACTTATTTCAGGGAAAAAAGATAGAAATTTTCCTTATTTTGGGGCAAAAAGGCAGAAATTCCTAATATTTTGTGGCAAAAATGCAGAAATTCCCCTTATTTTGAGGTAAAAAGACTGAAATTCTCCTTATTTGGGGGCAAAAAGGCAGAAAATTCCCTTATTTTGGGGCAAAATTGCAGAAATTTCACTTACTTCAAAATAATAAGTCAGAAATTTTCCTTATTTAGGGGCAAAAAAGACAGAAATTCTCTTTGTTTTGGGGGAAAAAGACAGAAATTCCACTTATTTAGAGGCAAAAAGCTGAAATTCCCCTTATTTTGGAGCAAAAATGAAGAAATTTCCCTTTTTATGGCAAAAAGGTATGCATTCTTCTGATTTTCGGGCAAAAAGGGAGAAATCCCCCGTATTTTGGAGTAAAATTGTAGAAATTCCCCTAATTGTGGGGCAAAAAGGCAGAAATTCTCTATATGTTGGGGCAAAAATACAGATATTCTCCTTATTTTGGGGCAAAACTCAGAAATTCCACTTATTTTGGAGCAAAATTCCAAAAATTTCCCTTATTTTTGGGCAAAATTGCAGAAATTTGACTTATTTTGGGGCAAAATGGCAGAAATTTCACTTATTTCAGGGAAAAAAGGCAGAAATTTTTCTTATTTTTGGGGAAAAAGGCAGAAATTCCTAATATTTTGTAGCAAAAATGCAGATATTCCCCTTATTTTTAGGTAAAAAGGCTGAAATTCCCCTTGTTTTGGGGCAAAAAGCCAGAAATTTCCCTTAATTTGTGGCAAAATTGCAGAAATTTCACTTATTTCAGGATAATAAGTCAGAAATTTTTCTTATTTTGGTGCAAAAAAGACAGAAATTCCCTTTGTTTTTGGGGAAAAAGACAGAAATTCCACTTATTTAGAGGCAAAAATGCAGAAATTCCCCTTATTTTGGAGCAAAAATGAAGAAATTTCCCTATTTCATGGCAAAAAGGTATGCATTCTTCTTATTTTCGGGCAAAAAGGCAGAAATTCCCCGTATTTTGGAGCAAAATTGCAGAAATTTCCCTAATTGTGGGGCAAAAAGGCAGAAATTTGCTATATGTTGGGGCAATAAACAGAAATTCTCCTAATTTTGGGGCATGACATAAAATTCTACTTATTTTTGGGGCAAAATTTCAGAAACTTCCCTTATTTTGGGGCAAAATTGCAGAAATTTGACTTATTTTGGTGCAAAATTGCAAAAATTTCTTTTATTTTTGTTCAAAATTGCAGAAATTTTTCTTATTTTGGGGCAAAAAGGCAGAAATTCCTAATATTTTGTGGCAAAAATGCAGAAATTCCCCTTATTTTGAGGTAAAAAGACTGAAATTCCCCTTATTTGGGGGCAAAAAGGCAGAAAATTCCCTTATTTTGGGGCAAAATTGCAGAAATTTCACTTACTTCAAAATAATAAGTCAGAAATTTTCCTTATTTAGGGGCAAAAAAGACAGAAATTCCCTTTGTTTTGGGGGGAAAAAGACAGAAATTCCACATATTTAGAGGCAAAAAAGCAGAAATTCCCTTTATTTTGGAGCAAAAATGAAGAAATTTCCTTTCTTTATCGCAAAAAGGTATGCATTCTTCTGATTTTCGGGCAAAAAGACAGAAACTCCCCGTATTTTGGAGCAAAATTGAAGAAATTCCCCTAATTGTGGGGCAAATAGGCAGAAATTCCCTATATGTTGATGCAAAAAGACAGAAATTCTCCTTATTTTGGGGCAAAACTCAGAAATACCATTTATTTTGTGGCAAAATTCCAGAAATTTTTCTTCTTTTAGGGCAAAACTACAGAAATTTCACTTATTTTTGTGTAAAATTGCAGAAATTTCACTTATTTTGGGGCAAAATTGCAGAAATTTCACTTATTTCAGGGAAAAAAAGCAGAAATTTTCTTATTTTGGGGCAGAAAGGCAGAAATTCCTAATATTTTGTGGCAAAAATGCAGAAAATCCCCTTATTTTGAGGTAAAAAGGCTGAAATACCCCTTATTTGGGGGCAATAAGGCAAAAAATTACCTTATTTTGAGGAAAAATTGCAGAAATTTCACTTATTTCAGGGTAGTAAGTCAGAAATTTTTCTTATTTTGGGACAAAAAAGACAGAAATTCCCTTTGTTTTGGGGTAAAAAGACAGAAATTCCACTTATTTATTGGCAAAAAGGCTGAAATTCCCCTTTTTTTGGAGCAAAAATGAAGAAATTTCCCTTTTTTATGGAAAAAGGTATGCATTCTTCTTATTTTCTGGCAAAAATACAGAAATTCCCTGTATTTTGGAGCAAAATTGCAGAAATTCCCCTAATTGGGGGGCAAAAAGACAGAAATTCTCCTTATTTTAGGGCAAAACCCAGAAATTCCACTTATTTTGGAGCAAAATTCCAGAAATTTCCCTTATTTTTGGACAAAATTGCAGAAATTTCACTTATTTTGGGGCAAAAAGGCAGAAATTTCACTTATTTCAGGGAAAAAAAGCAGAAATTTTCTTATTTTGGAGCAAAAAAGCAGAAATTCCTAATATTTTGTGGCATAAATGCAGAAATTCCCCTTATTTTTAGGTAAAAAGGCTGAAATTCCCCTTATTTGGGGGCAAAAGGCAGAAATTTCCCTTGTTTTGGGGCAAAATTACAGAAATTTCAATTATTTCAGGGTAATAAGTTAGAAATTTTCCTTATTTTTGGGCAAAAAAGATAGAAATTCCCTTTGTTTTGGGGGAAAAAGACAGAAATTCCACTTATTTAGAGGTAAAAAAGCAGAAATTCCCCTTATTTTAGAGCAAAATTGAAGAAATTTCCCTTTTTTATGGCAAAATGTATGCATTCTTCTTATTTTTGGGCAAAAAGGCAGAAATTCTCTGTATTATGGAGCAAAATTGAAGAAATTTCCCTAATTTTGGGTTATAAAGGCAGAAATTACCTATATGTTGGGGCAAAAAGACAGAAATTCTCCTTATTTTGGGGCAAAACTCAGAAATTCCACTTATTTTGTGGCAAAATTTCATAACTTTCCATTATTTTGGGGAAAAATTGCAGAAATTTCACTTATTTTGGGACAAATTTGCAGAAATTTCACATATTTCAGGGAAAAAAAGCAGAAATTTACTTATTCTGGGGCAAAAATGCAGAAATTCCTAATATTTTGTGGGAAAAATGCAGAAATTCCCCTTATTTTGAGGTAAAAAGGCTGAAATTCCCATTATTTGGGGGCAAAAAGGCAGAAATTTCCCTTATTTTGAGGCAAAATTGCAGAAATTTCACTTACTTCAGGGTAATAAGTCAGAATTTTTCCTTATTTTGGGGCAAAAAAATACAGAAATTGCCTTTTTTTGTGAAGAAAAAGACAGAAATTCCACTTATTTAGAGGCAAAAAAGCGGAAATTCCTTTTATTTTGGAGCAAAAATGAAGACATTTCCTTTTTATGGCAAAAAGGTATGCATTCCTCTTATTTTCGGGCAAAAAGGCAGAAATTCCCCGTATTTTGGAGCAAAATTGCAGAAATTCCCCTAATTGTGGGGCAAAAATGCAGAAATTCTCTATATGTTGGGGCAAAAAGACAGAAATTCCTTTTATTTTGGGGCAAAACTCAGAAATTCCACTTATTTTGTTGCAAAATTCCAGAAATTTCCCTTATTTTGGGGCAAAATTGAAGAAATTTCACTTACTTTGGTTCAAAATTGCAGAAATTTCACTTATTTTAGGGAAAAAAAGCAGAAATTTTCTTATTTTGGGGCAAAAAGGCAGAAATTCCTAATATTTTGTGGCAAAAATGCAGAAATTTCCCTTATTTTGAGGTAAAAAGGCAGAAATTCCCCTTCTTTGGGAGCAAAAATGCAGAAATTCCTTTTATTTTGAGGTAAAAAGGCTGAAATTCCCCTTATTTGGGGGCAAAAAGGCAGAAATTTCCCTTATTTTAGAACAAAATTGCAGAAATTTCACTTACTTCAGGGTAATAAGTCAGAATTTTTCCTTATTTTGGGGCAAAAAAGACAGAAATTCCCTTTGTTTTGGGGGAAAAAGGCAGAAATTCCACTTATTTAGAGGCAAAAAGCAGTAATTCCCTTTATTTTGGAGAAAAATGAAGAAATTTCCCTTATTTATGGCAAAAAGGTATGCATTCTTCTTATTTTCGGGTGAAAAGGCAGAAATTCCTCGTATTTTGGAGCAAAATTGCAGAAATTCCCCTAATTGTGGGGCAAAAATGCAGAAATTCCCCATATGTTGGGGCAAAAAGACAGAAATTCTCCTTATTTTGGGACAAAACTCAGAAATTCCACTAATTTTGGGGAAAAATATCAGAAATTTCCCTTATTTTGGGTGCAAAATTGCAGAAATTTCACTTATTTTAGGGCAAAATTGCAGAAATTTCACATATTTTGGGGCAAAATTATTGAAATTTGACTTATTTCAGGGAAAAAAGGCAGAAATTTTCCTTATTTTGGGGCAAAAAGGCAGAAATTCCTAATATTTTGTGGTAAAAAGGCAGAAATTCCCCTTATTTCGAGGTAAAAAGGCTGAAATTCCCCTTATTGGGGGGCAAAAAGCAGAAATTTCCTTTATTTTGGGGCAAAATTGCAGAAATTTCACTTACTTCAGGGTAATAATTCAGAATTTTTCCTTATATTGGGGCAAAAAAGACAGAAATTCCCTTTGTTTTGGGTAAAAAAGACAGAAATTCCACTTATTTAGAGGCAAAAAAGCAGAAATTCCCTTTATTTTGGAGCAAAAATGAAGAAATTTCCCTTCTTTATGGCAAAAAGGTATGCATTCTTCTTATTTTCGGGCAAAAACGCAGAAATTCCCGGTATTTTGGAGCAAAATTGCAGAAATTCCCCTAATTGTGGGGCAAAAAGTCAGAAATTGCCTATATGTTGGGGCAAAAAGACAGAAATTCTTTTTATTTTGGGGCAAAACTCAGAAATTCAAATTATTTTGGGGCAAAATTCCAGAAATTTCCCTTATTTTGGGGCAAAATTGCAGAAATTTCACTTATTTTGGGGCAAAATTGCAGAAATTTCACTAATTTCAGAGCAAAAATGCAAAAATTTTCTTATTTTGAGGCAAAAAGGCAGAAATTCCTAATATTTTGGGGCAAAAATGCAGAAATTCCCCTTATTTTGAGGTAAAAAGGCTGAAATTTCCCTTATTTGGCAGCAGAAAGGCAAAAATTTCCTTTATTTTTGAGCAAAATTGCAGAAATTTCACTTATTTCAGGGTAATAAGTCAGAAATTTTCCTTATTTTGGAGCAAAAAAGACAGGAATTCCCTTTGTTTTGGGAGAAAAAGACAGAAATTCCACTTATTTAGAGGCAAAAAAGCAGAAATTCCCCTTATTTTGGAGCAAAAATGAAGAAATTTCTTTTTTTTATGGCAAAAAGGTATACATTCCCCTTATTTTCTGGCAAAAAAGCAGAAATTCCCAGTATTTTAGAGCAAAATTGCCGAAATTACCCAAATTGTGGGGCAAAAATGCAGAAATTCTCTATATGTTGGGGCAAAAAGTCAGAAATTCTCCTTATTTGGGTCAAAACTCAGAAATTCCACTTATTTTGTGGCAAAATTCCATAAATTTCCCTTATTTTGGAGAAAAATTGCAGAAATTTCACTTATTTTGGGGCAAAATGGCAGAAATTTCACTTATTTCAGGGAAAAAAAGCAGAAATTTTCTTATTCTGGTGTTAAAATGCAGAAATTCCTAATATTTTGTTGGAAAAATGCAGAAATTCACCTTATTTTGAGGTAAAAAGGCTGAAATACTCATTATTTGGGAGCAAAAAGTCAGAAATTTCCCTTATTTTGGGGCAAAATTGCAGAAATTTCACTTACTTCAGGGTAATAAGTCAGAATTTTTCTTTATTTTGGGGTCAAAAAATATAGAAATTGCCTTTTTTTGTCGGGAAAAAGACAGAAATTCCACTTATTTAGAGGCAAAAAAGCAGAAATTCCTCTTATTTTGGAGCAAAAATGAAGACATTTCTTTTTTATGGCAAAAAGGTACGCATTCTTTTTATTTTCGGGCAAAAAGGCAGAAATTCCCCGTGTTTTGGAGCAAAATTGCAGAAATTCCTCTAATTGTGGGGCAAAAATTCAGAAATTCTCTATATGTTGGGGCAAAAAGACAGAAATTCTCCTTATTTTGGGGCAAAACTCAGAAATTCCACTTATTTTGGGGCAAAATTCCAGAAATTTCCCTTATTTTGGGGCAAAATTGCAGAAATTTCACTTACTTTGGTGCAAAATTGCAGAAATTTCACTTATTTCAGGGGAAAAAAGCAGAAATTTTCTTATTCTGGGGCAAAAAAACAGAAATTCCTAATATTTTGTGGCAAAAATGCAGAAATTTCCCTTATTTTGAGATAAAAAGGCAGAAATTTCCCTTATTTGGGAACAAAAATGCAGAAATTCCCCTTATTTTGAGGTAAAAAGGCTGAAATTCCCCATATTTGGGAACAAAAAAGCAGAAATTTCCCTTATTTTGGGGCAAAATTGCAGAAATTTCACTTACTTCAGGGTAATAAGTCAGAATTTTTCCTTATTTTGGGGCAAAAAAAACAGAAATTCCCTTTATTTTGGGGGGAAAAGACAGAAATTCCACTTATTTAGAGGCAAAAATGTGGAAATTCCACGTATTTTGGAGCAAAAAAGAAGACATTTTCTTTTTTATGGAAAAAAGGTATGCATTCTTCTTATTTTCGGGCAAAAAGGCAGAAATCCTTCTACTTTGTGGCAAAATTGCAGAAATTCCCCTAATTGTGGGGCAAAAAGGCAGAAATTCTCTATATGTTGGGGCAAAAAGACAGAAATTCTCCTTATTTTGGGGCAAAACTCAGAAATTCCACTTAATTTGGGTCAAAATTCCTTAAATTTTCCTTATTTTGGGGGAAAATTGCAGAAATTTCACTTATTTTGTGGCAAAATTGCAGAAATTTCACTTATTCTGGTGCAAAATTGGAGAAATTTCACTTATTTCAGGGAAAAAAGACAGAAATTTTCCTTACTTTGTGGCAAAAAGGCAGAAATTCCTAATATTTTGTGGCAAAAATGCAGAAATTCCCCTTATTTCGAGGTAAAAATGCTGAAATTTCCCTTATTTGGGGGCAAAAAGGCAGTAATTGCTTTTATTTTGGTACAAAATTGCAGAAATTTTCTTTATTTTGGGGCAAAATACAGATATTCCCCATATTTTAGGGCAAAAAGCAGGGATTACACTTATTATCAGGTAAAAAAGGCTGAAATTTCCCTTATTTTGGGGCAAAAAGACAGATATTCCCCTTATTTTGTGGCAAAAAGGCAGAAATTTCCCTTATTTTGGGGCAAAATTGCAGAAATTTCACTTATTTCAGGATAATAAGTCAGAAATTTTCCTTATTTTGGGGCAAAAAAAAAATTCCCTTTGTTTTGGGGGAAAAAGACAGAAATTCCACTTATTTAGAGGCAAAAAAGCAGAAATTCCCTTTATTTTGGAGCAAAAATGAAGAAATTTCCCTTTTTTATGGCAAAAAGGTATGCATTCTTCTTATTTTCAGGCAAAATTCCAAAAATTTCCTTTATTTTGGGGCAAAATTGCAGAAATTTCACATATTTTGGGGAAAATTACAGAAATTTCACTTATTTTGGGGCAAAATTGCAGAAATTTCACTTATTTCTGAGAAAAAAGGCAGAAATTCTCCTTATTTTGGGGGCAAAAAGGAATAAATTCCTAATATTTTGTGGCAAAAATTCAGAAATTCCCCTTATTTTGAGGTAAAAAGGCTGAAATTCCCCTTATTTGGGGGCAAAAATGCAGAAATTTCCCTTATTTTGGGGCAAAATTGCAGAAATTTCACTTACTTCAGGGTAATAAGTCAGAATTTTTCCTTATTTTGGGGCAAAAAATACAGAAATTCCCTTTGTTTAGGGGGAAAAAGACAGAAATTCTACTTATTTAGAGGCAAAAAGCAGAAATACCCCTTATTTTGGAGGAAAAATGAAGAAATTTCCCTTATTTATGGCAAAAAGGTATGCATTCTTCTTATTTTCGGGCGAAAAGGCAGAAATTCCTTGTATTTTGGAGCAAAATTGCAGAAATTCCCCTAATTGTTGGGCAAAAATGCAGAAATTCCCTATATGTTGGGGCAAAAAGACAGAAATTCTCCTTATTTTGGGTCAAAACTCAGAAATTCCACTTATTTTGGGGCAAAATATCAGAAATTTCCCTTATTTTGGGGCAAAATTGCAGAAATTTCACTTATTTTGGGGCAAAATTGCAGAAATTTCACTTATTTTGGGGCAAAATTACAGAAATTTCACTTATTTCAGGGAAAATAGGCAGAATTTTTCCTTATTTTGTGGCAAAAAGGCAGAAATTTATAATATTTTGTTGCAAAAAGGCAGAAATTCCCCTTATTATGAGGTAAAAAGGCTGAAATTCCCCTTATTTGGGGGCAAAAAGGCAAAAATTTACTTTATTTTGGAACAAAATTGCAGAAATTTCACTTATTTCAGAGTAATAAGTCAGAAATTTTCTATATTTTGGGGCAAAAAAGACAGGAATTCCCTTTGTTTTGGGAGAAAAAGACAGAAATTCCACTTATTTAGAGGCAAAAAAGCAGAAATTCTCTATATTTTGGAGCAAAAATGAAGAAATTTCTTTTTTTTATGGCAAAAAGGTATGCATTCTTCTTATTTTCGGGCAAAAAGGCAGAAATTCCCCGTATTTTGGAGCAAAATTGCAGAAATTCACCTAATTGTGGGGCAAAAAGCAGAAATTGCCTATATGTTGAGGCAAAAAGACAGAAATTCTCCTTATTTTGGGGCAAAACTCAGAAATTCCACTTATTTTGGGGAAAAATTCCAGAACTTTCTTTTATTTTGGGGCAAAATTGCATAAATTTCACTTATTTTGGGGCAAAATTTCAGAAATTTCACTTATTTCAGGGTAATAAGTAAGAATTTTTCCTTATTTTGGGGCAAAAAGGCAGAAATTCCTAATATTTTGTGGCAAAAATGCAGAAATTCCTCTTATTTTGAGGTAAAAAGGCTGAAATTTTCCTTATTTGGAGGCAAAAATGCAGAAATTCCCCTTATTTTGAGGGAAAAAGGCTGAAATTCTCCTTATTTGGGGGCAAAAAGGCAGAAATTTCCCTTATTTTGGGGTAAAATTGCAGAAATTGCACTTACTTCAGGGTAATAAGTCAGAATTTTTTCTTATTTTGGGGCAAAAATACAGAAATTCCCTTTGTTCGGGGGGAAAAAGACAGAAATTCCACTTATTTAGAGGCAAAAAAGCAGAAATTCCCCTTATTTTGGAGCAAAAATGAAGAAATTTCCTTTTTATGGCCAAAAAGGTATGCAT
The DNA here is from genome assembly GCF_963924665.1 of Micromys minutus. Lineage (NCBI taxonomy): Eukaryota > Metazoa > Chordata > Mammalia > Rodentia > Muridae > Micromys > Micromys minutus. The sequence continues at coordinate 62,433 of NW_027667605.1, forward strand.
TCTTCTTATTTTTGGGCAAAAAGGCAGAAATTCCCTGTATTTTGGAGCATAATTGCAGAAATTCCCCTAATTGTGGGGCAAAAAGGCAGAAATTCTCTATATGTTAGGGCAAAAAGACAGAAATTCTCCTTATTTTGGGGTAAAATTGCAAAAATTTCACTTATTTCAGAAAAAAAAAGCAGAAATTTTCTTGTTCTGGGGCAAAAAGGCAGAAATTCCTAATATTTTGTGGCAAAAATGCAGAAATTTCTTTTATTTTGAGGAAAAAAGGCTGAAATTCCCCTTACTTGGGGGCAAAAATGCAGAAATTCCCCTTATTTTGAGGTAAAAAGGCTGAAATTCCTCTTATTTGGGGGCAAAAAGGCAGAAATTTCCCTTATTTTGTGGCATAATTGCAGAAATTTCACTTACTTCAGGGTAATAAGTCAGAATTTTTCCTTATTTTGGGGCAAAAAAGACAGAAATTCCTTTTGTTTTGGGGGAAAAAGACAGAAATTCCACTTATTTAGAGGCAAAAAAGTGGAAATTCCCCTTATTTTGGAGCAAAAATGAAGACATTTCCATTTTATGGCAAAAAGATATGCATTCTTCTTATTTTCGGGCAAAAATGCAGAAATTCCCCGTATTTTGGAGCAAAATTGCAGAAATTCCCCTAATTGTGGGGCAAAAAGGCAGAAATTCTCTATATGTTGGGGCAAAAAGACAGAAATTCTTTTTATTTTGGGGCAAAACTCAGAAATTCCACTTAATTTGGGGCAAATTCCAGAAATTTCCTATATTTTGGGGCAAAATTGCAGAAATTTCACTTATTTTGGGGCATAATTGCAGAAATTTCACTTATTTTGGGGCACAATTGCAGAAATTTCACTTATTTCAGGGAAAAAAGGCAGAAATTTTCCTTATTTTGGGGCAAAAAACAGAAATTCATAATATTTTGTGGCAAAAATGCAGAAATTCCCCTTATTTCGAGGTAAAAATGCTGAAATTCCTCTTATTTGGGGGCAAAAAGGCAGAAATTGCTTTTATTTTGGTACAAAATTGCAGAAATTTTCTTTATTTTGGGGCAAAATACAGAAATTCCCCAAAGTTTAGGGCAAAAAGCAGAGATTACCCTTATTATCAGGTAAAAAGGCTGAAATTTCACTTATTTTGGGGCAAAAAGACAGAAATTCCCCTTATTTTGTGGCAAAAATGCAGAAATTTCCCTTATTTTGGGGCAAAATTGCAGAAATTTCACAAATTTCAGGGTAATAAGTCAGAAATTTTCTATATTTTGGGGCAAAAAAGAGAGAAATTCCCATTGTTTTGGGGAAAAGAGACAGAAATTCCACTTATTTAGAGGCAAAAATGCAGAAATTCCCCTTATTTTGGAGCAAAAATGAAGAAATTTCCCTTCGTTATGGCAAAAATGTATGCATTCTTCTTATTTTCGGGCAAAAAGGCAGAAATTCCCCGTATTTTGGAGCAAAATTGCAGAAATTCCCCTAATTGTGTGGCAAAAAGGCAGAAATTCTCTATATGTTGTGGCAAAAAACAGAAATTCTCCTTATTTTGGGGCAAAACTCAGGATTTCCACTTATTTTGGGGCAAAATTCCAGAAATTTTTCTTCTTTTAGGGCAAAACTGCAGAAGTTTCACTTATTTTTGTGTAAAATTGCAGAAATTTCACTTATTTGGGGGCAAAATTGCAGAAATTTCACTTATTTCAGGGAAAAAAGGCAGATATTTTCCTTATTTTGAGGCAAAACGGCAGTAATTCCTAATATTTTGTTGCAAAAATGCAGAAATTACCTTTATTTCGAGGTAAAAAGGCTGAAATTCCCCTTATTTGGGGGCAAAAAGGCAGAAATTTCTCTTATTTTGGGGCAAAATTGCAGAAATTCCCCTAATTGTGGGGCAAAAAGGCAGAAATTACCTATATGTTGGGGCAAAAAAAACAGAAATTCTCCTTATTTTGGGCAAAACCCAGAAATTCCACTTATTTTGGGGCAAAATTCCAGAAATTTCCATTATTTTGGGGCAAAATTGCAGAAATTTCACTTATTTGGGGGCAAAATTGCAGAAATTTCACTTATTTCAGGGAAAAAATGCAGAAATTTTCCTTATTTTGGGGCAAAAAGGCAGAAATTCCTAATATTTTGTGGCAAAAATGCAGAATTCCTCTTATTTTGAGGTAAAAAGGCTGAAATTTTCCTTATTTGGAGGCAAAAATGCAGAAATTCCCCTTATTTTGAGGGAAAAAGGCTGAAATTCCCCTTATTTGGGGGCAAAAAGGCAGAAATTTCCCTTATTTTGGGGCAAAATTGCAGAAATTGCACTTACTTCAGGGTAATAAGTCAGAATTTTTTCTTACTTTGGGGCAAAAATACAGAAATTCCCTTTGTTCGGGGGGAAAAAGACAGAAATTCCACTTTTTTAGAGGCAAAAAAGCAGAAATTCCCCTTATTTTGGAGCAAAAATGAAGAAATTTCTTTTTTATGGCAAAAAAGGTATGCATTCTTCTTATTTTTGGGCAAAAAGGCAGAAATTCCCTGTATTTTGGAGCATAATTGCAGAAATTCCCCTAATTGTGGGGCAAAAAGGCAGAAATTCTCTATATGTTGTGGCAAAAAGACAGAAATTCTCCTTATTTTTTGGCAAAACTCAGAAATTCCACTTATTTTAAGGCAAAATTCCAGGAATTTCCCTTATTTTGGGGCAAAATTGCAGAAATTTCTATTATATTGTGGCAAAATTGCAGAAATTTCACTTATTTTGGGGCAAAATTGCAGAAATTTCACTTATTTCAAGGAAAAAAGGCAAAAATTTTCCTTATTTTGGGGCAAAAAGGCAGAAATTCTTATTTTGTGGCAAAAATGCAGAAATTCCCTTTATTTCGAGGTAAAAAGGCTAAAATTCCCCTTATTTGGGGGCAAAAAGGCAGAAATTTCCATTATTTTGGGGCAAAATTGCAGAAATTTCACTTACTTCAGGGTAATAAGGCAGAATTTTTCCTTATTTTGGGGCCAAAAAACAGAAATTCCCTTTGTTTTGAGGGAAAAAGACAGAAATTCCACTTATTTAGAGGCAAAAAAGCGGAAATTCCCCTTATTTTGTAGCAAAAATGAAGACATTTTCTTTTTATGGCAAAAAGGTATGCATTCTTCTTATTTTCGGGCAAAAAGGCAGAAATTCTCCGTATTTTGGAGCAAAATTGCAGAAATTCCCCTAATTGTGGGGCAAAAAGGCAGAAATACTCTATATGTTAGGGCAAAAAGACAGAAATTCTCCTTATTTTGGGGCAAAATTGCAGAAATTTCACTTATTTCAAAAAAAAAGCAGAAATTTTCTTGTTCTGGGGCAAAAAGGCAGAAATTCCTAATATTTTGTGGCAAAAATGCAGAAATTTCTTTTATTTTGAGGTAAAAAGGCTGAAATTCCCCTTACTTGGGGGCAAAAATGCAGAAATTCCCCTTATTTTGAGGTAAAAAGGCTGAAATTCCTCTTATTTGGGGGCAAAAAGGCAGAAATTTCCCTTATTTTGTGGCATAATTGCAGAAATTTCACTTACTTCAGGGTAATAAGTCAGAATTTTTCCTTATTTTGGGGCAAAAAAGAAAGAAATTCCTTTTGTTTTGGGGGAAAAAGACAGAAATTCCACTTATTTAGAGGCAAAAAAGTGGAAATTCCCCTTATTTTGGAGCAAAAATGAAGACATTTCCATTTTATGGCAAAAAGATATGCATTCTTCTTATTTTCGGGCAAAAATGCAGAAATTCCCCGTATTTTGGAGCAAAATTGCAGAAATTCCCCTAATTGTGGGGCAAAAAGGCAGAAATTCTCTATATGTTGGGGCAAAAAGACAGAAATTCTTTTTATTTTGGGGCAAAACTCAGAAATTCCACTTAATTTGGGGCAAATTCCAGAAATTTCCTATATTTTGGGGCAAAATTGCAGAAATTTCACTTATTTTGGGGCATAATTGCAGAAATTTCACTTATTTTGGGGCACAATTGCAGAAATTTCACTTATTTCAGGGAAAAAAGGCAGAAATTTTCCTTATTTTGGGGCAAAAAACAGAAATTCCTAATATTTTGTGGCAAAAATGCAGAAATTCCCCTTATTTCGAGGTAAAAATGCTGAAATTCCTCTTATTTGGGGGCAAAAAGGCAGAAATTGCTTTTATTTTGGTACAAAATTGCAGAAATTTTCTTTATTTTGGGGCAAAATACAGAAATTCCCCAAAGTTTAGGGCAAAAAGCAGAGATTACCCTTATTATCAGGTAAAAAGGCTGAAATTTCACTTATTTTGGGGCAAAAAGACAGAAATTCCCCTTATTTTGTGGCAAAAATGCAGAAATTTCCCTTATTTTGGGGCAAAATTGCAGAAATTTCACAAATCTCAGGGTAATAAGTCAGAAATTTTCTATATTTTGGGGCAAAAAAGAGAGAAATTCCCATTGTTTTGGGGAAAAGAGACAGAAATTCCACTTATTTAGAGGCAAAAATGCAGAAATTCCCCTTATTTTGGAGCAAAAATGAAGAAATTTCCCTTCGTTATGGCAAAAATGTATGCATTCTTCTTATTTTCGGGCAAAAAGGCAGAAATTCCCCGTATTTTGGAGCAAAATTGCAGAAATTCCCCTAATTGTGTGGCAAAAAGGCAGAAATTCTCTATATGTTGTGGCAAAAAACAGAAATTCTCCTTATTTTGGGGCAAAACTCAGGATTTCCACTTATTTTGGGGCAAAATTCCAGAAATTTTTCTTCTTTTAGGGCAAAACTGCAGAAGTTTCACTTATTTTTGTGTAAAATTGCAGAAATTTCACTTATTTGGGGGCAAAATTGCAGAAATTTCACTTATTTCAGGGAAAAAAGGCAGATATTTTCCTTATTTTGAGGCAAAACGGCAGTAATTCCTAATATTTTGTTGCAAAAATGCAGAAATTACCTTTATTTCGAGGTAAAAAGGCTGAAATTCCCCTTATTTGGGGGCAAAAAGGCAGAAATTTCTCTTATTTTGGGGCAAAATTGCAGAAATTCCCCTAATTGTGGGGCAAAAAGGCAGAAATTACCTATATGTTGGGGCAAAAAAAACAGAAATTCTCCTTATTTTGGGCAAAACCCAGAAATTCCACTTATTTTGGGGCAAAATTCCAGAAATTTCCATTATTTTGGGGCAAAATTGCAGAAATTTCACTTATTTGGGGGCAAAATTGCAGAAATTTCACTTATTTCAGGGAAAAAATGCAGAAATTTTCCTTATTTTGGGGCAAAAAGGCAGAAATTCCTAATATTTTGTGGCAAAAATGCAGAATTCCTCTTATTTTGAGGTAAAAAGGCTGAAATTTTCCTTATTTGGAGGCAAAAATGCAGAAATTCCCCTTATTTTGAGGGAAAAAGGCTGAAATTCCCCTTATTTGGGGGCAAAAAGGCAGAAATTTCCCTTATTTTGGGGCAAAATTGCAGAAATTGCACTTACTTCAGGGTAATAAGTCAGAATTTTTTCTTACTTTGGGGCAAAAATACAGAAATTCCCTTTGTTCGGGGGGAAAAACAGAAATTCCACTTTTTTAGAGGCAAAAAAGCAGAAATTCCCCTTATTTTGGAGCAAAAATGAAGAAATTTCTTTTTTATGGCAAAAAAGGTATGCATTCTTCTTATTTTTGGGCAAAAAGGCAGAAATTCCCTGTATTTTGGAGCATAATTGCAGAAATTCTCCTAATTGTGGGGCAAAAAGGCAGAAATTCTCTATATGTTGTGGCAAAAAGACAGAAATTCTCCTTATTTTTTGGCAAAACTCAGAAATTCCACTTATTTTGAGGCAAAATTCCAGGAATTTCCCTTATTTTGGGGCAAAATTGCAGAAATTTCTATTATTTTGTGACAAAATTGCAGAAATTTCACTTATTTTGGGGCAAAATTGCAGAAATTTCACTTATTTCAAGGAAAAAAGGCAAAAATTTTCCTTATTTTGGGGCAAAAAGGCAGAAATTCTTATTTTGTGGCAAAAATGCAGAAATTCCCTTTATTTCGAGGTAAAAAGGCTAAAATTCCCCTTATTTGGGGGCAAAAAGGCAGAAATTTCCATTATTTTGGGGCAAAATTGCAGAAATTTCACTTACTTCAGGGTAATAAGGCAGAATTTTTCCTTATTTTGGGGCCAAAAAACAGAAATTCCCTTTGTTTTGAGGGAAAAAGACAGAAATTCCACTTATTTAGAGGCAAAAAAGCGGAAATTCCCCTTATTTTGTAGCAAAAATGAAGACATTTTCTTTTTATGGCAAAAAGGTATGCATTCTTCTTATTTTCGGGCAAAAAGGCAGAAATTCTCCGTAGTTTGGAGCAAAATTGCAGAAATTCCCCTAATTGTGGGGCAAAAAGGCAGAAATACTCTATATGTTAGGGCAAAAAGACAGAAATTCTCCTTATTTTGGGGCAAAATTGCAGAAATTTCACTTATTTCAAAAAAAAAAGCAGAAATTTTCTTGTTCTGGGGCAAAAAGGCAGAAATTCCTAATATTTTGTGGCAAAAATGCAGAAATTTCTTTTATTTTGAGGTAAAAAGGCTGAAATTCCCCTTACTTGGGGGCAAAAATGCAGAAATTCCCCTTATTTTGAGGTAAAAAGGCTGAAATTCCTCTTATTTGGGGGCAAAAAGGCAGAAATTTCCCTTATTTTGTGGCATAATTGCAGAAATTTCACTTACTTCAGGGTAATAAGTCAGAATTTTTCCTTATTTTGGGGCAAAAAAGAAAGAAATTCCTTTTGTTTTGGGGGAAAAAGACAGAAATTCCACTTATTTAGAGGCAAAAAAGTGGAAATTCCCCTTATTTTGGAGCAAAAATGAAGACATTTCCATTTTATGGCAAAAAGATATGCATTCTTCTTATTTTCGGGCAAAAATGCAGAAATTCCCCGTATTTTGGAGCAAAATTGCAGAAATTCCCCTAATTGTGGGGCAAAAAGGCAGAAATTCTCTATATGTTGGGGCAAAAAGACAGAAATTCTTTTTATTTTGGGGCAAAACTCAGAAATTCCACTTAATTTGGGGCAAATTCCAGAAATTTCCTATATTTTGGGGCAAAATTGCAGAAATTTCACTTATTTTGGGGCAAAATTGCAGAAATTTCACTTATTTTGGGGCACAATTGCAGAAATTTCACTTATTTCAGGGAAAAAAGGCAGAAATTTTCCTTATTTTGGGGCAAAAAGGCAGAAATTCCTAATATTTTGTGGATAAAATGCAGAAATTCCCCTTATTTCGAGGTAAAAATGCTGAAATTCCTCTTATTTGGGGGCAAAAAGGCAGAAATTGCTTTTATTTTGGTACAAAATTGCAGAAATTTTCTTTATTTTGGGGCAAAATACAGAAATTCCCCAAAGTTTAGGGCAAAAAGCAGAGATTACCCTTATTATCAGGTAAAAAGGCTGAAATTTCACTTATTTTGGGGCAAAAAGACAGAAATTCCCCTTATTTTGTGGCAAAAATGCAGAAATTTCCCTTATTTTGGGGCAAAATTGCAGAAATTTCACAAATTTCAGGGTAATAAGTCAGAAATTTTCTTTATTTTGGGGCAAAAAAGAGAGAAATTCCCATTGTTTTGGGGAAAAGAGACAGAAATTCCACTTATTTAGAGGCAAAAATGCAGAAATTCCCCTTATTTTGGAGCAAAAATGAAGAAATTTCCCTTCGTTATGGCAAAAATGTATGCATTCTTCTTATTTTCGGGCAAAAAGGCAGAAATTCCCCGTATTTTGGAGCAAAATTGCAGAAATTCCCCTAATTGTGTGGCAAAAAGGCAGAAATTCTCTATATGTTGTGGCAAAAACAGAAATTCTCCTTATTTTGGGGCAAAACTCAGGATTTCCACTTATTTTGGGGCAAAATTCCAGAAATTTTTCTTCTTTTAGGGCAAAACTGCAGAAGTTTCACTTATTTTTGTGTAAAATTGCAGAAATTTCACTTATTTGGGGGCAAAATTGCAGAAATTTCACTTATTTCAGGGAAAAAAGGCAGATAATTTCCTTATTTTGGGGCAAAACGGCAGTAATTCCTAATATTTTGTTGCAAAAATGCAGAAATTACCTTTATTTCGAGGTAAAAAGGCTGAAATTCCCCTTATTTGGGGGCAAAAAGGCAGAAATTTCTCTTATTTTGGGGCAAAATTGCAGAAATTCCCCTAATTGTGGGGCAAAAAGGCAGAAATTACCTATATGTTGGGGCAAAAAAAACAGAAATTCTCCTTATTTTGGGGCAAAACCCAGAAATTCCACTTATTTTGGGGCAAAATTCCAGAAATTTCCATTATTTTGGGGCAAAATTGCAGAAATTTCACTTATTTGGGGGCAAAATTGCAGAAATTTCACTTATTTCAGGGAAAAAATGCAGAAATTTTCCTTATTTTGGGGCAAAACGGCAGTAATTCCTAATATTTTGTTGCAAAAATGCAGAAAATCCCCTTATTTCGAGGTAAAAAGGCTGAAATTCCCCTTATTTGGGGGCAAAAAGGCAGAAATTTCCCTTATTTTGGGGAAAAATTGCAGAAATTTCACTTACTTCATTATAATAAGTCAGAATTTTTCCTTATTTTGGGGCAAAAAAGACAGAAATTCCCTTTGTTTTGGGTAAAAAAGACAGAAATTCCACTTATTTAGAGGCAAAAAAGCAGAAATTACCTTTATTTTGGAGCAAAAATAAAGAAATTTCCCTTTTTTAAGGAAAAAAGGTATGCATTCTTCTTATTTTTGGGCTAAAAGGCAGAAATTCCCCGTATTTTGGAGCAAAATTGCAGAAATTCCCCTAATTGTGGGGCACAAAGTCAGAAATTGCCTATATGTTTGGGCAAAAAGACAGAAATTCTTTTTATTTTGGGGCAAAACTCAGAAATTCTACTTATTTTGGGGCAAAATTCCAGAAATTTCCCTAAATTTGGGGCAAAATTGCAGAAATTTCACTTATTTTGGGGCAAAATTGCACAAATTTCACTTATTTCAGGGAAAAAAAGCAGAAATTTTCTTATTTTGGGACAAAAAGGCAGAAATTCCTAATATTTTGTGGCAAAAATGCAGAAATTCCCCTTATTTTTAGGTAAAAAGGCTGAAATTCCCCTTATTTGGGGGCAAAAAGGCAAAAATTTCCTTTATTTTGGGGCAAAATATCAGAAATTTCACTTATTTCAGGGTCATAAGAAATTTTCCTTATTTTGGGGCAAAAAAGACAGGAATTCCCTTTGTTTTGGAGGAAGAATACAGAAATTCCAATTATTTAGAGGCAAAAAAGCAGAAATTCTCCTTATTTTGGAGCAAAAATAAAGAAATTTCCCTTTTTTATGGCAAAAAGGTATGCATTCTTCTTATTTTCTTGCAAAAAGCCAGAAATCCCCCGTATTTTGGAGCAAAATTGCAGAAATTCCCCTAATTGTAGGGCAAAAATGCAGAAATTCCCTATATGTTGGGGCAAAAATACAGAAATTCTCCTTAATTTGGGGCAAAACACAGAAATTCCACTTATTTTTGGGCAAAATTCCACAAATTTCCCATATTTTGGGGCAAAATTGAAAAATTTCCCTTATTTTGGGGCAAAATTGCAGAAATTTCACTTATTTTGGGGCAAAATTACAGAAATTTCACTTACTTCAGGGTAATAAGTCAGAATTTTTCCATATTTTGGGGCAAAAAATACAGAAATTCCCTTTGTTTTGGGGGAAAAATACAGAAATTCTACTTATTTAGAGGCAAAAAGCAGAAATTCCCCTTATTTTGGAGAAAAATGAAGAAATTTCCCTTATTTATGGCAAAAAGGTATGCATTCTTCTTATTTTCAGGCAAAAAGGCAGAAATTCCTTGTATTTTGGAGCAAAATTGCAGAAATTCCCCTAATTGTTGGGCAAAAATGCAGAAATTCCCTATATGTTGGGGCAAAAAGACAGAAATTCTCCATATTTTGGGTCAAAACTCAGAAATTCCACTTATTTTGGGGCATAATTGCAGAAATTTCACTTATTTTGGGGCAAAATTGCAGAAATTTCACTTATTTTGGGGCAAAATTACAGAAATTTCACTTATTTCAGGGAAAAAAGGCAGAAATTTTCCTTATTTTGTGGCAAAAAGGCAGAAATTCCTAATATTTTGTGGCAAAAAGGCAGAAATTCCCCTTATTTTGAGGTAAAAAGGCTGAAATTCTCCTTATTTGGGGGCAAAAAGGCAAAAATTTCCTTTATTTTGGAACAAAATTGCAGAAATTTCACTTATTTCAGAGTAATAAGTCAGAAATTTTCTATATTTTGGGGCAAAAAAGACAGGAATTCCCTTTGTTTTGGGTAAAAAAGACAGAAATTCCACTTAATTAGAGGCAAAGAAGCAGAAATTCCCCTTATTTTGGAGCAAAAATGAAGAAATTTCCCTTTTTTAAGGAAAAAAGATATGCATTCTTCTTATTTTTGGGCTAAAAGGCAGAAATTCCCCGTATTTTGGAGCAAAATTGCAGAAATTCCCCTAATTGTGGGGCACAAAGTCAGAAATTGCCTATATGTTTGGGCAAAAAGATAGAAATTCCCCTTATTTTGTGGCAAAAATGCAGAAATTTCCCTTATTTTGGGGCAAAATTGCACAAATTTCACTTATTTCAGGGAAAAAGATCAGAAATTTTCTTATTTTGAATCAAAAAGGCAGAAATTCCTAATATTTTGTGGCATAAATGCAGAAATTCCCCTTTATTTTGAGGTAAAAAGGCTGAAATTCCCCTAATTTGGCGGCAAAAAGGCAAAAATTTTCTTTATTTTGGGGCAAAATTCCAGAAATTTCACTTATTTCAGGGTAGTAAGTCAGAAATTTTCCTTATTTTGGGGCAAAAAAGACAGGAATTCCCTTTGTTTTGGTGGAAAAAGACAGAAATTCCACTTATTTAGAGGCAAAAAAGCAGAAATTCCCCTTAATTTGGAGCAAAAATGAAGAAATTTCACTTTTTTATGGCAAAAAGGTGTGCATTCTTCTTATTTTCGGGCAAAAAGGCAGAAATTCCCCGTATTTTGAGCAACATTGCAGAAATTTCACTTACTTCAGGGTAATAAGTCAGAATTTTTCCTTATTTTGGGGCAAAAAATACAGAAATTGCCTTTTTTTTTTTGAAGAAAAAGACAGAAATTCCACTCATTTAGAGGCAAAAAAGCGGAAATTCCTTTTATTTTGGAGCAAAAATGAAGAAATTTCCCTTTTTTATGGCAAAAAGGTGTGCATTCTTCTTATTTTCGTGCAAAAAGGCAGAAATTCCCCGTATTTTGGAGCAAAATTGCAGAAATTCTCCTAATTGTGGGGCAAAAAGGCAGAAATTCTCTATATGTTGGGGCAAAAAGACAGAAAATCTCCTTATTTTGGGGCAAAACTCAGAAATTCCATTTATTTTGGGGCAAAATTCCAGAATTTTCACTTATTTTGGGGCGAAATTGCAGAAATTTCACTTATTTTGGAGCAAAATTGCAGAAATTTCACTTATTTAAGGGAAAATAGGCAGAAATTTTCCTTACTTTGGGGCAAAAAGGCAGAAATTCCTAATATTTTGTGGCAAAAATGCAAAAATTCCCCTTATTTCGAGGTAAAAAGGCTGAAATTCCCCTTATTTGGGGGCAAAAAGGCAGAAATTTCCCTTATTTTGGGGAAAAATTGCAGAAATTTCACTTACTTCATGGTAATAAGGCAGAATTTTTCCTTATTTTGGGGCAAAAAAGACAGAAATTTCCTTTGTTTTGGGAGAAAAAGACAGAAATTCCACTTATTTAGAGGCAGAAATTCAGAAATTCCCCTTATTTTGGAACAAAAATGAAGAAATTTCCCTTTTTATGGCAAAAAGGTATGCATTCTTCTTATTTTTGGGCAAAAAGGCAGAAATTCCCTGTATTTTGGAGCATAATTGCAGAAATTCTCCTAATTGTGGGGCAAAAAGGCAGAAATTCTCTATATGTTGTGGCAAAAAGACAGAAATTCTCCTTATTTTTTGGCAAAACTCAGAAATTCCACTTATTTTGAGGCAAAATTCCAGGAATTTCCCTTATTTTGGGGCAAAATTGCAGAAATTTCTATTATTTTGTGACAAAATTGCAGAAATTTCACTTATTTTGGGGCAAAATTGCAGAAATTTCACTTATTTCAAGGAAAAAAGGCAAAAATTTTCCTTATTTTGGGGCAAAAAGGCAGAAATTCTTATTTTGTGGCAAAAATGCAGAAATTCCCTTTATTTCGAGGTAAAAAGGCTAAAATTCCCCTTATTTGGGGGCAAAAAGGCAGAAATTTCCATTATTTTGGGGCAAAATTGCAGAAATTTCACTTACTTCAGGGTAATAAGGCAGAATTTTTCCTTATTTTGGGGCCAAAAAACAGAAATTCCCTTTGTTTTGAGGGAAAAAGACAGAAATTCCACTTATTTAGAGGCAAAAAAGCGGAAATTCCCCTTATTTTGTAGCAAAAATGAAGACATTTTCTTTTTATGGCAAAAAGGTATGCATTCTTCTTATTTTCGGGCAAAAAGGCAGAAATTCTCCGTAGTTTGGAGCAAAATTGCAGAAATTCCCCTAATTGTGGGGCAAAAAGGCAGAAATACTCTATATGTTAGGGCAAAAAGACAGAAATTCTCCTTATTTTGGGGCAAAATTGCAGAAATTTCACTTATTTCAAAAAAAAAAGCAGAAATTTTCTTGTTCTGGGGCAAAAAGGCAGAAATTCCTAATATTTTGTGGCAAAAATGCAGAAATTTCTTTTATTTTGAGGTAAAAAGGCTGAAATTCCCCTTACTTGGGGGCAAAAATGCAGAAATTCCCCTTATTTTGAGGTAAAAAGGCTGAAATTCCTCTTATTTGGGGGCAAAAAGGCAGAAATTTCCCTTATTTTGTGGCATAATTGCAGAAATTTCACTTACTTCAGGGTAATAAGTCAGAATTTTTCCTTATTTTGGGGCAAAAAAGAAAGAAATTCCTTTTGTTTTGGGGGAAAAAGACAGAAATTCCACTTATTTAGAGGCAAAAAAGTGGAAATTCCCCTTATTTTGGAGCAAAAATGAAGACATTTCCATTTTATGGCAAAAAGATATGCATTCTTCTTATTTTCGGGCAAAAATGCAGAAATTCCCCGTATTTTGGAGCAAAATTGCAGAAATTCCCCTAATTGTGGGGCAAAAAGGCAGAAATTCTCTATATGTTGGGGCAAAAAGACAGAAATTCTTTTTATTTTGGGGCAAAACTCAGAAATTCCACTTAATTTGGGGCAAATTCCAGAAATTTCCTATATTTTGGGGCAAAATTGCAGAAATTTCACTTATTTTGGGGCAAAATTGCAGAAATTTCACTTATTTTGGGGCACAATTGCAGAAATTTCACTTATTTCAGGGAAAAAAGGCAGAAATTTTCCTTATTTTGGGGCAAAAAGGCAGAAATTCCTAATATTTTGTGGATAAAATGCAGAAATTCCCCTTATTTCGAGGTAAAAATGCTGAAATTCCTCTTATTTGGGGGCAAAAAGGCAGAAATTGCTTTTATTTTGGTACAAAATTGCAGAAATTTTCTTTATTTTGGGGCAAAATACAGAAATTCCCCAAAGTTTAGGGCAAAAAGCAGAGATTACCCTTATTATCAGGTAAAAAGGCTGAAATTTCACTTATTTTGGGGCAAAAAGACAGAAATTCCCCTTATTTTGTGGCAAAAATGCAGAAATTTCCCTTATTTTGGGGCAAAATTGCAGAAATTTCACAAATTTCAGGGTAATAAGTCAGAAATTTTCTTTATTTTGGGGCAAAAAAGAGAGAAATTCCCATTGTTTTGGGGAAAAGAGACAGAAATTCCACTTATTTAGAGGCAAAAATGCAGAAATTCCCCTTATTTTGGAGCAAAAATGAAGAAATTTCCCTTCGTTATGGCAAAAATGTATGCATTCTTCTTATTTTCGGGCAAAAAGGCAGAAATTCCCCGTATTTTGGAGCAAAATTGCAGAAATTCCCCTAATTGTGTGGCAAAAAGGCAGAAATTCTCTATATGTTGTGGCAAAAACAGAAATTCTCCTTATTTTGGGGCAAAACTCAGGATTTCCACTTATTTTGGGGCAAAATTCCAGAAATTTTTCTTCTTTTAGGGCAAAACTGCAGAAGTTTCACTTATTTTTGTGTAAAATTGCAGAAATTTCACTTATTTGGGGGCAAAATTGCAGAAATTTCACTTATTTCAGGGAAAAAAGGCAGATAATTTCCTTATTTTGGGGCAAAACGGCAGTAATTCCTAATATTTTGTTGCAAAAATGCAGAAATTACCTTTATTTCGAGGTAAAAAGGCTGAAATTCCCCTTATTTGGGGGCAAAAAGGCAGAAATTTCTCTTATTTTGGGGCAAAATTGCAGAAATTCCCCTAATTGTGGGGCAAAAAGGCAGAAATTACCTATATGTTGGGGCAAAAAAAACAGAAATTCTCCTTATTTTGGGGCAAAACCCAGAAATTCCACTTATTTTGGGGCAAAATTCCAGAAATTTCCATTATTTTGGGGCAAAATTGCAGAAATTTCACTTATTTGGGGGCAAAATTGCAGAAATTTCACTTATTTCAGGGAAAAAATGCAGAAATTTTCCTTATTTTGGGGCAAAACGGCAGTAATTCCTAATATTTTGTTGCAAAAATGCAGAAAATCCCCTTATTTCGAGGTAAAAAGGCTGAAATTCCCCTTATTTGGGGGCAAAAAGGCAGAAATTTCCCTTATTTTGGGGAAAAATTGCAGAAATTTCACTTACTTCATTATAATAAGTCAGAATTTTTCCTTATTTTGGGGCAAAAAAGACAGAAATTCCCTTTGTTTTGGGTAAAAAAGACAGAAATTCCACTTATTTAGAGGCAAAAAAGCAGAAATTACCTTTATTTTGGAGCAAAAATAAAGAAATTTCCCTTTTTTAAGGAAAAAAGGTATGCATTCTTCTTATTTTTGGGCTAAAAGGCAGAAATTCCCCGTATTTTGGAGCAAAATTGCAGAAATTCCCCTAATTGTGGGGCACAAAGTCAGAAATTGCCTATATGTTTGGGCAAAAAGACAGAAATTCTTTTTATTTTGGGGCAAAACTCAGAAATTCTACTTATTTTGGGGCAAAATTCCAGAAATTTCCCTAAATTTGGGGCAAAATTGCAGAAATTTCACTTATTTTGGGGCAAAATTGCACAAATTTCACTTATTTCAGGGAAAAAAAGCAGAAATTTTCTTATTTTGGGACAAAAAGGCAGAAATTCCTAATATTTTGTGGCAAAAATGCAGAAATTCCCCTTATTTTTAGGTAAAAAGGCTGAAATTCCCCTTATTTGGGGGCAAAAAGGCAAAAATTTCCTTTATTTTGGGGCAAAATATCAGAAATTTCACTTATTTCAGGGTCATAAGAAATTTTCCTTATTTTGGGGCAAAAAAGACAGGAATTCCCTTTGTTTTGGAGGAAGAATACAGAAATTCCAATTATTTAGAGGCAAAAAAGCAGAAATTCTCCTTATTTTGGAGCAAAAATAAAGAAATTTCCCTTTTTTATGGCAAAAAGGTATGCATTCTTCTTATTTTCTTGCAAAAAGCCAGAAATCCCCCGTATTTTGGAGCAAAATTGCAGAAATTCCCCTAATTGTAGGGCAAAAATGCAGAAATTCCCTATATGTTGGGGCAAAAATACAGAAATTCTCCTTAATTTGGGGCAAAACACAGAAATTCCACTTATTTTTGGGCAAAATTCCACAAATTTCCCATATTTTGGGGCAAAATTGAAAAATTTCCCTTATTTTGGGGCAAAATTGCAGAAATTTCACTTATTTTGGGGCAAAATTACAGAAATTTCACTTACTTCAGGGTAATAAGTCAGAATTTTTCCATATTTTGGGGCAAAAAATACAGAAATTCCCTTTGTTTTGGGGGAAAAATACAGAAATTCTACTTATTTAGAGGCAAAAAGCAGAAATTCCCCTTATTTTGGAGAAAAATGAAGAAATTTCCCTTATTTATGGCAAAAAGGTATGCATTCTTCTTATTTTCAGGCAAAAAGGCAGAAATTCCTTGTATTTTGGAGCAAAATTGCAGAAATTCCCCTAATTGTTGGGCAAAAATGCAGAAATTCCCTATATGTTGGGGCAAAAAGACAGAAATTCTCCATATTTTGGGTCAAAACTCAGAAATTCCACTTATTTTGGGGCATAATTGCAGAAATTTCACTTATTTTGGGGCAAAATTGCAGAAATTTCACTTATTTTGGGGCAAAATTACAGAAATTTCACTTATTTCAGGGAAAAAAGGCAGAAATTTTCCTTATTTTGTGGCAAAAAGGCAGAAATTCCTAATATTTTGTGGCAAAAAGGCAGAAATTCCCCTTATTTTGAGGTAAAAAGGCTGAAATTCTCCTTATTTGGGGGCAAAAAGGCAAAAATTTCCTTTATTTTGGAACAAAATTGCAGAAATTTCACTTATTTCAGAGTAATAAGTCAGAAATTTTCTATATTTTGGGGCAAAAAAGACAGGAATTCCCTTTGTTTTGGGTAAAAAAGACAGAAATTCCACTTAATTAGAGGCAAAGAAGCAGAAATTCCCCTTATTTTGGAGCAAAAATGAAGAAATTTCCCTTTTTTAAGGAAAAAAGATATGCATTCTTCTTATTTTTGGGCTAAAAGGCAGAAATTCCCCGTATTTTGGAGCAAAATTGCAGAAATTCCCCTAATTGTGGGGCACAAAGTCAGAAATTGCCTATATGTTTGGGCAAAAAGATAGAAATTCCCCTTATTTTGTGGCAAAAATGCAGAAATTTCCCTTATTTTGGGGCAAAATTGCACAAATTTCACTTATTTCAGGGAAAAAGATCAGAAATTTTCTTATTTTGAATCAAAAAGGCAGAAATTCCTAATATTTTGTGGCATAAATGCAGAAATTCCCCTTTATTTTGAGGTAAAAAGGCTGAAATTCCCCTAATTTGGCGGCAAAAAGGCAAAAATTTTCTTTATTTTGGGGCAAAATTCCAGAAATTTCACTTATTTCAGGGTAGTAAGTCAGAAATTTTCCTTATTTTGGGGCAAAAAAGACAGGAATTCCCTTTGTTTTGGTGGAAAAAGACAGAAATTCCACTTATTTAGAGGCAAAAAAGCAGAAATTCCCCTTAATTTGGAGCAAAAATGAAGAAATTTCACTTTTTTATGGCAAAAAGGTGTGCATTCTTCTTATTTTCGGGCAAAAAGGCAGAAATTCCCCGTATTTTGAGCAACATTGCAGAAATTTCACTTACTTCAGGGTAATAAGTCAGAATTTTTCCTTATTTTGGGGCAAAAAATACAGAAATTGCCTTTTTTTTTTTGAAGAAAAAGACAGAAATTCCACTCATTTAGAGGCAAAAAAGCGGAAATTCCTTTTATTTTGGAGCAAAAATGAAGAAATTTCCCTTTTTTATGGCAAAAAGGTGTGCATTCTTCTTATTTTCGTGCAAAAAGGCAGAAATTCCCCGTATTTTGGAGCAAAATTGCAGAAATTCTCCTAATTGTGGGGCAAAAAGGCAGAAATTCTCTATATGTTGGGGCAAAAAGACAGAAAATCTCCTTATTTTGGGGCAAAACTCAGAAATTCCATTTATTTTGGGGCAAAATTCCAGAATTTTCACTTATTTTGGGGCGAAATTGCAGAAATTTCACTTATTTTGGAGCAAAATTGCAGAAATTTCACTTATTTAAGGGAAAATAGGCAGAAATTTTCCTTACTTTGGGGCAAAAAGGCAGAAATTCCTAATATTTTGTGGCAAAAATGCAAAAATTCCCCTTATTTCGAGGTAAAAAGGCTGAAATTCCCCTTATTTGGGGGCAAAAAGGCAGAAATTTCCCTTATTTTGGGGAAAAATTGCAGAAATTTCACTTACTTCATGGTAATAAGGCAGAATTTTTCCTTATTTTGGGGCAAAAAAGACAGAAATTTCCTTTGTTTTGGGAGAAAAAGACAGAAATTCCACTTATTTAGAGGCAGAAATTCAGAAATTCCCCTTATTTTGGAACAAAAATGAAGAAATTTCCCTTTTTATGGCAAAAAGGTATGCATTCTTCTTATTTTCGGGCAAAAAGGCAGAAATTCCCCGTATTTTGTAGCAAAATTGCAGATATTCCCCTAATTGTGGGGCAAAAAGGCAGAAATTCTCTATATGTTGGGGCAAAAAAACAGAAATTCTCCTCATTTTGGGGCAAAACTCAGAAATTCCACTTATTTTGGGGCAAAATTCCAGAAATTTCCCTTAGTTTGGGGCAAAATTGCAGAAATTTCACTTAATTTGGGGCAAAATTGCAGAAATTTCACTTATTTCAGGGAAAAAAAGCAGAAATTTTCTTATTTTGGGGCAAAAAGGCAGAAATTCCTAATATTTTGTGGCAAAATGCAGAATTTCCCCTTATTTTGAGGTAAAAAGGCTGAAATTCTCCTTATTTGGGGGCAAAAAGGCAAAAATTTCCTTTATTTTGGAACAAAATTGCATAAATTTCACTTATTTCAGAGTAATAAGTCAAAAATTTTCTTTATTTTGGGGCAAAAAAGACAGGAATTTCCTTTGTTTTGGGGGAAAAAGACAGAAATTCCACTTATTTAGAGGCAAAAAAGCAGAAATTCTCTTTATTTTGGAGCAAAAAGGAAGAAATTTCCCTTTTTTATGGCAAAAAGGTATGCTTTCTTCTTATTTTCGGGCAAAAAGGCAGAAATTCCCCGTATTTTGAGCAAAATTGCAGAAATTCCCCTAATTGTGAGGCAAAAAGCAGAAATTGCCTATATGTTGAGGCAAAAAGACAGAAATTCTCCTTATTTTGGGGCAAAAATCAGAAATTCCACTTATTTTGGGGCAAAATTGCAGAAATTTAACTTATTTTGGGGCAAAATTGCAGAAATTTCATTTATTTTGGGGCAAAATTGCAGAAATTTCACTTATTTTGGGGCACAATTGCAGAAATTTCACTTATTTCATGAAAAAAAGGCAGAAATTTTCCTTATTTTGGGGCAAAAAAGCAGAAATTCCTAATATTTTGTGGCAAAAATGCAGAAATTCCCCTTATTTCGAGGTAAAAAGGCTGAAATTCCTCTTATTTGGGGGCAAAAAGGCAGAAATTGCTTTTATTTTGGTACAAATTTGCAGAATTTTTCTTTATTTTGGGGCAAAATACAGAAATTCCCCATATTTTAGGGCAAAAAGTGGAGATTACCCTTATTATCAGGTAAAAAAGCTGAAATTTCCCTTATTTTGGGGCAAAAAGACAGAAATTCCCCTTATTTTGTGGCAAAAATGCAGAAATTTCCCTTATTTTGGGGCCAAATTGCAGAAATTTCACTTACTTCAGGGAAATAAGACAGAACTTTTCCTTATTTTGGGGCAAAAAAGACAGAAATTCCCTTTGTTTTGGGTAAAAAAGACAGAAATTCCAATTATTTAGAGGCAAAAAAGCAGAAATTCCCCTTATTTTGGAGCAAAAATGAAGAAATTTCCCTTTTTTAAGGAAAAAAGGTATGCATTCTTCTTATTTTTGTGCAAAAAGGCTAAAATTCCCCGTATTTTGGAGCAAAATTGCAGAAATTCCCCTAATTGTAGGGCAAAAAGGCAGAAATTGCCTATATGTTGGGGCAAAAAGACAGAAATTCTTTTTATTTTGGGGCAAAACTCAGAAATTCTACTTATTTTTGGGCAAAATTCCAGAAATTTCCCGAAATTTGGGGCAAAATTGCAGAAATTTCACTTAATTTGGGGCAAAAATGCAGAAATTTCACTTATTTCAGGGAAAAAAAGCAGAAATTTTCTTATTTTGGGGCAATAAGGCAGAAATTCCTAATATTTTGTGGCAAAAATGCAGAAAGTCCCCTTATTTTTAGGTAAAAAGGCTGAAATTCCCCTTATTTGGGGGCAAAAAGGCAAAAATTCTTTATTTTGGGGCAAAATTGCAGAAATTTCACTTATTTCAGGGTCATAAGTAAGAAATTTTCCTTATTTTGGGGCAAAAAAGACAGGAATTCCCTTTGTTTTGGGGGAAGAAGACAGAAATTCCAATTATTTAGAGGCAAAAAAGCAGAAATTCTCATTATTTTGGAGCAAAAATAAAGAAATTTCCCTTTTTTATGGCAAAAAGGTATGCATTCTTCTTATTTTCGGACAAAAAGCCAGAAATCCCCCGTATTTTAGAGCAAAATTGCAGAAATTCCCCTAATTGTGGGGCAAAAATGCAGAAATTCCCTATATGTTGGGTCAAAAATACAGAAATTCTCCTTAATTTGGGGCAAAACACAGAAATTCCACTTATTTTTTGGCAAAATTCCACAAATTTCCCATATTTTGGGGCAAAATTGCAAAAATTTCACTTATTTTGTGGCAAAATTGCAGAAATTTCACTTATTTTGGGGCAAAATTACAGAAATTTCACTTATTTCAGGGAAAAAAGGCAGAAATTTTCCTTATTTTGGGGCAAAAAGGCAGAAATTCCTAATATTTTGTGGCAAAAATGCAGAAATTCTTTTTATTTCGAGGTAAAAAGGCTGAAATTCCTATTATTTGGGGGCAAAAATGCAGAAATTTCCCTTATTTTGGGGCCAAATTGCAGAAATTTCACTTACTTCAGGGAAATAAGGCAGAATTTTTCCTTATTTTGGGGCAAAAAAGACAGAAATTCCCTTTGTTTTGGGGGAAAAAGACAGAAATTCCACTTTTTTAGAGGCAAAAATTCAGAAATTCCCCTTATTTTGGAGTAAAAATGAAGAAATTTCCCTTATTTGTGGCAAAAAGGTATGCATTCTTCTTATTTTCGGGCAAAAAGGCAGAAATTCCTCATATTTAGGAGCAAAATTGCAGAAATTCCCCTAATTGTGGGGCAAAAAGGCAGAAATTACCTATATGTTGGGGCAAAAAAAACAGAAATTCTCCTTATTTTGGGGCAAAACTCAGAAATTCCACTTATTTTGGGGCAAAATTCCAGAAATTTCCATTATTTTGGGGCAAAATTGCAGAAATTTCACTTATTTTGGGGCAAAATTGCAGAAATTTCACTTATTTCAGGGAAAAAAAGCAGAAATTTTCTTATTTTGAATCAAAAAGGCAGAAATTCCTAATATTTTGTGGCATAAATGCAGAAATTCCCCTTTATTTTGAGGTAAAAAGGCTGAAATTCCCCTAATTTGGCGGCAAAAAGGCAAAAATTTCCTTTATTTTGGGGCAAAATTCCAGAAATTTCACTTATTTCAGGGTAGTAAGTCAGAAATTTTCCTTATTTTGGGGCAAAAAAGACAGGAATTCCCTTTGTTTTTGCGGAAAAAGGAAGAAATTCCACTTATTTAGAGGCAAAAAAGCAGAAATTCCCCTTAATTTGGAGCAAAAATGAAGAAATTTCCCTTTTTTATGGCAAAAAGTTATGCATTCTTCTTATTTTCGGGCAAAAAGGCAGAAATTCCCCGTATTTTGGAGCAAAATTGCAGAAATTCTCCTAATTGTGGGGCAAAAAGGCAGAAATTCTCTATATGTTGGGCAAAAAGACAGAAAATCACCTTATTTTGGGGCAAAACTCAGAAATTCCATTTATTTTGGGGCAAAATTCCAGAATTTTCACTTATTTTGGGGCGAAATTGCAGAAATATCACTTATTTTGGAGCAAAATTGCAGAAATTTCACTTATTTTGGTGCAAAATTACAGAAATTTCACTAATTTCAGGGAAAATAGGCAGAATTTTTCCTTACTTTGGGGCAAAAATGCAGAAATTCCTAATATTTTGTGGCAAAAATGCAAAAATTCCCCTTATTTCGAGGTAAAAAGGCTGAAATTCTTCTTATTTGGGGGCAAAAAAACAGAAATTTCCCTTATTTTGGGGAAAAATTGCAGAAATTTCACTTACTTCAGGGTAATAAGGCAGAATTTTTCCTTATTTTGGGGAAAAAAGACAGAAATTTCCTTTGTTTTGGGAGAAAAAGACAGAAATTCCACTTATTTAGAGGCAAAAATTCAGAAATTCCCCTTATTTTGGAACAAAAATGAAGAAATTTCCCTTTTTATGGCAAAAAAGGTATGCATTCTTCTTATTTTCGGGCAAAAAGGCAGAAATTCCCTGTATTTTGGAGCAAAATTGCAGATATTCCCCTAATTGTGGGGCAAAAAGGCAGAAATTCTCTATATGTTGGGGCAAAAATACAGAAATTCTCCTTATTTTGGGGCAAAACTCAGAAATTCCACTTATTTTGGGGCAAAATTCCACAAATTTCCCTTAGTTTGGGGCAAAATTGCAGAAATTTCACTTAATTTGGGGCAAAATTGCAGAAATTTCACTTATTTCAGGGAAAAAAAGCAGAAATTTTCTTATTTTGGGGTAAAAAGGCAGAAATTCCTAATATTTTGTGGCAAAAATGCAGAAATTCCCCTTATTTCGACGTAAAAAGGCTGAAATTCCTCTTATTTGGGGGCAAAAAGGCAGAAATTGCTTTTATTTTGGTACAAAATTGCAGAAATTTTCTTTATTTTGGGGCAAAATACAGAAATTCCCCATATTTTAGAGCAAAAAGCAGAGATTACCCTTATTATCAGGTAAAAGGCTGAAATTTCCCTTATTTTGGGGCAAAATTGCAGAAATTTCACTTACTTCATTGTAATAAGTCAGAATTTTTAATTATTTTGGGGCAAAAAAGACAGAAATTCCCTTTGTTTTGGGTGAAAAAGACAGAAATTCCAATTATTTAGAGGCAAAAAAGCAGAAATTCCATTTATTTTGGAGCAAAAATGAAGAAATTTCCCTTTTTTAAGGAAAAAAGGTATGCATTCTTCTTATTTTTGTGAAAAAAGGCAGAAATTCCCCGTATTTTGGAGCAAAATTGCAGAAATTCCCCTAATTGTGGGGCACAAAGTCAGAAATTGCCTATATGTTGGGGCAAAAAGACAGAAATTCTTTTTATTTTGGGGCAAAACTCAGAAATTCTACTTATTTTGGGGCAAAATTCCAGAAATTTCCCTAAATTTGGGGCAAAATTGCAGAAATTTCACTTATTTTGGGGCAAAATTGCAGAAATTTCACTTATTTCAGGGAAAAAAAGCAGAAATTTTCTTATTTTGGGGCAAAAAGGCAGAAATTCCTAATATTTTGTGGCAAAAATGCAGAAATTCCCCTTATTTCGACGTAAAAAGGCTGAAATTCCTCTTATTTGGGGGCAAAAAGGCAGAAATTGCTTTTATTTTGGTACAAAATTGCAGAAATTTTCTTTATTTTGGGGCAAAATACAGAAATTCCCCATATTTTAGGGCAAAAAGCAGAGATTACCCTTATTATCAGGTAAAAAGGCTGAAATTTCCCTTATTTTGGGGCAACAAGACAGAAATTCCCCTTATTTTGTGGCAAAAATGCAGAAATTTCCCTTATTTTGGGGCAAAATTGCAGAAATTTCACTTACTTCATTGTAATAAGTCAGAATTTTTCCTTATTTTGGGGCAAAAAAGACAGAAATTCCCTTTGTTTTGGGTAAAAAAGACAGAAATTCCACTTATTTAGAGGCAAAAAAGCAGAAATTCCCCTTATTTTGGAGCAAAAATGAAGAAATTTCTCTTTTTTAAGGAAAAAAGGTATTCATTCTTCTTATTTTTGGGCAAAAAGGCAGAAATCTCCCGTATTTTGGAGCAAAATTGCAGAAATTCCCCTAATTGTGGGGCACAAAGTCAGAAATTGCCTATATGTTGGGGCAAAAAGACAGAAATTCTTTTTATTTTGGGGAAAAACTCAGAAATTCTACTTATTTTGGGGCAAAATTCAAGAAATTTCCCTAAATTTGGGGCAAAATTGCAGAAATTTCACTTATTTTGGGGCAAAATTGCAGAAATTTTCTTAATTTGGGGCAAAAAGGCAGAAATTCCTAATATTTTGTGGCAAAAATGCAGAAATTCCCCTTATTTTTAGGTAAAAAGGCTGAAATTCCCCTTATTTGGGGGCAAAAGGCAAAAATTTCCTTTATTTTGGGGCAAAATTGCAGAAATTTCACTTATTTCAGGGTCATAAGTAAGAAATTTTCCTTATTTTGGGGAAAAAAGACAGGAATTCCCTTTGTTTTGGGGGAAGAAGACAGAAATTCCAATTATTTAGAGGCAAAAAAGCAGAAATTCTCCTTATTTTGGAGCAAAAATAAAGAAATTTCCCTTTTTTATGGCAAAAAGGTATGCATTCTTCTTATTTTCGGGCAAAAAGCCAGAAATCCCCCGTATTTTGGAGCAAAATTGCAGAAATTCCCCTAATTGTGGGGCAAAAATGCAGAAATTCCCTATATGTTGGGGCAAAAATACAGAAATTCTCCTTAATTTGGGGCAAAACACAGAAATTCCACTTATTTTTGGGCAAAATTCCACAAATTTCCCATATTTTGGGGCAAAATTGCAAAAATTTCACTTATTTTGGGGCAAAATTGCAGAAATTTCACTTATTTTGGGGCAAAATTACAGAAATTTCACTTATTTCAGGGAATAAAGGCAGAAATTTTCCTTATTTTGGGGCAAAAATGCAGAAATTCCTAATATTTTGTCGCAAAAATGCAGAAATTCCTTTTATTTCGAGGTAAAAAGGCTGAAATTCCTATTATTTGGGGGCAAAAAGGCAGAAATTTCCCCTATTTTGGGGCAAAATTGCAGAAATTTCACGTACTTCAGGGAAATAAGGCAGAGTTTTTCCTTATTTTGGGGCAAAAAAGACAGAAATTCCCTTTGTTTTGGGGGAAAAAGACAGAAATTCCACTTTTTTAGAGGCAAAAATTCAGAAATTCCCCTTATTTTGGAGCAAAAATGAAGAAATTTCCCTTTTTTATGGCAAAAAGGTATGCATTCTTCTTATTTTTGGGCAAAAAGGCAGAAATTCCTCATATTTAGGAGCAAAATTGCAGAAATTCCCCTAATTGTGTGGCAAAAAGGCAGAAATTATCTATATGTTTGGGAAAAAAAAACAGAAATTCTCCTTATTTTGGGGCAAAACTCAGAAATTCCACTTATTTTGGGGCAAAATTCCAGAAATTTCCATTATTTTGGGGCAACATTGCAGAAATTTCACTTATTTTGGGGCAAAATTGCAGAAATTTCACTTATTTCAGGGAAAAAAAGCAAAAATTTTCTTATTTTGAATCAAAAAGGCAAAAATTCCTAATATTTTGTGGCATAAATGCAGAAATTCCCCTTTATTTTGAGGTAAAAAGGCTGAAATTCCCCTAATTTGGCGGCAAAAAGGCAAAAATTTCCTTTATTTTGGGGCAAAATTCCAGAAATTTCACTTATTTCAGGGTAGTAAATAAGAAATTTTCCTTATTTTGGGGCAAAAAAGACAGGAATTCCCTTTGTTTTGCGGAAAAAGACAGAAATTCCACTTATTTAGAGGCAAAAAAGCAGAAATGCCCCTTAATTTGGAGCAAAAATGAAGAAATTTCCCTTTTTATGGCAAAAAGGTGTGCATTCTTCTTATTTTCGGGCAAAAAGGCAGAAATTCCCCGTATTTTGGAGCAAAATTGCAGAAATTCTCCTAATTGTGGGGCAAAAAGGCAGAAATTCTCTATATGTTGGGGCAAAAAGACAGAAAATCTCCTTATTTTGGGGCAAAACTCAGAAATTCCATTTATTTTGGGGCAAAATTCCAAAATTTTCACTTATTTGGGGCGAAATTGCAGAAATTTCACTTATTTTGGAGCAATATTGCAGAAATTTCACTTATTTTGGTGCAAAATTACAGAAATTTCACTTATTTCAGGGAAAATAGGCAGAATTTTTCCTTACTTTGGGGCAAAAATGCAGAAATTCCTAATATTTTGTGGCAAAAATGCAAAAATTCCCCTTATTTCGAGGTAAAAAGGCAGAAATTCCCCTTATTTGGGGGCAAAAAGGCAGAAATTTCCCTTATTTTGGGGAAAAATTGCTGAAATTTCACTTACTTCAGGGTAATAAGGCAGAATTTTTTTTTATTTTGGGGCAAAAAAGACAGAAATTTCCTTTGTTTTGGGAGAAAAAGACAGAAATTCCACTTATTTTGAGGCAAAAATTCAGAAATTCCCCTTATTTTGGAACAAAAATGAAGAAATTTCCATTTTATGGCAAAAAGATATGCATTCTTCTTATTTTCGTGCAAAAAAGCAGAAATTCCCCGTATTTGGAGCAAAATTGCAGATATTCCCCTAATTGTGGGGCAAAAAGGCAGAAATTCTCTATATGTTGGGGCAAAAAAACAGAAATTCTCCTTATTTTGGGGCAAAACTCAGAAATTCCACTTATTTTGGGGCAAAATTCCAGAAATTTCCCTTAGTTTGGGGCAAAATTGCAGAAATTTCACTTATTTTGGGCAAAATTGCAGAAATTTCACTTATTTTGGCACAAAATTGCAGAAATTTCACTTATTTCAGGGAAAAAAAGCAGAAATTTTCTTATTTTGGGGCAAAAAGGCAGAAATTTCTAATATTTTGTGGCAAAAATGCAGAATTTCCCCTTATTTTGAGGTAAAAAGGCTGAAATTCTCCTTATTTGGGGGCAAAAAGGCAAAAATTTTTTTTATTTTGGAACAAAATTGCAGAAATTTCACTTATTTCAGAGTAATAAGTCAAAAATTTTCTTTATTTTGGGGCAAAAAAGACAGAAATTACCTTTGTTTTGGGGGAAAAAGACAGAAATTCCACTTATTTAGATGCAAAAAAGCAGAAATTCTCTTTATTTTGGAGCAAAAATGAAGAAATTTCCCTTTTTTATGGCAAAAAGGTATGGATTCTTCTTCTTTTCGGGCAAAAAGGCAGAAATTCCCCGTATTTTGAGCAAAATTGCAGAAATTCCCATAATTTTGAGGCAAAAAGCAGAAATTGCCTATATGTTGAGGCAAAAAGACAGAAATTCTCCTTCTTTTGGGGCAAAAATCAGAAATTCCACTTATTTTGGGGCAAAATTCCAGAAATTTCTTTTATTTTGGGGCAAAATTGCAGAAATTTCACTTATTTTGGGGCACAATTGCAGAAATTTCACTTATTTTGGAAAAAAGACAGAAATTTTCCTTATTTTGGGGCAAAAAGGCAGAAATTCCTAATATTTTGTGGCAAAAATGCAGAAATTCCCCTTATTTCGAGGTAAAAAGGCTGAAATTCCTCTTATTTGTGGGCAAAAAGGCAGAAATTGCTTGTATTTTGGTACAAAATATCAGAAATTTTCTTTATTTTGAGGCAAAATACAGAAATTCCCCATATTTTAGGGCAAAAAGCAGAGATTACCCTTATTATCAGGAAAAAAGGCTGAAATTTCCCTTATTTTGGGGCAACAAGACAGAAATTCCCCTTATTTTGTGGCAAAAATGCAGAAATTTCCCTTATTTTGGGGCAAAATTGCAGAAATTTCACTTACTTCATGGTAATAAGTCAGAATTTTTCCTTATTTTGGGGCAAAAAAGACAGAAATTCCCTTTGTTTTGGGTAAAAAACAGAAATTCCACTTATTTAGAGGCAAAAAAGCAGAAATTCCCCTTATTTTGGAGCAAAAATGAAGAAATTTCTCTTTTTTAAGGAAAAAAGGTATTCATTCTTCTTATTTTTGGGCAAAAAGGCAGAAATCTCCCGTATTTTGGAGCAAAATTGCAGAAATTCCCCTAATTGTGGGGCACAAAGTCAGAAATTGCCTATATGTTGGGGCAAAAAGACAGAAATTCTTTTTATTTTGGGGAAAAACTCAGAAATTCTACTTATTTTGGGGCAAAATTCCAGAAATTTCCCTAAATTTGGGGCAAAATTGCAGAAATTTCACTTATTTTGGGGCAAAATTGCAGAAATTTTCTTATTTTGGGGCAAAAAGGCAGAAATTCCTAATATTTTGTGGCAAAAATGCAGAAATTCCCCTTATTTTTAGGTAAAAAGGCTGAAATTCCCCTTATTTGGGGGCAAAAGGCAAAAATTTCCTTTATTTTGGGGCAAAATTGCAGAAATTTCACTTATTTCAGGGTCATAAGTAAGAAATTTTCCTTATTTTGGGGCAAAAAAGACAGGAATTCCCTTTGTTTTGGGGGAAGAAGACAGAAATTCCAATTATTTAGAGGCAAAAAAGCAGAAATTCTCCTTATTTTGGAGCAAAAATAAAGAAATTTCCCTTTTTTATGGCAAAAAGGTATGCATTCTTCTTATTTTCGGGCAAAAAGCCAGAAATCCCCCGTATTTTGGAGCAAAATTGCAGAAATTCCCCTAATTGTGGGGCAAAAATGCAGATATTCCCTATATGTTGGGGCAAAAATACAGAAATTCTCCTTAATTTGGGGCAAAACACAGAAATTCAACTTATTTTTGGGCAAAATTCCACAAATTTCTCATATTTTGAGGCAAAATTGCAAAAATTTCACTTATTTTGGGGCAAAATTGCAGAAATTTCACTTATTTTGGGGCAAAATTACAGAAATTTCACTTATTTCAGGGAATAAAGGCAGAAATTTTCCTTATTTTGGGGCAAAAAGGCAGAAATTCCTAATATTTTGTGGCAAAAATGCAGAAATTCCTTTTATTTCGAGGTAAAAAGGCTGAAATTCCTATTATTTGGGGGCAAAAAGGCAGAAATTTCCCTTATTTTGGGGCAAAATTGCAGAAATTTCACGTACTTCAGGGAAATAAGGCGGAGTTTTTCCTTATTTTGGGGCAAAAAAGACAGAAATTCCCTTTGTTTTGGGGGAAAAAGACAGAAATTCCACTTTTTTAGAGGCAAAAATTCAGAAATTCCCCTTATTTTGGAGCAAAAATGAAGAAATTTCCCTTTTTTATGGCAAAAAGGTATGCATTCTTCTTATTTTCGGGCAAAAAGGCAGAAATTCCTCATATTTAGGAGCAAAATTGCAGAAATTCCCCTAATTGTGTGGCAAAAAGGCAGAAATTATCTATATGTTTGGGAAAAAAAACAGAAATTCTCCTTATTTTGGGGCAAAACTCAGAAATTCCACTTATTTTGGGGCAAAATTCCAGAAATTTCCATTATTTTGGGGCAACATTGCAGAAATTTCACTTATTTTGGGGCAAAATTGCAGAAATTTCACTTATTTCAGGGAAAAAAAGCAAAAATTTTCTTATTTTGAATCAAAAAGGCAAAAATTCCTAATATTTTGTGGCATAAATGCAGAAATTCCCCTTTATTTTGAGGTAAAAAGGCTGAAATTCCCCTAATTTGGCGGCAAAAAGGCAAAAATTTCCTTTATTTTGGGGCAAAATTCCAGAAATTTCACTTATTTCAGGGTAGTAAGTAAGAAATTTTCCTTATTTTGGGGCAAAAAAGACAGGAATTCCCTTTGTTTTGGCGGAAAAAGACAGAAATTCCACATATTTAGAGGCAAAAAAGCAGAAATGCCCCTTAATTTGGAGCAAAAATGAAGAAATTTCCCTTTTTTATGGCAGAAAGGTGTGCATTCTTCTTATTTTCGGGCAAAAAGGCAGAAATTCCCCGTATTTTTGAGCAAAATTGCAGAAATTCTCCTAATTGTGGGGCAAAAAGGCAGAAATTCTCTATATGTTGGGGCAAAAAGACAGAAAATCTCCTTATTTTGGGGCAAAACTCAGAAATTCCATTTATTTTGGAACAAAATTCCAAAATTTTCACTTATTTTGGGGCGAAATTGCAGAAATTTCACTTATTTTGGAGCAAAATTGCAGAAATTTCACTTATTTTGGTGCAAAATTACAGAAATTTCACTTATTTCAGGGAAAATAGGCAGAATTTTTCCTTACTTTGGGGCAAAAAGGCAGAAATTCCTAATATTTTGTGGCAAAAATGCAAAAATTCCCCTTATTTCGAGGTAAAAAGGCTGAAATTCTTCTTATTTGGGGGCAAAAAGGCAGAAATTTCCCTTATTTTGGGGAAAAATTGCAAAATTTCACTTACTTCAGGGTAATAAGGCAGAATTTTTCCTTATTTTGGGGCAAAAAAGACAGTAATTTCCTTTGTTTTGGGAGAAAAAGACAGAAATTCCTCTTATTTAGAGGCAAAAATTCAGAAATTCCCCTTATTTTGGAACAAAAATGAAGAAATTTCCCTTTTTATGGCAAAAAGGTATGCATTCTTCTTATTTTCGGGCAAAAAGGCAGAAATTCCCCGTATTTTGGAGCAAAATTGCAGATATTCCCCTAATTGTGGGGCAAAAAGGCAGAAATTCTCTATATGTTGGGGCAAAAAAACAGAAATTCTCCTTATTTTGGGGCAAAACTCAGAAATTCCACTTATTTTGGGGCAAAATTCCAGAAATTTCCCTTAGTTTGGGGCAAAATTGCAGAAATTTCACTTAATTTGGGGCAAAATTGCAGAAATTTCACTTATCTCAGGGAAAAAAAGCAGAAATTTTCTTATTTTGGGGCAAAAAGGCAGAAATTCCTAATATTTTGTGGCAAAAATGCAGAAATTCCCCTTATTTCGAGGTAAAAAGGCTGAAATTCCTCTTATTTGTGGGCAAAAAGGCAGAAATTGCTTTTATTTTGGTACAAAATTGCAGAAATTTTCTTTATTTTGGGGCAAAATACAGAAATTCCCCATATTTTAGGGCAAAAAGCAGAGATTACCGTTATTATCAGGTAAAAAGGCTGAAATTTCCCTTATATTGGGGCAAAAAGACAGAAATTCCCCTTATTTTGTGGCAAAAATGCAGAAATTTCCCTTATTTTGGGGCAAAATTGCAGAAATTTCACAAATCTCAGGGTAATAAGTCAGAAATTTTCTTTATTTTGGGGCAAAAAAAAGAGAAATTCCCTTTGTTTTGGGTAAAAGAGACAGAAATTCCACTTATTTAGAGGCAAAAGAGCAGAAATTCCCCTTATTTTGGATCAAAAATGAAGAAATTTCCCTTTTTTATGGCAAAAAGGTATGCATTCTTCTTATTTTCGGGCAAAAAGGCAGAAATTCTCCGTATTTTAGAGCAAAATTGCAGAAATTCCCCTAATTGTGGGGCAAAAAGGCAGAAATTCTCTATATGTTGTGGCAAAAAACAGAAATTCTCCTTATTTTGGGGCAAAACTCAGGATTTCCACTTATTTTGGGGCAAAATTCCAGAAATTTTTCTTCTTTTAGGGCAAAACTGCAGAAATTTCACTTATTTTTGTGTAAAATTGCAGAAATTTCACTTATTTGGGGGCAAAATTGCAGAAATATCACTTATTTCAGAGAAAAATGGCAGAAATTTTCCTTATTTTGGGGCAAAACGGCAGTAATTCCTAATATTTTGTTGCAAAAATGCAGAAATTCCCCTTATTTCGAGGTAAAAAGGCTGAAATTCCCCTTATTTGGGGGCAAAAAGGCAGAAATTTCTCTTATTTTGGGGCAAAATTGCAGAAATTTCACTTACTTCATTGTAATAAGTCAGAATTTTTCCTTATTTTGGGGCAAAGAAGACAGAAATTCCCTATGTTTTGAGTAAAAAAGACAGAAATTCCACTTATTTAGAGGCAAAGCAGCAGAAATTCCCCTTATTTTGGAGCAAAAATAAGAAATTTCCCTTTTTTAAGGAAAAAAGGTATGCATTCTTCTTATTTTTGGGCAAAAAGGCAGAAATTCCCCGTATTTTGGAGCAAAATTGCAGAAATTCCCCTAATTGTTGGGCACAAAGTCAGAAATTGCCTATATGTTGGGGCAAAAAGACAGAAATTCTTTTTATTTTGGGGCAAAACTCAGAAATTCTACTTATTTTGGGGCAAAATTCCAGAAATTTCCCTTAATTTTGGGCAAAATTGCAGAAATTTCACTTATTTTGGGGCAAAATTGCAGAAATTTCACTTATTTCAGGGAAAAAAAGCAGAAATTTTCTTATTTTGGGGCAAAAAGGCAGAAATTCCTAATATTTTGTGGCAAAAATGCAGAAATTCCCCTTATTTTTAGGTAAAAAGGCTGAAATTCCCCTTATTTGGGGGCAAAAAGGCAAAAATTTCCTTTATTTTGGGGCAAAATTGCAGAAATTTCACTTATTTCAGGGTCATAAGTAAGAAATTTTCCTTATTTTGGGGCAAAAAAGACAGGAATTCCCTTTGTTTTGGAGGGAGAAGACAGAAATTCCAATTATTTAGAGGCAAAAAAGCATAAATTCCCCTTATTTTGGAGCAAAAATAAAGAAATTTCCGTTTTTTATGGCAAAAAGGTATGCATTCTTCTTAATTTCGGGCAAAAAGGCAGAAATCCTACGTATTTTGGAGCAAAATTGCAGAAATTCCCCTAATTGTGGGGCAAAAATGCAGAAATTCCATATATGTTGGAGCAAAAATGCAGATATTCTCCTTATTTTGGGGCAAAACACCAAAATTTCACTTATTTTGGGGCAAAATTCCAGAAATTTCCCATATTTTGTGGCAAAATTGCCGAAATTTCACTTATTTTGCGGCAAAATTGCAGAAATTTCACTTATTTTGGTGCAAAATTACAGAAATTTCACTTATTTCAGGGAAAAAAGGCAGAAATTTTCCTTATTTTGGGGCAAAAAGGCAGAAATTCCTAATATTTTGTGGCAATAATGCAGAAATTCCCCTTATTTCGAGGTAAAAAGGCTGAAATTCCTATTATTTGGGGGCAAAAAGGCAGAAATTTCCCTTATTATGGGGCAAAATTGCAGAAATTTCACTTACTTCAGGAAAATAAGGCAGAATTTTTCCTTATTTTGGGGCAAAAAAGACAGAAATCCTCTTTGTTTTTGGAGAAAAAGACAGAAATTCCACTTTTTTAGAGGCAAAAATTCAGAAATTCCCCTTATTTTGGAGCAAAAATGAAGAAATTTCCCTTTTTCATGGCAAAAAGGTATGCATTCTTCTTATTTTCGGGCAAAAAGGCAGAAATTCCTCATATTTAGGAGCAAAATTGCAGAAATTCTCCTAATTGTGGGGCAAAAAGGCAGAAATTACCTATATGTTGGGGCAAAAAAACCCAGAAATTCTCCTAATTGTGGGGCAAAACCCAGAAATTCCACTTATTTTGGGGCAAAATTCCAGAAATTTCCATTATTTTGGGGCAAAATTGCAGAAATTTCACCTATTTGGGGGCAAAATTGCAGAAATTTCACTTATTTCAGGGAAAAAAGGCAGAAATTTTCCTTATTTTGGGGCAAAACGGCAGTAATTCCTAATATTTAGTTGCAAAAATGCAGAAATTCCCCTTATTTCGAGGTAAAAAGGCTGAAATTCCCCTTATTTGGGGGCAAAAAGGCAGAAATTTTCTGTATTTTGGGGCAAAATTGCAGAAATTTCACTTACTTCATTGTAATAAGTCAGAATTTTTCCTTATTTTGGGGCAAAAAAGACAGAAATTCCCTTTGTTTTGGATAAAAAAGAGAGAAATTCCACTTATTTAGAAAAAAAAAGCAGAAATTCCCCTTATTTTGGAGCAAAAATGAAGAAATTTCCCTTTTTTAAGGAAAAAAGGTATGCATTCTTCTTATTTTTGGGCAAAAAGGCAGAAATTCCCCGTATTTTGGAGCAAAATTGCAGAAATTCCCCTAATTGTGGGGCACAAAGTCAGAAATTGCCTATATGTTGGGGCAAAAAGACAGAAATTCTTTTTATTTTGGGGCAAAACTCAGAAATTCTACTTATTTTAGGGCAAAATTCCAGAAATTTCCCTAAATTTGGGGCAAAATTGCAGAAATTTCACTTATTTTGGGGCAAAATTGCAGAAATTTCACTTATTCCAGGGAAAAAAGGCAGAAATTTTTTTATTTTGGGCAAAAAAGCAGAAATTCTTAATATTTTGTGGCAAAAATGCAGAAATTCCCCTTATTTTTAGGTAAAAAGGCTGAAATTCCCCTTATTTGGGGGCAAAAAGGCAAAAATTTCCTTTATTTTGGGGCAAAATTGCAGAAATTTCACTTATTTCAGGGTCATAAGTAAGAAATTTTCTTTATTTTGGGGCAAAAAAGACAGGTATTCCCTTTGTTTTGCGGGAAGAAGACAGAAATTCCAATTATTTAGAGGCAAAAAAGCAGAAATTCTCCTTATTTTGGAGCAAAAATAAAGAAATTTCCCTTTTTTATGGCAAAAAGTTATGCATTCTTCTTATTTTCGGGCAAAAAGCCAGAAATCCCCCGTATTTTGGAGAAAAATTGCAGAAATTCCCCTAATGTGGGGCAAAAATGCAGAAATTCCCTATATGTTGGGGCAAAAATACAGAAATTCTCCTTAATTTGGGGCAAAACACAGGAATTCCACTTATTTTTGGGCAAAATTCCACAAATTTCCCATATTTTCGGGCAAAATTGCAAAAATTTCACTTATTTTGGGGCAAAATTGCAGAAATTTCCCTAAATTTGGGGCAAAATTGCAGAAATTTCACTTATTTTGTGGCAAAATTGCAGAAATTTCACTTATTTCAGTTAAAAAAAGCAGAAATTTTCTTATTTTGGGCAAAAAGGCAGAAATTCCTAATATTTTGTGGCAAAAATGCAGAAATTCCCCTTATTTTGAGGTAAAAAGGCTGAAATTACTCTTATTTGGGGGCAAAAAGGCAGAAATTTCTCTTATTTTGGGGCAAAATTGCAGAAATTTCACTTATTTCAGGGTCATAAGTAAGAAATTTTCTTTATTTTGGGGCAAAAAAACAGAAATTCCCTTTGTTTTGGGGGAAAAAGACAGAAATTCCACTTTTTTAGAGGCAAAAATTCAGAAATTCCTCCTATTTTGGAGCAAAAATGAAAAAATTTCCCTTTTTTATGGCAAAAAGGTATGCATTCTTCTTATTTTCGGGCAAAAAGGCAGAAATTCCTCATATTTAGGAACAAAATTGCAGAAATTCCCCTAATTGTGTGGCAAAAAAAACAGAAATTCTTATTATTTTGGGGCAAAACTCAGAAATTCCACTTATTTTGGGGCAAATTCCAGAAATTTCCATTATTTTGGGGCAAAATTGCAGAAATTTCACTTATTTTGGGGCAAAATTGCAGAAATTTCACTTATTTCAGGGAAAAAAGCAGAAATTTTTTTATTTTGAATCAAAAAGGAAGAAATTCCTAATATTTTGTGGCATAAATGCAGAAATTCCCCTTTATTTTGAGGTAAAAAGACTGAAATTCCCCTAATTTGGTGGCAAAAAGGCAAAAATTTCCTTTATTTTGGGGCAAAATTCCAGAAATTTCACTTATTTCAGGATAGTAAGTCAGAAATTTTCCTTATTTTGGGGCAAAAAAGACAGGAATTCCCTTTGTTTTGGCGGAAAAAGACAGAAATTCCACTTATTTAGAGGCAAAAAAGCAGAAATTCCCCTTAATTTGGAGCAAAAATGAAGAAATTTCCCTTTTTTATGGCAAAAAGGTATGCATTCTTCTTATTTTCGGGCAAAAATGCAGAAATTCCCCTATTTTGGAGCAAAATTGCAGAAATTCTCCTAATTGTGGGGCAAAAAGGCAGAAATTCTCTATATGTTGGGGCAAAAAGACAAAAAATCTCCTTATTTTGGGGCAAAACTCAGAAATTCCATTTATTTTGGGGCAAAATTCCAGAATTTTCACTTATTTTGGAGCGAAATTGCAAAAATTTCACTTATTTTGGAGCAAAATTGCAGAAATTTCACTTATTTTGGTGCAAAATTATAGAAATTTCACTTATTTCAGGGAAAATAGGCAGAAATTTTCCTTACTTTGGGGCAAAAAGGCAGAAATTACTAATGTTTTGTGGCAAAAATGCAAAAATTAACCTTATTTCGAGGTAAAAAGGCTGAAATTCTCCTTATTTGGGGCAAAAAAGGCAGGAATTTCCCTTATTTTGGGGAAAAATTGCAGAAATTTCACTTACTTCAGGGTAATAAGGCAGAATTTTTTCTTATTTTGGGGCAAAATGACAGAAATTTCCTTTGTTTTGGGAGAAAAAGACAGAAATTCCACTTATTTTTGGGCAAAATTCCAGAAATTTCCCTTAGTTTGGGGCAAAATTGCAGATATTTCACTTAATTTGGGGCAAAATTGCAGAAATTTCACTTATTTCAGGGAAAAAAAGCAGAAATTTTCTTATTTTGGGGCAAAAAGGAAGAATTTTCTAATATTTTGTGGCAAAAATGCAGAATTTCCCCTTATTTTGAGGTAAAAAGGCTGAAATTCTCCTTATTTGGGGGCAAAAAGGCAAAAATTTCCTTTATTTTGGAACAAAATTGCAGAAATTTCACTTATTTCAGAGTAATAAGTCAAAAATTTTCTTTATTTTGGGGCAAAAAAGACAGTAATTCCCTTTGTTTTGGGGGAAAAAGACAGAAATTCCACTTATATAGAGGCAAAAAAGCAGAAATTCTCTTTATTTTGGAGCAAAAATGAAGAAATTTCCCTTTTTTATGGCAAAAATGTATGCATTCTTCTTATTTTTGGGCTAAAAGGCAGAAATTCCCCG
This sequence comes from Micromys minutus, assembly GCF_963924665.1. Classification (NCBI taxonomy): domain Eukaryota; kingdom Metazoa; phylum Chordata; class Mammalia; order Rodentia; family Muridae; genus Micromys; species Micromys minutus. Next base: position 98,716 of record NW_027667605.1, read on the forward strand.
TATTTTGAGCAAAATTGCAGAAATTCCCCTAATTGTGAGGCAAAAAGAAGAAATTGCCTATATGTTGAGGCAAAAAGACAGAAATTCTCCTTATTTTGGGGCAAAAATCAGAAATTCCACTTATTTTGGGACAAAATTCCAGAAATTTCTTTTATTTTGGGGCAAAATTGCAGAAATTTCACATATTTTGTGGCAAAATTGCAGAAATTTCACTTATTTCAGGGTAATAAGTAAGAATTTTTCCTTATTTTGGGGCAAAAAGGCAGAAATTCCTAATATTTTGTGGCAAAAATGCAGAAATTCCTCTTATTTTGAGGTAAAAAGGCTGAAATTTTCCTTATTTGGAGGCAAAAATGCAGAAATTCCCATTATTTTGAGGTAAAAAGGCTGAAATTCCCCTTATTTGGGGGCAAAAAGGCAGAAATTTCCCTTATTTTGGGGCAAAATTGCAGAAATTTCACTTACTTCAGGGTAATAAGTCAGAATTTTTTCTTATTTTGGGGCAAAAATACAGAAATTCCCTTTGGTGGGAAAAAGACAGAAATTCCACTTATTTAGAGGCAAAAAAGCAGAAATTCCCCTTATTTTGGAGCAAAAATGAAGAAATTTCCTTTATATGGCAAAAAGTTATGCATTCTTCTTATTTTTGCGCAAAAAGGCAGAAATTCCCTGTATTTTGGAGCATAATTGCAGAAATTCCCCTAATTGTGGGGCAAAAAGGCAGAAATTCTCTATATGTTGTGGCATAAAGACAGAAATTCTCCTTATTTTTGGGCAAAACTCAGAAATTCCACTTATTTTGAGGCAAAATTCCAGAAATTTCCCTTATTTTGGGGCAAAATTGCAGAAATTTCAATTATTTTGGGGCAAAATTGCAGAAATTTCACTTATTTTGGGGCAAAAATGCAGAAATTTCACTTATTTCAAGAAAAAAAGGCAAAAATTTTCCTTATTTTGGGGCAAAAAGGCAGAAATTCCTAATATTTTGTGGCAAAAATGCAGAAATTCCTCTTATTTCGAGGTAAAAAGGCTAAAATTCCCCTTATTTGGGGGCAAAAAGCGAGAAATTTCCCTTATTTTGGGGCAAAATTGCAGAAATTTTACTTACTTCAGGGTAATAAGGCAGAATTTTTCCTTATTTTGGGGCAAAAAAACAGAAATTCCCTTTGTTTTGAGGGAAAAAGACAGAAATTCCACTTATTTAGAGGCAAAAAAGCCGAAATTCCCCTTAGTTTGGAGCAAAAATGAAGACATTTTCTTTTTATGGCAAAAAGGTATGCATTCTTCTTATTTTCGGGCAAAAAGGCAGAAATTCTCCGTATTTTGGAGCAAAATTGAAGAAATTCCCCTAATTGTGGGGCAAAAAGGCAGAAATTCTCTATATGTTAGAACAAAAAAGAAATTCTCCTTATTTTGGGGCAAAATTGCAGAAATTTCACTTATTTCAGGGAAAAAAAGCAGAAATTTTCTTATTCTGGGGCAAAAAGGCAGAAATTCCTAATATTTTGTGGCAAAAATGCAGAAATTTCTTTTATTTTGAGGTAAAAATGCTGAAATTCCCCTCACTTGGGGGCAAAAATGCAGAAATTCTCCTTATTTTGAGGTAAAAAGGCTGAAATTCCCCTTATTTGGGGGCAAAAAGGCAGAAATTTCCCTTATTTTGTGGCAAAATTGCAGAAATTTCACTTACTTCAGGGTAATAAGTCAGAATTTTTCCTTATTTTGGGGTAAAAAAGACAGAAATTCCCTTTGTTTTGGGGGAAAAAGACAGAAATTCCACTTATTTAGAGGCAAAAAAGTGGAAATTCCCCTTATTTTGGAGCAAAAATGAAGACATTTCCATTTTATGGCAAAAAGATATGCATTCTTCTTATTTTCGGGCAAAAATGCAGAAATTCCCCGTATTTTGGAGCAAAATTGCAGAAATTCCCCTAATTGTGGGGCAAAAAGGCAGAAATTCTCTATATGTTGGGGCAAAAAGACAGAAATTCTCCTTATTTTGGGGCAAAACTCAGAAATTCCACTTAATTTGGGGCAAATTCCAGAAATTTCCTATATTTTGGGGAAAAATTGCAGAAATTTCTCTTATTTTGGGGCAAAATTGCAGAAATTTCACTTATTTTGGGGCACAATTGCAGAAATTTCACTTATTTCAGGGAAAAAATGCAGAAATTTTCCTTATTTTGGGGCAAAAAGGCAGAAATTCCTAATATTTTGTGGCAAAAATGCAGAAATTCCCCTTATTTCGAGGTAAAAAGGCAGAAATTTTCCTTATTTGGGGGCAAAAAGGCAGAAATTCCCTTTGTTTTGGGGAAAAGAGACAGAAATTCCACTTATTTACAGGCAAAAATGCAGAAATTCCCCTTATTTTTGAGCAAAAATTAAGAAATTTCCCTTTGTTATGGCAAAAAGGTATGCATTCTTCTTATTTTCGGGCAAAAAGGCAGAAAATCCCCGTATTTTGGAGCAAAATTGCAGAAATTCCCCTAATTGTGGGGCAAAAAGGCAGAAATTCTCTATATGTTGTGGCAAAAAACAGAAATTCTCCTTATTTTGGGGCAAAACTCAGAAATTCCACTTATTTTGGGGCAAAATTCCAGAAATTTTTCTTCTTTTAGGGCAAAACTGCAGAAATTTCACTTATTTTTGTGTAAAATTGCAGAAATTTCACTTATTTGGAGGCAAAATTGCAGAAATTTCACTTATTTCAGGGAAAAAAGGCAGAAATTTTCCTTATTTTGGGGCAAAACGGCAGTAATTCCTAATATTTTGTTGCAAAAATGCAGAAATTCCCCTTATTTCAAGGTAAAAAGTCTGAAATTCCCCTTATTTGTGGGCAAAAAGGCAGAAATTTCCCTTATTTTGGGGCAAAATTGCAGAAATTTCACTTACTTCATTGTAATAAGTCAAAATTTTTCCTTATTTTGGGGCAAAGAAGACAGAAATTCCCTTTGTTTTGGGTAAAAAAGAAAGAAATTCCACATTTTTAGAGGCAAAATGCAGAAATTCCCCTTATTTTGGAGCAAAAATAAGAAATTTCCCTTTTTTAAGGAAAAAAGTTATGCATTCTTCTTATTTTTGGGCAAAAAGGCAGAAATTCCCCGTATTTTGGAGCAAAATTGCAGAAATTCCCCTAATTGTGGGGCACAAAGTCAGAAATTGCCTATATGTTGGGGCAAAAAGACAGAAATTCTTTTATTTTGGGGCAAAACTCAGAAATTCTACTTATTTTGGGGCAAAATTCCAGAAATTTCCCTTAATTTGGGGCAAAATTGCAGAAATTTCACTTATTTTGGGGCAAAATTGCAGAAATTTCACTTATTTCAGGGAAAAAAAGCAGAAATTTTCTTATTTTGGGGCAAAAAGGCAGAAATTCCTAATATTTTGTGGCAAAAATGCAGAAATTCCCCTTATTTCTAGGTAAAAAGGCTGAAATTCCCCTTATTTGGGGGCAAAAAGGCAAAAATTTCCTACATTTTGGGGCAAAATTGCAGATATTTCACTTATTTCAGGGTCATAAGTAAGAAATTTTCCTTATTTTGGGGCAAAAAAGAGGAATTCCCTTTGTTTTGGGGAAAGAAGACAGAAATTACAATTATTTAGAGGCAAAAAAGCAGAAATTTCCCTTATTTTGGAGCAAAAATAAAGAAATTTCCCTTTTTTATGGGAAAAAGTAATGCATTCTTCTTATTTTCGGGCAAAAAGGCAGAAATCCCCCATATTTTGGAGCAAAATTGCAGAAATTCCCCTAATTGTGGGGCAAAAATGCAGAAATTCCCTATATGTTGGGGCAAAAATACAGAAATTCTCCTTATTTTGGGGCAAAACACAGAAATTCCACTTATTTTGGGGCAAAATTCCAGAAATTTCCCATATATTGGGGTAAAATTGCAGAAATTTCACTTATTTTGGGGCAAAATTGCAGAAATTTCACTTATTTTGGGGCAAAATTACAGAAATTTCACTTATTTCGGGGAAAAAAGGCAGAAATTTTCCTTATTTTGGGGCAAAAAAGCCGGAAATTCCTAATATTTTGTGGCAAAAATGCAGAAATTCCCCTTATTTCGAGGTAAAAAGGCTGAAATTCCCCTTATTTGGGGGTAAAGAGGCAGAAATTTCCCTTATTTTGTGGCAAAATTGCAGAAATTTCACTTACTTCAGGGTAATAAGTCAGAATTTTTCCTTATTTTGGGGCAAAAAAGACAGAAATTCCCTTTGTTTTGGGGGAAAAAGACAGAAATTCCACTTATTTAGAGGCAAAAAAGTGGAAATTCCCCTTATATTGGAGCAAAAATGAAGACATTTCCATTTTATGGCAAAAAGATATGCATTCTTCTTATTTTCGGGATAAAATGCAGAAATTACCCGTATTTTGGAGCAAAATTGCAGAAATTTCCCTAATTGTGGGGCAAAAAGGCAGAAATTCTCTATATGTTGGGGCAAAAAGACAGAAATTCTCCTTATTTTGGGGCAAAACTCAGAAATTCCACTTAATTTTGGGCAAATTCCAGAAATTTCCTATTATTTGGGGCAAAATTGCAGAAATTTCACTTATTTTGGGGCAAAATTGCAGAAATTTCACTTATTTAGGGGCACAATAGCAGAACTTTCACTTATTTCAGGGAAAAAAGGCAGAAATTTTCCTTATTTTGGGGCAAAATGCAGAAATTCCTAATATTTTGTGGCAAAAATGCAGAAATTCCCCTTATTTCGAGGTAAAAAGGCTGAAATTCCCCTTATTTGGGGGCAAAAAGGCAGAAATTGCTTGTATTTTGGTACAAAATTGCAGAAATTTTCTTTATTTTGGGGCAAAATACAGAAATTCACCATATTTTAGGGCAAAAAGCAGAGATTACCCTTATTATCAGGTAAAAAGGCTGAAATTTCCCTTATTTTGGGGCAAAAAGACAGAAATTCCCCTTATTTTGTGGCAAAAATGCAGAAATTTCCCTTATTTTGGGGCAAAATTGCAGAAATTTCACTTATTTCAGGGTAATAAGTCAGAAATTTTCTTTATTTTGGGGAAAAAAGAGAGAAATTCCCTTTGTTTTGGGGAAAAGAGACAGAAATTCCACTTATTTACAGGCAAAAATGCAGAAATTTCCCTTATTTTGGAGCAAAAATGAAGAAATTTCCCTTTGTTATGGCAAAAAGGTATGCATTCTTCTTATTTTCGGGCAAAAAGGCAGAAATTCCCCGTATTTTGGAGAAAAATTGCAGAAATTCCCCTAATTGTGGGGCAAAAAGGCAGACATTCTCTATATGTTGTGGCAAAAAACAGAAATTCTCCTTATTTTGGGGCAAAACTCAGAAATTCCACTTATTGTGGTGCAAAATTCCAGAAATTTTTCTTCTTTTAGGGCAAAACTGCAGAAATTTCACTTATTTTTGTGTAAAATTGCAGAAATTCCCCTTATTTTAAGGTAAAAAGGCTGAAATTCCCCTTATTTGGGGGCAAAAAGGCAGAAATTTCCCTTATTTTGGGGCAAAATTGCAGAAATTTCACTTACTTCAGTGTAATAAGGAAGAATTTTTCCTTATTTTGGGGCAAAGAAGACAGAAATTCCCTTTGTTTTGGGTAAAAAAGACAGAAATTCCACATTTTTAGAGGCAAAATGCAGAAATTCCCCTTATTTTGGAGCAAAAATAAGAAATTTCCCTTTTTTAAAAAAAAAAGTTATGCATTCTTCTTATTTTTGGGCAAAAAGGCAGAAATTCCCCGTATTTTGGAGCAAAATTGCAGAAATTCCCCTAATTGTGGGGCACAAAGTCAGAAATTGCCTATATGTTGGGGCAAAAAGACAGAAATTCTTTTTATTTTGGGGCAAAACTCAGAAATTCTACTTATTTTGGGGCAAAATTCCAGAAATTTCCCTTAATTTGGGGCAAAATTGCAGAAATTTCACTTATTTTGGGGCAAAATTGCAGAAATTTCACTTATTTCAGGGAAAAAAAGCAGAAATTTTCTTATTTTGGGGCAAAAAGGCAGAAATTTCTAATATTTTGTGGCAAAAATGCAGAAATTCCCCTTATTTTTAGGTAAAAAGGCTGAAATTCCCCTTATTTGGGGGCAAAAAGGCAAAAATTTCCTTTATTTTGAAGCAAAATTGCAGAAATTTCACTTATTTCAGGGTCATAAGTAAGAAATTTTCCTTATTTTGGGGCAAAAAAGAGGAATTCCCTTTGTTTTGGGGAAAGAAGACAGAAATTACAATTATTTAGAGGCAAAAAAGCAGAAATTTCCCTTATTTTGGAGCAAAAATAAAGAAATTTCCCTTTTTTATGGGAAAAAGTAATGCATTCTTCTTATTTTCGGGCAAAAAGGCAGAAATCCCCCGTATTTTGGAGCAATATTGCAGAAATTCCCCTAATTGTGGGGCAAAAATGCAGAAATTCCCTATATGTTGGGGCAAAAATACAGAAATTCTCCTTATTTTGGGGCAAAACACAGAAATTCCACTTATTTTGGGGCAAAATTCCAGAAATTTCCCATATATTGAGGCAAAATTGCAGAAATTTCAGTTATTTTGGGGCAAAATTGCAGAAATTTCACTTATTTTGGGGCAACATTACAGAAATTTCACTTATTTCAGGGAATAAAGGCAGAAATTTTCCTTATTTTGGGGAAAAAAGCCGGAAATTCCTAATATTTTGTGGCAAAAAGGCAGAAATTCCCCTTATTTCGAGGTAAAAAGGCTGAAATTCCCCTTATTTGGGGGCAAAAAGGCAGAAATTTCACTTATTTTGTGGCAAAATTGCAGAAATTTCACATATTTTGGGGCAAAATTGCAGAAATTTCACTTATTTCAGGGAAAAAAAGCAGAAATTATCTTATTCTGGGGCAAAAAGCCAGAAATTCCTAATATTTTGTGGCAAAAATGCAGAAAAATCTTTTATTTTGAGGTAAAAAGGCTGAAATTCCCCTTACTTGCGGGCAAAAAGGCAGAAATTCCCCTTATTTTGAGGTAAAAGGCTGAAATTCCCCTTATTTGGGGGCAAAAAGGCAGAAATTTCCCTTATTTTGTGGCAAAATTGCAGAAATTTCACTTACTTCAGGGTAATAAGTCAGAATTTTTCCTTATTTTGGGGCAAAAAAGACAGAAATTCCCTTTGTTTTGGGGGAAAAAGACAGAAATTCCACTTATTTAGAGGCAAAAAAGTAAAAATTCCCCTTATTTTGGAGCAAAAATGAAGACATTTCCATTTTATGGCAAAAAGATATGCATTCTTTTTATTTTCGGGCAAAAATGCAGAAATTCCCCGTATTTTGGAGCAAAATTGCAGAAATTCCCCTAATTGTGGGGCAAAAAGGCAGAAATTCTCTATATGTTGGGGCAAAAAGACAGAAATTCTCCTTATTTTGGGGCAAAACTCAGAAATTCCACTTAATTTTGGGCAAATTCCAGAAATTTCCTATTATTTGGGGCAAAATTGCAGAAATTTCACTTATTTTGGGGCAAAATTGCAGAAATTTCACTTATTTAGGGGCACAATTGCAGAAATTTCACTTATTTCAGGGAAAAAAGGCAGAAATTTTCCTTATTTTGGGGCAAAATGCAGAAATTCCTAATATTTTGTGGCAAAAATGCAGAAATTCCCCTTATTTCGAGGTAAAAAGGCTGAAATTCCCCTTATTTGGGGGCAAAAAGGCAGAAATTGCTTGTATTTTGGTACAAAATTGCAGAAATTTTCTTTATTTTGGGGCAAAATACAGAAATTCACCATATTTTAGGGCAAAAAGCAGAGATTACTCTTATTATCAGGTAAAAAGGCTGAAATTTCCCTTATTTTGGGGCAAAAAGACAGAAATTCCCCTTATTTTGTGGCAAAAATGCAGAAATTTCCCTTATTTTGGGGCAAAATTGCAGAAATTTCACTTATTTCAGGGTAATAAGTCAGAAATTTTCATTATTTTGGGGAAAAAAGAGAGAAATTCCCTTTGTTTTGGGGAAAAGAGACAGAAATTCCACTTATTTACAGGCAAAAATGCAGAAATTCCCCTTATTTTGGAGCAAAAATGAAGAAATTTCCCTTTGTTATGGCAAAAAGGTATGCATTCTTCTTATTTTCGGGCAAAAAGGCAGAAATTCCCCGTATTTTGGAGAAAAATTGCAGAAATTCCCCTAATTGTGGGGCAAAAAGGCAGAAATTCTCTATATGTTGTGGCAAAAAACAGAAATTCTCCTTATTTTGGGGCAAAACTCAGAAATTCCACTTATTGTGGGGCAAAATTCCAGAAATTTTTCTTCTTTTAGGGCAAAACTGCAGAAATTTCACTTATTTTTGTGTAAAATTGCAGAAATTCCCCTTATTTTAAGGTAAAAAGGCTGAAATTCCCCTTATTTGGGGGCAAAAAGGCAGAAATTTCCCTTATTTTGGGGCAAAATTGCAGAAATTTCACTTACTTCAGTGTAATAAGGAAGAATTTTTCCTTATTTTGGGGCAAAGAAGACAGAAATTCCCTTTGTTTTGGGTAAAAAAGACAGAAATTCCACATTTTTAGAGGCAAAATGAAGAAATTCCCCTTATTTTGGAGCAAAAATAAGAAATTTCCTTTTTTTAAAAAAAAAAGTTATGCATTCTTCTTATTTTTGGGCAAAAAGGCAGAAATTCCCCGTATTTTGGAGCAAAATTGCAGAAATTCCCCTAATTGTGGGGCACAAAGTCAGAAATTGCCTATATGTTGGGGCAAAAAGACAGAAATTCTTTTTATTTTGGGGCAAAACTCAGAAATTCTACTTATTTTGGGGCAAAATTCCAGAAATTTCCCTTAATTTGGGGCAAAATTGCAGAAATTTCACTTATTTTGGGGCAAAATTGCAGAAATTTCACTTATTTCAGGGAAAAAAAGCAGAAATTTTCTTATTTTGGGGCAAAAAGGCAGAAATTTCTAATATTTTGTGGCAAAAATGCAGAAATTCCCCTTATTTTTAGGTAAAAAGGCTGAAATTCCCTTTATTTGGGGGCAAAAAGGCAAAAATTTCCTTTATTTTGAAGCAAAATTGCAGAAATTTCACTTATTTCAGGGTCATAAGTAAGAAATTTTCCTTATTTTGGGGCAAAAAAGACAGGAATTCCCTTTGTTTTGGGGAAAGAAGACAGAAATTCCAATTATTTAGAGGCAAAAAAGCAGGAATTTCCCTTATTTTGGAGCAAAAATAAAGAAATTTCCCTTTTTTATGGGAAAAAGTAATGCATTCTTCTTATTTTCGGGCAAAAAGGCAGAAATCCCACGTATTTTGGAGCAATATTGCAGAAATTCCCCTAATTGTGGGGCAAAAATGCAGAAATTTTCTATATGTTGGGGCAAAAATACAGAAATTCTCCTTATTTTGGGGCAAAACACAGAAATTCCACTTATTTTGGGGCAAAATTCCAGAAATTTCAGTTATTTTGGGGCAAAATTGCAGAAATTTCACTTATTTTGGGGCAACATTACAGAAATTTCACTTATTTCAGGGAATAAAGGCAGAAATTTTCCTTATTTTGGGGCAAAAAAGCCGGAAATTCCTAATATTTTGTGGCAAAAATGCAGAAATTCCCCTTATTTCGAGGTAAAAAGGCTGAAATTCCCCTTATTTGGGGGCAAAAAGGCAGAAATTTCACTTATTTTGTGGCAAAATTGCAGAAATTTCACATATTTTGGGGCAAAATTGCAGAAATTTCACTTATTTCAGGGAAAAAAAGCAGAAATTATCTTATTCTGGGGCAAAAAGCCAGAAATTCCTAATATTTTGTGGCAAAAATGCAGAAAAATCTTTTATTTTGAGGTAAAAAGGCTGAAATTCCCCTTACTTGCGGGCAAAAAGGCAGAAATTCCCCTTATTTTGAGTTAAAAGGCTGAAATTCCCCTTATTTGGGGGCAAAAAGGCAGAAATTTCCCTTATTTTGTGGCAAAATTGCAGAAATTTCACTTACTTCAGGGTAATAAGTCAGAATTTTTCCTTATTTTGGGGCAAAAAAGACAGAAATTCCCTTTGTTTTGGGGGAAAAAGACAGAAATTCCACTTATTTAGAGGCAAAAAAGTAAAAATTCCCCTTATTTTGGAGCAAAAACGAAGACATTTCCATTTTATGGCAAAAAGATATGCATTCTTCTTATTTTCGGGCAAAAATGCAGAAATTCCCCGTATTTTGGAGCAAAATTGCAGAAATTCCCCTAATTGTGGGGCAAAAAGGCAGAAATTCTCTATATGTTGGGGCAAAAAGACAGAAATTCTCCTTATTTTGGGGCAAAACTCAGAAATTCCACTTAATTTGGGGCAAATTCCAGAAATTTCCTATATTTTGGGGCAAAATTGCAGAAATTTCACTTATTTTGGGGCAAAATTGCAGAAATTTCACTTATTTTGGGGCACAATAGCAGAAATTTCACTTATTTCAGGGAAAAAAGGCAGAAATTTTCCTTATTTTGGGGTAAAAAGGCAGAAATTCCTAATATTTTGTGGCAAAAATGCAGAAATTCCCCTTATTTCGAGGTAAAAAGGCTGAAATTCCCCTTATTTGGGGGCAAAAAGGCAGAAATTTCCCTTATTTTGGGGCAAAATTGCAGAAATTTCACTTACTTCAGTGTAATAAGGAAGAATTTTTCCTTATTTTGGGGCAAAGAAAACAGAAATTCCCTTTGTTTTGGGTAAAAAAGACAGAAATTCCACATTTTTAGAGGCAAAATGAAGAAATTCCCCTTATTTTGGAGCAAAAATAAGAAATTTCCTTTTTTTAAAAAAAAAAGTTATGCATTCTTCTTATTTTTGGGCAAAAAGGCAGAAATTCCCCGTATTTTGGAGCAAAATTGCAGAAATTCCCCTAATTGTGGGGCACAAAGTCAGAAATTGCCTATATGTTGGGGCAAAAAGACAGAAATTCTTTTTATTTTGGGGCAAAACTCAGAAATTCTACTTATTTTGGGGCAAAATTCCAGAAATTTCCCTTAATTTGGGGCAAAATTGCAGAAATTTCACTTATTTTGGGGCAAAATTGCAGAAATTTCACTTATTTCAGGGAAAAAAAGCAGAAATTTTTTTATTTTGGGGCAAAAAGGCAGAAATTTCTAATATTTTGTGGCAAAAATGCAGAAATTCCCCTTATTTTTAGGTAAAAAGGCTGAAATTCCCCTTATTTGGGGGCAAAAAGGCAAAAATTTCCTTTATTTTGAAGCAAAATTGCAGAAATTTCACTTATTTCAGGGTCATAAGTAAGAAATTTTCCTTATTTTGGGGCAAAAAAGACAGGAATTCCCTTTGTTTTGGGGAAAGAAGACAGAAATTCCAATTATTTAGAGGCAAAAAAGCAGAAATTTCCCTTATTTTGGAGCAAAAATAAAGAAATTTCCCTTTTTTATGGGAAAAAGTAATGCATTCTTCTTATTTTCGGGCAAAAAGGCAGAAATCCCCCGTATTTTGGAGCAATATTGCAGAAATTCCCCTAATTGTGGGGCAAAAATGCAGAAATACCTTATATGTTGGGGCAAAAATACAGAAATTCTCCTTATTTTGGGGCAAAACACAGAAATTCCACTTATTTTGGGGCAAAATTCCAGAAATTTCAGTTATTTTGGGGCAAAATTGCAGAAATTTCACTTATTTTGGGGCAACATTACAGAAATTTCACTTATTTCAGGGAATAAAGGCAGAAATTTTCCTTATTTTCGGGCAAAAAAGCCGGAAATTCCTAATATTTTGTGGCAAAAATGCAGAAATTCCCCTTATTTCGAGGTAAAAAGGCTGAAATTCCCCTTATTTGGGGGCAAAAAGGCAGAAATTTCACTTATTTTGTGGCAAAATTGCAGAAATTTCACATATTTTGGGGCAAAATTGCAGAAATTTCACTTATTTCAGGGAAAAAAAGCAGAAATTATCTTATTCTGGGGCAAAAAGCCAGAAATTCCTAATATTTTGTGGCAAAAATGCAGAAAAATCTTTTATTTTGAGGTAAAAAGGCTGAAATTCCCCTTACTTGCGGGCAAAAAGGCAGAAATTCCCCTTATTTTGAGGTAAAAGGCTGAAATTCCCCTTATTTGGGGGCAAAAAGGCAGAAATTTCCCTTATTTTGTGGCAAAATTGCAGAAATTTCACTTACTTCAGGGTAATAAGTCAGAATTTTTCCTTATTTTGGGGCAAAAAAGACAGAAATTCCCTTTGTTTTGGGGGAAAAAGACAGAAATTCCACTTATTTAGAGGCAAAAAAGTAAAAATTCCCCTTATTTTGGAGCAAAAATGAAGACATTTCCATTTTATGGCAAAAAGATATGCATTCTTCTTATTTTCGGGCAAAAATGCAGAAATTCCCCGTATTTTGGAGCAAAATTGCAGAAATTCCCCTAATTGTGGGGCAAAAAGGCAGAAATTCTCTATATGTTGGGGCAAAAAGACAGAAATTCTCCTTATTTTGGGGCAAAACTCAGAAATTCCACTTAATTTGGGGCAAATTCCAGAAATTTCCTATATTTTGGGGCAAAATTGCAGAAATTTCACTTATTTAGGGGCAAAATTGCAGAAATTTCACTTATTTTGGGGCACAATAGCAGAAATTTCACTTATTTCAGGGAAAAAAGGCAGAAATTTTCCTTATTTTGGGGTAAAAAGGCAGAAATTCCTAATATTTTGTGGCAAAAATGCAGAAATTCCCCTTATTTCGAGGTAAAAAGGCTGAAATTCCCCTTATTTGGGGGCAAAAAGGCAGAAATTGCTTTTATTTTGGTACAAAATTGCAGAAATTTTCTTTATTTTGGGGCAAAATACAGAAATTCCCCATATTTTAGGGTAAAAAGCAGAGATTACCCTTATTATCAGGTAAAAAGGCTGAAATTTCCCTTATTTTGTGGCAAAAAGACAGAAATTCCCCTTATTTTGTGGCAAAAATGCAGAAATTTCCCTTATTTTGGGGCAAAATTGCAGAAATTTCACTTATTTCAGGGTAATAAGTCAGAAATTTTCTTTATTTTGGGGCAAAAAAGAGAGAAATTCCCTTTGTTTTGGGGAAAAGAGACAGAAATTCCACTTACTTACAGGCAAAAATGCAGAAATATCCCCTTATTTTGGAGCAAAAATTAAGAAATTTCCCTTTGTTATGGCAAAAAGGTATGCATTCTTCTTATTTTCGGGCAAAAAGGCAGAAATTCCCCGTATTTTGGAGCAAAATTGCAGAAATTCCCCTAATTGTGGGGCAAAAAGGCAGAAATTCTCTATATGTTGTGGCAAAAAATAGAAATTCTCCTTATTTTGGGGCAAAACTCAGAAATTCCACTTATTTTGGGGCAAAATTCCAGAAATTTTTCTATTTTTAGGGCAAAACTGCAGAAATTTCACTTATTTTTGTGTAAAATTGCAGAAATTTCACTTATTTGGAGGCAAAATTGAAGAAATTTCACTTATTTCAGGGAAAAAAGGCAGAAATTTTCCTTATTTTGGGGCAAAACGGCAGTAATTCCTAATATTTTGTTGCAAAAATGCAGAAATTCCCCTTATTTCAAGGTAAAAAGGCTGAAATTCCCCTTATTTGGGGGCAAAAAGGCAGAAATTTCCCTTATTTTGGGGCAAAATTGCAGAAATTTCACTTACTTCATTGTAATAAGTCAGAATTTTTCCTTATTTTGGGGCAAAGAAGACAGAAATTCCCTTTGTTTTGGGTAAAAAAGACAGAAATTCCACATTTTTAGAGGCAAAATGCAGAAATTCCCCTTATTTTGGAGCAAAAATAGGAAATTTCCCTTTTTTTAAGGAAAAAAGTTATGCATTCTTCTTATTTTTGGGCAAAAAGGCAGAAATTCCCCGTATTTTGGAGCAAAATTGCAGAAATTCCCCTAATTTTGGGTCACAAAGTCAGAAATTGCCTATATGTTGGGGCAAAAAGACAGAAATTCTTTTTATTTTGGGGCAAAACTCAGAAATTCTACTTATTTTGGGGCAAAATTCCAGAAATTTCCCTTAATTTGGGGCAAAATTGCAGAAATTTCACTTATTTTGGGGCAAAATTGCAGAAATTTCACTTATTTCAGGGAAAAAAAGCAGAAATTTTCTTATTTTGGGGCAAAAAGGCAGAAATTCCTAATATTTTGTGGCAAAAATGCAGAAATTCCCCTTATTTTTAGGTAAAAAGGCTGAAATTCCCCTTATTTGGGGGCACAAAGGCAAAAATTTCCTTTATTTTGAAGCAAAATTGCAGAAATTTCACTTATTTCAGGGTCATAAGTAAGAAATTTTCCTTATTTTGGGGCAAAAAAGAGGAATTCCCTTTGTTTTGGGGAAAGAAGACAGAAATTACAATTATTTAGAGGCAAAAAAGCAGAAATTTCCCTTATTTTGGAGCAAAAATAAAGAAATTTCCCTTTTTTATGGGAAAAAGTAATGCATTCTTCTTATTTTCGGGCAAAAAGGCAGAAATCCCCCATATTTTGGAGCAAAATTGCAGAAATTCCCCTAATTGTGGGGCAAAAATGCAGAAATTCCCTATATGTTGGGGCAAAAATACAGAAATTCTCCTTATTTTGGGGCAAAACACAGAAATTCCACTTATTTTGGGGCAAAATTCCAGAAATTTCCCATATCTTGGGGTAAAATTGCAGAAATTTCACTTATTTTGGGGCAAAATTGCAGAAATTTCACTTATTTTGGGACAAAATTACAGAAATTTCACTTATTTCGGGGAAAAAAGGCAGAAATTTTCCTTATTTTGGGGCAAAAAAGCCGGAAATTCCTAATATTTTGTGGCAAAAATGCAGAAATTCCCCTTATTTCGAGGTAAAAAGGCTGAAATTCCCCTTATTTGGGGGTAAAAAGGCAGAAATTTCCCTTATTTTGTGGCAAAATTGCAGAAATTTCACTTACTTCAGGGTAATAAGTCAGAATTTTTCCTTATTTTGGAGCAAAAAAGACAGAAATTCCCTTTGTTTTGGGGGAAAAAGACAGAAATTCCACTTATTTAGAGGCAAAAAAGTTGAAATTCCCCTTATATTGGAGCAAAAATGAAGACATTTCCATTTTATGGCAAAAAGATATGCATTCTTCTTATTTTCGGGATAAAATGCAGAAATTACCCATATTTTGGAGCAAAATTGCAGAAATTTCCCTAATTGTGGGGCAAAAAGGCAGAAATTCTCTATATGTTGGGGCAAAAAGACAGAAATTCTCCTTATTTTGGGGCAAAACTCAGAAATTCCACTTAATTTTGGGCAAATTCCAGAAATTTCCTATTATTTGGGGCAAAATTGCAGAAATTTCACTTATTTTGGGGCAAAATTGCAGAAATTTCACTTATTTAGGGGCACAATTGCAGAAATTTCACTTATTTCAGGGAAAAAAGGCAGAAATTTTCCTTATTTTGGGGCAAAATGCAGAAATAACTAATATTTTGTGGCAAAAATGCAGAAATTCCCCTTATTTCGAGGTAAAAAGGCTGAAATTCCCCTTATTTGGGGGCAAAAAGGCAGAAATTGCTTGTATTTTGGTACAAAATTGCAGAAATTTTCTTTATTTTGGGGCAAAATACAGAAATTCCCCATATTTTAGGGCAAAAAGCAGAGATTACTCTTATTATCAGGTAAAAAGGCTGAAATTTCCCTTATTTTGGGGCAAAAAGACAGAAATTCCCCTTATTTTGTGGCAAAAATGCAGAAATTTCCCTTATTTTGGGGCAAAATTGCAGAAATTTCACTTATTTCAGGGTAATAAGTCAGAAATTTTCTTTATTTTGGGGAATAAAGAGAGAAATTCCCTTTGTTTTGGGGAAAGGAGACAGAAATTCCACTTATTTACAGGCAAAAATGCAGAAATTCCCCTTATTTGGGAGCAAAAATGAAGAAATTTCCCTTTGTTATGGCAAAAAGGTATGCATTCTTCTTATTTTCGGGCAAAAAGGCAGAAATTCCCCGTATTTTGGAGAAAAATTGCAGAAATTCCCCTAATTGTGGGGCAAAAAGGCAGAAATTCTCTATATGTTGTGGCAAAAAACAGAAATTCTCCTTATTTTGGGGCAAAACTCAGAAATTCCACTTATTGTGGGACAAAATTCCAGAAATTTTTCTTCTTTTAGGGCAAAACTGCAGAAATTTCACTTATTTTTGTGTAAAATTGCAGAAATTCCCCTTATTTTAAGGTAAAAAGGCTGAAATTCCCCTTATTTGGGGGCACAAAGGCAAAAATTTCCTTTATTTTGAAGCAAAATTGCAGAAATTTCACTTATTTCAGGGTCATAAGTAAGAAATTTTCCTTATTTTGGGGCAAAAAAGAGGAATTCCCTTTGTTTTGGGGAAAGAAGACAGAAATTACAATTATTTAGAGGCAAAAAAGCAGAAATTTCCCTTATTTTGGAGCAAAAATAAGAAATTTCCCTTTTTTAAAAAAAAAAGTTATGCATTCTTCTTATTTTTGGGCAAAAAGGCAGAAATTCCCCGTATTTTGGAGCA
Organism: Micromys minutus; assembly: GCF_963924665.1. NCBI lineage: Eukaryota > Metazoa > Chordata > Mammalia > Rodentia > Muridae > Micromys > Micromys minutus. Next base: position 115,118 of record NW_027667605.1, read on the forward strand.
AAATTGCAGAAATTCCCCTAATTGTGGGGCACAAAGTCAGAAATTGCCTATATGTTGGGGCAAAAAGACAGAAATTCTTTTTATTTTGGGGCAAAACTCAGAAATTCTACTTATTTTGGGGCAAAATTCCAGAAATTTCCCTTAATTTGGGGCAAAATTGCAGAAATTTCACTTATTTTGGGGCAAAATTGCAGAAATTTCACTTATTTCAGGGAAAAAAAGCAGAAATTTTCTTATTTTGGGGCAAAAAGGCAGAAATTTCTAATATTTTGTGGCAAAAATGCAGAAATTCCCCTTATTTTTAGGTAAAAAGGCTGAAATTCCCCTTATTTGGGGGCAAAAAGGCAAAAATTTCCTTTATTTTGAAGCAAAATTGCAGAAATTTCACTTATTTCAGGGTCATAAGTAAGAAATTTTCCTTATTTTGGGGCAAAAAAGAGGAATTCCCTTTGTTTTGGGGAAAGAAGACAGAAATTACAATTATTTAGAGGCAAAAAAGCAGAAATTTCCCTTATTTTGGAGCAAAAATAAAGAAATTTCCCTTTTTTATGGGAAAAAGTAATGCATTCTTCTTATTTTCGGGAAAAAAGGCAGAAATCCCCCGTATTTTGGAGCAATATTGCAGAAATTCCCCTAATTGTGGGGCAAAAATGCAGAAATTCCCTATATGTTGGGGCAAAAATACAGAAATTCTCCTTATTTTGGGGCAAAACACAGAAATTCCACTTATTTTGGGGCAAAATTCCAGAAATTTCCCATATATTGAGGCAAAATTGCAGAAATTTCAGTTATTTTGGGGCAAAATTGCAGAAATTTCACTTATTTTGGGGCAACATTACAGAAATTTCACTTATTTCAGGGAATAAAGGCAGAAATTTTCCTTATTTTGGGGAAAAAAGCCGGAAATTCCTAATATTTTGTGGCAAAAAGGCAGAAATTCCCCTTATTTCGAGGTAAAAAGGCTGAAATTCCCCTTATTTGGGGGCAAAAAGGCAGAAATTTCACTTATTTTGTGGCAAAATTGCAGAAATTTCACATATTTTGGGGCAAAATTGCAGAAATTTCACTTATTTCAGGGAAAAAAAGCAGAAATTATCTTATTCTGGGGCAAAAAGCCAGAAATTCCTAATATTTTGTGGCAAAAATGCAGAAAAATCTTTTATTTTGAGGTAAAAAGGCTGAAATTCCCCTTACTTGCGGGCAAAAAGGCAGAAATTCCCCTTATTTTGAGGTAAAAGGCTGAAATTCCCCTTATTTGGGGGCAAAAAGGCAGAAATTTCCCTTATTTTGTGGCAAAATTGCAGAAATTTCACTTACTTCAGGGTAATAAGTCAGAATTTTTCCTTATTTTGGGGCAAAAAAGACAGAAATTCCCTTTGTTTTGGGGGAAAAAGACAGAAATTCCACTTATTTAGAGGCAAAAATGTAAAAATTCCCCTTATTTTGGAGCAAAAATGAAGACATTTCCATTTTATGGCAAAAAGATATGCATTCTTCTTATTTTCGGGCAAAAATGCAGAAATTCCCCGTATTTTGGAGCAAAATTGCAGAAATTCCCCTAATTGTGGGGCAAAAAGGCAGAAATTCTCTATATGTTGGGGCAAAAAGACAGAAATTCTCCTTATTTTGGGGCAAAACTCAGAAATTCCACTTAATTTTGGGCAAATTCCAGAAATTTCCAATTATTTGGGGCAAAATTGCAGAAATTTCACTTATTTTGGGGCAAAATTGCAGAAATTTCACTTATTTAGGGGCACAATTGCAGAAATTTCACTTATTTCAGGGAAAAAAGGCAGAAATTTTCCTTATTTTGGGGCAAAATGCAGAAATTCCTAATATTTTTTGGCAAAAATGCAGAAATTCCCCTTATTTCGAGGTAAAAAGGCTGAAATTCCCCTTATTTGGGTGCAAAAAGGCAGAAATTGCTTGTATTTTGGTACAAAATTGCAGAAATTTTCTTTATTTTGGGGCAAAATACAGAAATTCACCATATTTTAGGGCAAAAAGCAGAGATTACTCTTATTATCAGGTAAAAAGGCTGAAATTTCCCTTATTTTGGGGCAAAAAGACAGAAATTCCCCTTATTTTGTGGCAAAAATGCAGAAATTTCCCTTATTTTGGGGCAAAATTGCAGAAATTTCACTTATTTCAGGGTAATAAGTCAGAAATTTTCTTTATTTTGGGGAAAAAAGAGAGAAATTCCCTTTGTTTTGGGGAAAAGAGACAGAAATTCCACTTATTTACAGGCAAAAATGCAGAAATTCCCCTTATTTTGGAGCAAAAATGAAGAAATTTCCCTTTGTTATGGCAAAAAGGTATGCATTCTTCTTATTTTCGGGCAAAAAGGCAGAAATTCCCCGTATTTTGGAGAAAAATTGCAGAAATTCCCCTAATTGTGGGGCAAAAAGGCAGAAATTCTCTATATGTTGTGGCAAAAAACAGAAATTCTCCTTATTTTGGGGCAAAACTCAGAAATTCCACTTATTGTGGGGCAAAATTCCAGAAATTTTTCTTCTTTTAGGGCAAAACTGCAGAAATTTCACTTATTTTTGTGTAAAATTGCAGAAATTCCCCTTATTTTAAGGTAAAAAGGCTGAAATTCCCCTTATTTGGGGGCAAAAAGGCAGAAATTTCCCTTATTTTGGGGCAAAATTGCAGAAATTTCACTTACTTCAGTGTAATAAGGAAGAATTTTTCCTTATTTTGGGGCAAAGAAGACAGAAATTCCCTTTGTTTTGGGTAAAAAAGACAGAAATTCCACATTTTTAGAGGCAAAATGAAGAAATTCCCCTTATTTTGGAGCAAAAATAAGAAATTTCCTTTTTTTAAAAAAAAAAGTTATGCATTCTTCTTATTTTTGGGCAAAAAGGCAGAAATTCCCCGTATTTTGGAGCAAAATTGCAGAAATTCCCCTAATTGTGGGGCACAAAGTCAGAAATTGCCTATATGTTGGGGCAAAAAGACAGAAATTATTTTTATTTTGGGGCAAAACTCAGAAATTCTACTTATTTTGGGGCAAAATTCCAGAAATTTCCCTTAATTTGGGGCAAAATTGCAGAAATTTCACTTATTTTGGGGCAAAATTGCAGAAATTTCACTTATTTCAGGGAAAAAAAGCAGAAATTTTCTTATTTTGGGGCAAAAAGGCAGAAATTTCTAATATTTTGTGGCAAAAATGCAGAAATTCCCCTTATTTTTAGGTAAAAAGGCTGAAATTCCCCTTATTTGGGGGCAAAAAGGCAAAAATTTCCTTTATTTTGAAGCAAAATTGCAGAAATTTCACTTATTTCAGGGTCATAAGTAAGAAATTTTCCTTATTTTGGGGCAAAAAAGACAGGAATTCCCTTTGTTTTGGGGAAAGAAGACAGAAATTCCAATTATTTAGAGGCAAAAAAGCAGAAATTTCCCTTATTTTGGAGCAAAAATAAAGAAATTTCCCTTTTTTATGGGAAAAAGTAATGCATTCTTCTTATTTTCGGGCAAAAAGGCAGAAATCCCCCGTATTTTGGAGCAATATTGCAGAAATTCCCCTAATTGTGGGGCAAAAATGCAGAAATTCCCTATATGTTGGGGCAAAAATACAGAAATTCTCCTTATTTTGGGGCAAAACACAGAAATTCCACTTATTTTGGGGCAAAATTCCAGAAATTTCAGTTATTTTGGGGCAAAATTACAGAAATTTCACTTATTTTGGGGCAACATTACAGAAATTTCACTTATTTCAGGGAATAAAGGCAGAAATTTTCCTTATTTTGGGGCAAAAAAGCCGGAAATTCCTAATATTTTGTGGCAAAAATGCAGAAATTCCCCTTATTTCGAGGTAAAAAGGCTGAAATTCCCCTTATTTGGGGGCAAAAAGGCAGAAATTTCACTTATTTTGTGGCAAAATTGCAGAAATTTCACATATTTTGGGGCAAAATTGCAGAAATTTCACTTATTTCAGGGAAAAAAAGCAGAAATTATCTTATTCTGGGGCAAAAAGCCAGAAATTCCTAATATTTTGTGGCAAAAATGCAGAAAAATCTTTTATTTTGAGGTAAAAAGGCTGAAATTCCCCTTACTTGCGGGCAAAAAGGCAGAAATTCCCCTTATTTTGAGGTAAAAGGCTGAAATTCCCCTTATTTGGGGGCAAAAAGGCAGAAATTTCCCTTATTTTGTGGCAAAATTGCAGAAATTTCACTTACTTCAGGGTAATAAGTCAGAATTTTTCCTTATTTTGGGGCAAAAAAGACAGAAATTCCCTTTGTTTTGGGGGAAAAAGACAGAAATTCCACTTATTTAGAGGCAAAAAAGTAAAAATTCCACTTATTTTGGAGCAAAAATGAAGACATTTCCATTTTATGGCAAAAAGATATGCATTCTTCTTATTTTCGGGCAAAAATGCAGAAATTCCCCGTATTTTGGAGCAAAATTGCAGAAATTCCCCTAATTGTGGGGCAAAAAGGCAGAAATTCTCTATATGTTGGGGCAAAAAGACAGAAATTCTCCTTATTTTGGGGCAAAACTCAGAAATTCCACTTAATTTGGGGCAAATTCCAGAAATTTCCTATATTTTGGGGCAAAATTGCAGAAATTTCACTTATTTTGGGGCAAAATTGCAGAAATTTCACTTATTTTGGGGCACAATTGCAGAAATTTCACTTATTTCAGGGAAAAAAGGCAGAAATTTTCCTTATTTTGGGGTAAAAAGGCAGAAATTCCTAATATTTTGTGGCAAAAATGCAGAAATTCCCCTTATTTCGAGGTAAAAAGGCTGAAATTCCCCTTATTTGGGGGCAAAAAGGCAGAAATTGCTTTTATTTTGGTACAAAATTGCAGAAATTTTCTTTATTTTGGGGCAAAATACAGAAATTCCCCATATTTTAGGGTAAAAAGCAGAGATTACCCTTATTATCAGGTAAAAAGGCTGAAATTTCCCTTATTTTGGGGCAAAAAGACAGAAATTCCCCTTATTTTGTGGCAAAAATGCAGAAATTTCCCTTATTTTGGGGCAAAATTGCAGAAATTTCACTTATTTCAGGGTAATAAGTCAGAAATTTTCTTTATTTTGGGGCAAAAAAGAGAGAAATTCCCTTTGTTTTGGGGAAAAGAGACAGAAATTCCACTTACTTACAGGCAAAAATGCAGAAATATCCCCTTATTTTGGAGCAAAAATTAAGAAAATTCCCTTTGTTATGGCAAAAAGGTATGCATTCTTCTTATTTTCGGGCAAAAAGGCAGAAATTCCCCGTATTTTGGAGCAAAATTGCAGAAATTCCCCTAATTGTGGGGCAAAAAGGCAGAAATTCTCTATATGTTGTGGCAAAAAACAGAAATTCTCCTTATTTTGGGGCAAAACTCAGAAATTCCACTTATTTTGGGGCAAAATTCCAGAAATTTTTCTTCTTTTAGGGCAAAACTGCAGAAATTTCACTTATTTTTGTGTAAAATTGCAGAAATTTCACTTATTTGGAGGCAAAATTGCAGAAATTTCACTTATTTCAGGGAAAAAAGGCAGAAATTTTCCTTATTTTGGGGCAAAACGGCAGTAATTCCTAATATTTTGTTGCAAAAATGCAGAAATTCCCCTTATTTCAAGGTAAAAAGGCTGAAATTCCCCTTATTTGGGGGCAAAAAGGCAGAAATTTCCCTTATTTTGGGGCAAAATTGCAGAAATTTCACTTACTTCATTGTAATAAGTCAGAATTTTTCCTTATTTTGGGGCAAAGAGGACAGAAATTCCCTTTGTTTTGGGTAAAAAAGACAGAAATTCCACATTTTTAGAGGCAAAATGCAGAAATTCCCCTTATTTTGGAGCAAAAATAGGAAATTTCCCTTTTTTTAAGGAAAAAAGTTATGCATTCTTCTTATTTTTGGGCAAAAAGGCAGAAATTCCCCGTATTTTGGAGCAAAATTGCAGAAATTCCCCTAATTTTGGGTCACAAAGTCAGAAATTGCCTATATGTTGGGGCAAAAAGACAGAAATTCTTTTTATTTTGGGGCAAAACTCAGAAATTCTACTTATTTTGGGGCAAAATTCCAGAAATTTCCCTTAATTTGGGGCAAAATTGCAGAAATTTCACTTATTTTGGGGCAAAATTGCAGAAATTTCACTTATTTCAGGGAAAAAAAGCAGAAATTTTCTAATTTTGGGGCAAAAAGGCAGAAATTCCTAATATTTTGTGGCAAAAATGCAGAAATTCTCCTTATTTTTAGGTAAAAAGGCTGAAATTCCCCTTATTTGGGGGCACAAAGGCAAAAATTTCCTTTATTTTGAAGCAAAATTGCAGAAATTTCACTTATTTCAGGGTCATAAGTAAGAAATTTTCCTTATTTTGGGGCAAAAAAGAGGAATTCCCTTTGTTTTGGGGAAAGAAGACAGAAATTACAATTATTTAGAGGCAAAAAAGCAGAAATTTCCCTTATTTTGGAGCAAAAATAAAGAAATTTCCCTTTTTTATGGGAAAAAGTAATGCATTCTTCTTATTTTCGGGCAAAAAGGCAGAAATCCCCCATATTTTGGAGCAAAATTGCAGAAATTCCCCTAATTGTGGGGCAAAAATGCAGAAATTCCCTATATGTTGGGGCAAAAATACAGAAATTCTCCTTATTTTGGGGCAAAACACAGAAATTCCACTTATTTTGGGGCAAAATTCCAGAAATTTCCCATATATTGGGGTAAAATTGCAGAAATTTCACTTATTTTGGGGCAAAATTGCAGAAATTTCACTTACTTTGGGGCAAAATTACAGAAATTTCACTTATTTCGGGGAAAAAAGGCAGAAATTTTCCTTATTTTGGGGCAAAAAAGCCGGAAATTCCTAATATTTTGTGGCAAAAATGCAGAAATTCCCCTTATTTCGAGGTAAAAAGGCTGAAATTCCCCTTATTTGGGGGTAAAAAGGCAGAAATTTCCCTTATTTTGTGGCAAAATTGCAGAAATTTCACTTACTTCAGGGTAATAAGTCAGAATTTTTCCTTATTTTGGAGCAAAAAAGACAGAAATTCCCTTTGTTTTGGGGGAAAAAGACAGAAATTCCACTTATTTAGAGGCAAAAAAGTGGAAATTCCCCTTATATTGGAGCAAAAATGAAGACATTTCCATTTTATGGCAAAAAGATATGCATTCTTCTTATTTTCGGGATAAAATGCAGAAATTACCCATATTTTGGAGCAAAATTGCAGAAATTTCCCTAATTGTGGGGCAAAAAGGCAGAAATTCTCTATATGTTGGGGCAAAAAGACAGAAATTCTCCTTATTTTGGGGCAAAACTCAGAAATTCCACTTAATTTTGGGCAAATTCCAGAAATTTCCTATTATTTGGGGCAAAATTGCAGAAATTTCACTTATTTTGGGGCAAAATTGCAGAAATTTCACTTATTTAGGGGCACAATTGCAGAAATTTCACTTATTTCAGGGAAAAAAGGCAGAAATTTTCCTTATTTTGGGGCAAAATGCAGAAATTCCTAATATTTTGTGGCAAAAATGCAGAAATTCCCCTTATTTCGAGGTAAAAAGGCTGAAATTCCCCTTATTTGGGGGCAAAAAGGCAGAAATTGCTTGTATTTTGGTACAAAATTGCAGAAATTTTCTTTATTTTGGGGCAAAATACAGAAATTCCCCATATTTTAGGGCAAAAAGCAGAGATTACTCTTATTATCAGGTAAAAAGGCTGAAATTTCCCTTATTTTGGGGCAAAAAGACAGAAATTCCCCTTATTTTGTGGCAAAAATGCAGAAATTTCCCTTATTTTGGGGCAAAATTGCAGAAATTTCACTTATTTCAGGGTAATAAGTCAGAAATTTTCTTTATTTTGGGGAAAAAAGAGAGAAATTCCCTTTGTTTTGGGGAAAGGAGACAGAAATTCCACTTATTTACAGGCAAAAATGCAGAAATTCCCCTTATTTTGGAGCAAAAATGAAGAAATTTCCCTTTGTTATGGCAAAAAGGTATGCATTCTTCTTATTTTCGGGCAAAAAGGCAGAAATTCCCCGTATTTTGGAGAAAAATTGCAGAAATTCCCCTAATTGTGGGGCAAAAAGGCAGAAATTCTCTATATGTTGTGGCAAAAAACAGAAATTCTCCTTATTTTGGGGCAAAACTCAGAAATTCCACTTATTGTGGGGCAAAATTCCAGAAATTTTTCTTCTTTTAGGGCAAAACTGCAGAAATTTCACTTATTTTTGTGTAAAATTGCAGAAATTCCCCTTATTTTAAGGTAAAAAGGCTGAAATTCCCCTTATTTGGGGGCACAAAGGCAAAAATTTCCTTTATTTTGAAGCAAAATTGCAGAAATTTCACTTATTTCAGGGTCATAAGTAAGAAATTTTCCTTATTTTGGGGCAAAAAAGAGGAATTCCCTTTGTTTTGGGGAAAGAAGACAGAAATTACAATTATTTAGAGGCAAAAAAGCAGAAATTTCCCTTATTTTGGAGCAAAAATAAAGAAATTTCCCTTTTTTATGGGAAAAAGTAATGCATTCTTCTTATTTTCGGGCAAAAAGGCAGAAATCCCCCATATTTTGGAGCAAAATTGCAGAAATTCCCCTAATTGTGGGGCAAAAATGCAGAAATTCCCTATATGTTGGGGCAAAAATACAGAAATTCTCCTTATTTTGGGGCAAAACACAGAAATTCCACTTATTTTGGGGCAAAATTCCAGAAATTTCCCATATATTGGGGTAAAATTGCAGAAATTTCACTTATTTTGGGGCAAAATTGCAGAAATTTCACTTATTTTGGGGCAAAATTACAGAAATTTCACTTATTTCGGGGAAAAAAGGCAGAAATTTTCCTTATTTTGGGGCAAAAAAGCCGAAAATTCCTAATATTTTGTGGCAAAAATGCAGAAATTCCCCTTATTTCGAGGTAAAAAGGCTGAAATTCCCCTTATTTGGGGGTAAAAAGGCAGAAATTTCCCTTATTTTGTGGCAAAATTGCAGAAATTTCACTTACTTCAGGGTAATAAGTCAGAATTTTTCCTTATTTTGGGGCAAAAAAGACAGAAATTCCCTTTGTTTTGGGGGAAAAAGACAGAAATTCCACTTATTTAGAGGCAAAAAAGTGGTAATTCCCCTTATATTGGAGCAAAAATGAAGACATTTCCATTTTATGGCAAAAAGATATGCATTCTTCTTATTTTCGGGATAAAATGCAGAAATTACCCATATTTTGGAGCAAAATTGCAGAAATTTCCCTAATTGTGGGGCAAAAAGGCAGAAATTCTCTATATGTTGGGGCAAAAAGACAGAAATTCTCCTTATTTTGGGGCAAAACTCAGAAATTCCACTTAATTTTGGGCAAATTCCAGAAATTTCCTATTATTTGGGGCAAAATTGCAGAAATTTCACTTATTTTGGGGCAAAATTGCAGAAATTTCACTTATTTAGGGGCACAATTGCAGAAATTTCACTTATTTCAGGGAAAAAAGGCAGAAATTTTCCTTATTTTGGGGCAAAATGCAGAAATTCCTAATATTTTGTGGCAAAAATGCAGAAATTCCCCTTATTTCGAGGTAAAAAGGCTGAAATTCCCCTTATTTGGGGGCAAAAAGGCAGAAATTGCTTGTATTTTGGTACAAAATTGCAGAAATTTTCTTTATTTTGGGGCAAAATACAGAAATTCCCCATATTTTAGGGCAAAAAGCAGAGATTACTCTTATTATCAGGTAAAAAGGCTGAAATTTCCCTTATTTTGGGGCAAAAAGACAGAAATTCCCCTTATTTTGTGGCAAAAATGCAGAAATTTCCCTTATTTTGGGGCAAAATTGCAGAAATTTCACTTATTTCAGGGTAATAAGTCAGAAATTTTCTTAATTTTGGGGAAAAAAGAGAGAAATTCCCTTTGTTTTGGGGAAAAGAGACAGAAATTCCACTTATTTACAGGCAAAAATGCAGAAATTCCCCTTATTTTGGAGCAAAAATGAAGAAATTTCCCTTTGTTATGGCAAAAAGGTATGCATTCTTCTTATTTTTGGGCAAAAAGGCAGAAATTCCCCGTATTTTGGAGAAAAATTGCAGAAATTCCCCTAATTGTGGGGCAAAAAGGCAGAAATTCTCTATATGTTGTGGCAAAAAACAGAAATTCTCCTTATTTTGGGGCAAAACTCAGAAATTCCACTTATTGTGGGGCAAAATTCCAGAAATTTTTCTTCTTTTAGGGCAAAACTGCAGAAATTTCACTTATTTTTGTGTAAAATTGCAGAAATTCCCCTTATTTTAAGGTAAAAAGGCTGAAATTCCCCTTATTTGGGGGCAAAAAGGCAGAAATTTCCCTTATTTTGGGGCAAAATTGCAGAAATTTCACTTACTTCAGTGTAATAAGGAAGAATTTTTCCTTATTTTGGGGCAAAGAAGACAGAAATTCCCTTTGTTTTGGGTAAAAAAGACAGAAATTCCACATTTTTAGAGGCAAAATGAAGAAATTCCCCTTATTTTGGAGCAAAAATAAGAAATTTCCTTTTTTTAAAAAAAAAAAAGTTATGCATTCTTCTTATTTTTGGGCAAAAAGGCAGAAATTCCCCGTATTTTGGAGCAAAATTGCAGAAATTCCCCTAATTGTGGGGCACAAAGTCAGAAATTGCCTATATGTTGGGGCAAAAAGACAGAAATTCTTTTTATTTTGGGGCAAAACTCAGAAATTCTACTTATTTTGGGGCAAAATTCCAGAAATTTCCCTTAATTTGGGGCAAAATTGCAGAAATTTCACTTATTTTGGGGCAAAATTGCAGAAATTTCACTTATTTCAGGGAAAAAAAGCAGAAATTTTCTTATTTTGGGGCAAAAAGGCAGAAATTTCTAATATTTTGTGGCAAAAATGCAGAAATTCCCCTTATTTTTAGGTAAAAAGGCTGAAATTCCCCTTATTTGGGGGCAAAAAGGCAAAAATTTCCTTTATTTTGAAGCAAAATTGCAGAAATTTCACTTATTTCAGGGTCATAAGTAAGAAATTTTCCTTATTTTGGGGCAAAAAAGACAGGAATTCCCTTTGTTTTGGGGAAAGAATACAGAAATTCCAATTATTTAGAGGCAAAAAAGCAGAAATTTCCCTTATTTTGCAGCAAAAATAAAGAAATTTCTCTTTTTTATGGGAAAAAGTAATGCATTCTTCTTATTTTCGGGCAAAAAGGCAGAAATCCCCCGTATTTTGGAGCAATATTGCAGAAATTCCCCTAATTGTGGGGCAAAAATGCAGAAATTCCCTATATGTTGGGGCAAAAATACAGAAATTCTCCTTATTTTGGGGCAAAACACAGAAATTCCACTTATTTTGGGGCAAAATTCCAGAAATTTCAGTTATTTTGGGGCAAAATTGCAGAAATTTCACTTATTTTGGGGCAACATTACAGAAATTTCACTTATTTCAGGGAATAAAGGCAGAAATTTTCCTTATTTTGGGGCAAAAAAGCCGGAAATTCCTAATATTTTGTGGCAAAAATGCAGAAATTCCCCTTATTTCGAGGTAAAAAGGCTGAAATTCCCCTTATTTGGGGGCAAAAAGGCAGAAATTTCACTTATTTTGTGGCAAAATTGCAGAAATTTCACATATTTTGGGGCAAAATTGCAGAAATTTCACTTATTTCAGGGAAAAAAAGCAGAAATTATCTTATTCTGGGGCAAAAAGCCAGAAATTCCTAATATTTTGTGGCAAAAAATGCAGAAAAATCTTTTATTTTGAGGTAAAAAGGCTGAAATTCCCCTTACTTGCGGGCAAAAAGGCAGAAATTCCCCTTATTTTGAGGTAAAAGGCTGAAATTCCCCTTATTTGGGGGCAAAAAGGCAGAAATTTCCCTTATTTTGTGGCAAAATTGCAGAAATTTCACTTACTTCAGGGTAATAAGTCAGAATTTTTCCTTATTTTGGGGCAAAAAAGACAGAAATTCCCTTTGTTTTGGGGGAAAAAGACAGAAATTCCACTTATTTAGAGGCAAAAAAGTAAAAATTCCCCTTATTTTGGAGCAAAAATGAAGACATTTCCATTTTATGGCAAAAAGATATGCATTCTTCTTATTTTCGGGCAAAAATGCAGAAATTCCCCGTATTTTGGAGCAAAATTGCAGAAATTCCCCTAATTGTGAGGCAAAAAGGCAGAAATTCTCTATATGTTGGGGCAAAAAGACAGAAATTCTCCTTATTTTGGGGCAAAACTCAGAAATTCCACTTAATTTGGGGCAAATTCCAGAAATTTCCTATATTTTGGGGCAAAATTGCAGAAATTTCACTTATTTTGGGGCAAAATTGCAGAAATTTCACTTATTTTGGGGCACAATTGCAGAAATTTCACTTATTTCAGGAAAAAAAGGCAGAAATTTTCCTTATTTTGGGGTAAAAAGGCAGAAATTCCTAATATTTTGTGGCAAAAATGCAGAAATTCCCCTTATTTCGAGGTAAAAAGGCTGAAATTCCCCTTATTTGGGGGCAAAAAGGCAGAAATTGCTTTTATTTTGGTACAAAATTGCAGAAATTTTCTTTATTTTGGGGCAAAATACAGAAATTCCCCATATTTTAGGGTAAAAAGCAGAGATTACCCTTATTATCAGGTAAAAAGGCTGAAATTTCCCTTATTTTGGGGCAAAAAGACAGAAATTCCCCTTATTTTGTGGCAAAAATGCAGAAATTTCCCTTATTTTGGGGCAAAATTGCAGAAATTTCACTTATTTCAGGGTAATAAGTCAGAAATTTTCTTTATTTTGGGGCAAAAAAGAGAGAAATTCCCTTTGTTTTGGGGAAAAGAGACAGAAATTCCACTTACTTACAGGCAAAAATGCAGAAATATCCCCTTATTTTGGAGCAAAAATTAAGAAATTTCCCTTTGTTATGGCAAAAAGGTATGCATTCTTCTTATTTTCGGGCAAAAAGGCAGAAATTCCCCGTATTTTGGAGCAAAATTGCAGAAATTCCCCTAATTGTGGGGCAAAAAGGCAGAAATTCTCTATATGTTGTGGCAAAAAACAGAAATTCTCCTTATTTTGGGGCAAAACACAGAAATTCCACTTATTTTGGGGCAAAATTCCAGAAATTTTTCTATTTTTAGGGCAAAACTGCAGAAATTTCACTTATTTTTGTGTAAAATTGCAGAAATTTCACTTATTTGGAGGCAAAATTGAAGAAATTTCACTTATTTCAGGGAAAAAAGGCAGAAATTTTCCTTATTTTGGGGCAAAACGGCAGTAATTCCTAATATTTTGTTGCAAAAATGCAGAAATTCCCCTTATTTCAAGGTAAAAAGGCTGAAATTCCCCTTATTTGGGGGCAAAAAGGCAGAAATTTCCCTTATTTTGGGGCAAAATTGCAGAAATTTCACTTACTTCATTGTAATAAGTCAGAATTTTTCCTTATTTTGGGGCAAAGAGGACAGAAATTCCCTTTGTTTTGGGTAAAAAAGACAGAAATTCCACATTTTTAGAGGCAAAATGCAGAAATTCCCCTTATTTTGGAGCAAAAATAGGAAATTTCCCTTTTTTTAAGGAAAAAAGTTATGCATTCTTCTTATTTTTGGGCAAAAAGGCAGAAATTCCCCGTATTTTGGAGCAAAATTGCAGAAATTCCCCTAATTTTGGGTCACAAAGTCAGAAATTGCCTATATGTTGGGGCAAAAAGACAGAAATTCTTTTTATTTTGGGGCAAAACTCAGAAATTCTACTTATTTTGGGGCAAAATTCCAGAAATTTCCCTTAATTTGGGGCAAAATTGCAGAAATTTCAATTATTTTGGGGCAAAATTGCAGAAATTTCACTTATTTCAGGGAAAAAAAGCAGAAATTTTCTTATTTTGGGGCAAAAAGGCAGAAATTCCTAATATTTTGTGGCAAAAATGCAGAAATTCTCCTTATTTTTAGGTAAAAAGGCTGAAATTCCCCTTATTTGGGGGCACAAAGGCAAAAATTTCCTTTATTTTGAAGCAAAATTGCAGAAATTTCACTTATTTCAGGGTCATAAGTAAGAAATTTTCCTTATTTTGGGGCAAAAAAGAGGAATTCCCTTTGTTTTGGGGAAAGAAGACAGAAATTACAATTATTTAGAGGCAAAAAAGCAGAAATTTCCCTTATTTTGGAGCAAAAATAAAGAAATTTCCCTTTTTTATGGGAAAAAGTAATGCATTCTTCTTATTTTCGGGCAAAAAGGCAGAAATCCCCCATATTTTGGAGCAAAATTGCAGAAATTCCCCTAATTGTGGGGCAAAAATGCAGAAATTCCCTATATGTTGGGGCAAAAATACAGAAATTCTCCTTATTTTGGGGCAAAACACAGAAATTCCACTTATTTTGGGGCAAAATTCCAGAAATTTCCCATATATTGGGGTAAAATTGCAGAAATTTCACTTATTTTGGGGCAAAATTGCAGAAATTTCACTTATTTTGGGGCAAAATTACAGAAATTTCACTTATTTCGGGGAAAAAAGGCAGAAATTTTCCTTATTTTGGGGCAAAAAAGCCGGAAATTCCTAATATTTTGTGGCAAAAATGCAGAAATTCCCCTTATTTCGAGGTAAAAAGGCTGAAATTCCCCTTATTTGGGGGTAAAAAGGCAGAAATTTCCCTTATTTTGTGGCAAAATTGCAGAAATTTCACTTACTTCAGGGTAATAAGTCAGAATTTTTCCTTATTTTGGAGCAAAAAAGACAGAAATTCCCTTTGTTTTGGGGGAAAAAGACAGAAATTCCACTTATTTAGAGGCAAAAAAGTGGAAATTCCCCTTATATTGGAGCAAAAATGAAGACATTTCCATTTTATGGCAAAAAGATATGCATTCTTCTTATTTTCGGGATAAAATGCAGAAATTACCCATATTTTGGAGCAAAATTGCAGAAATTTCCCTAATTGTGGGGCAAAAAGGCAGAAATTCTCTATATGTTGGGGCAAAAAGACAGAAATTCTCCTTATTTTGGGGCAAAACTCAGAAATTCCACTTAATTTTGGGCAAATTCCAGAAATTTCCTATAATTTGGGGCAAAATTGCAGAAATTTCACTTATTTTGGGGCACAATTGCAGAAATTTCACTTATTTCAGGGAAAAAAGGCAGAAATTTCCTTATTTTGGGGCAAAATGCAGAAATTCCTAATATTTTGTGGCAAAAAATGCAGAAATTCCCCTTATTTCGAGGTAAAAAGGCTGAAATTCCCCTTATTTGGGGGCAAAAAGGCAGAAATTGCTTGTATTTTGATACAAAATTGCAGAAATTTTCTTTATTTTGGGGCAAAATACAGAAATTCCCCATATTTTAGGGCAAAAAGCAGAGATTACCTTTATTATCAGGTAAAAAGGCTGAAATTTCCCTTATTTTGGGGCAAAAAAACAGAAATTCCCCTTATTTTGTGGCAAAAATGCAGAAATTTCCCTTATTTTGGGGCAAAATTGCAGAAATTTTACTTATTTCAGGGTAATAAGTCAGAAATTTTCTTTATTTTGGGGCAAAAAAGAGAGAAATTCCCTTTGTTTTGGGGAAAAGAGACAGAAATTCCACTTATTTACAGGCAAAAATGCAGAAATTCCCCTTATTTTGGAGCAAAAATGAAGAAATTTCCCTTTGTTATGGCAAAAAGGTATGCATTCTTCTTATTTTCGGGCAAAAAGGCAGAAATTCCCCGTATTTTGGAGAAAAATTGCAGAAATTCCCCTAATTGTGGGGCAAAAAGGCAGAAATTCTCTATATGTTGTGGCAAAAAACAGAAATTCTCCTTATTTTGGGGCAAAACTCAGAAATTCCACTTATTGTGGGGCAAAATTCCAGAAATTTTTCTTCTTTTAGGGCAAAATTGCAGAAATTTCACTTATTTTTGTGTAAAATTGCAGAAATTCCCCTTATTTCAAGGTAAAAAGGCTGAAATTCCCCTTATTTGGGAGCAAAAAGGCAGAAATTTCCCTTATTTTGGGGCAAAATTGCAGAAATTTCACTTACTTCATTGTAATAAGTCAGAATTTTTCCTTATTTTGGGGCAAAGAAGACAGAAATTCCCTTTGTTTTGGGTAAAAAAGACAGAAATTCCACATTTTTAGAGGCAAAATGCAGAAATTCCCCTTATTTTGGAGCAAAAATAAGAAATTTCCCTTTTTTAAGGAAAAAAGTTATGCATTCTTCTTATTTTTGGGCAAAAAGGCAGAAATTCCCCGTATTTTGGAGCAAAATTGCAGAAATTCCCCTAATTGTGGGGCACAAAGTCAGAAATTGCCTATATGTTGGGGCAAAAAGACAAAAATTCTTTTTATTTTGGGGCAAAACTCGGAAATTCTCCTTATTTTGGGGCAAAATTCCAGAAATTTCCCTTAATTTGGGGCAAAATTGCAGAAATTTCACTTATTTTGGGGCAAAATTTCAGAAATTTCACTTATGTCAGGGAAAAAAAGCAGAAATTTTCTTATTTTGGGGCAAAAAGGCAGAAATTCCTAATATTTTGTGGCAAAAATGCAGAAATTCCCCTTATTTTTAGGTAAAAAGGCTGAAATTCCCCTTATTTGGGGGCAAAAAGGCAAAAATTTCCTTTATTTTGGGGCAAAATTGCAGAAATTTCACTTATTTCAGGGTCATAAGTAAGAAATTTTCCTTATTTTGGGGCAAAAAAGACAGGAATTCCCTTTGTTTGGGGAAAGAAGACAGAAATTACAATTATTTAGAGGCAAAAAAGCAGAAATTTCCCTTATTTTGAAGCAAAAATAAAGAAATTTCCCCTTTTTATGGGAAAAAGTAATGCATTCTTCTTATTTTCGGGCAAAAAGGCAGAAATCCCCCGTATTTTGGAGCAAAATTGCAGAAATTCCCCAAATTGTGGGGCAAAAATGCAGAAATTCCCTATATGTTGTGGCAAAAATACAGAAATTCTCCTTATTTTGGGGCAAAACACAGAAATTCCACTTATTTTGGGGCAAAATTCCAGAAATTTCCCATATATTGAGGCAAAATTGCAGAAATTTCAGTTATTTTGGGGCAAAATTGCAGAAATTTCACTTATTTTGGGGCAAAATTACAGAAATTTTACTTATTTTAGGGAAAAAAGGCAGACATTTTCCTTATTTTTGGGCATAAAGCCGGAAATTCCTAATATTTTGTGGCAAAAATGCAGAAATTCCCCTTATTTCAAGGTAAAAAGGCTGAAATTCCCCTTATTTGGGGGCAAAAAGGCAGAAATTTCCCTTATTTTGTGGCAAAATTGCAGAAATTTCACATATTTTGGGGCAAAATTGCAGAAATTTCACTTATTTCAGGGAAAAAAGCAGAAATTTTCTTATTCTGGGGCAAAAAGGCAGAAATTCCTAACATTTTGTGGCAAAAATGCAGAAATTTCTTTTATTTTGAGGTAAAAAGGCTGAAATTCCCCTTACTTGGGGGCAAAAATGCAGAAATTCCCCTTATTTTGAGGTAAAAAGGCTGAAATTCCCCTTATTTGGGGGCAAAAAGGCAGAAATTTCCCTTATTTTGTGGCAAAATTGCAGAAATTTCACTTACTTCAGGGTAATAAGTCAGAATTTTTCCTTATTTTGGGGCAAAAAAGACAGAAATTCCCTTTGTTTTGGGGGAAAAAGACAGAAATTCCACTTATTTAGAGGCAAAAAAGTGGAAATTCCCCTTATTTTGGAGCAAAAATGAAGACATTTCCATTTTATGGCAAAAAGATATGCATTCTTATTATTTTCGGGCAAAAATGCAGAAATTCCCCGTATTTTGGAGCAAAATTGCAGAAATTCCCCTAATTGTGGGGCAAAAGGGCAGAAATTCTCTATATGTAGGGGCAAAAAGACAGAAATTCTCCTTATTTTGGGGCAAAACTTAGAAATTCCACTTAATTTGGGGCAAATTCCAGAAATTTCCTATATTTTGGGGCAAAATTGCAGAAATTTCCCTTATTTTGTGGCAAAATTGCAGAAATTTCACATATTTTGGGGCAAAATTGCAGAAATTTCAATTATTTCAGGGAAAAAAAGCAGAAATTTTCTTATTCTGGGGTAAAAAGGCAGAAATTCCTAATATTTTGTGGCAAAAATGCAGAAATTTCTTTTATTTTGAGGTAAAAAGGCTGAAATTCCCCTTACTTGGGGGCAAAAATGCAGAAATTCCCCTTATTTTGAGGTAAAAAGGCTGAAATTCCCCTTATTTGGGGGCAAAAAGGCAGAAATTTCCCTTATTTTGTGGCAAAATTGCAGAAATTTCACTTACTTCAGGGTAATAAGTCAGAATTTTTCCTTAATTTGGGGCAAAAAAGACAGAAATTCCCTTTGTTTTGGGGGAAAAAGACAGAAATTCCACTTATTTAAAGGCAAAAATGTGGAAATTCCCCTTATTTTGGAGCAAAAATGAAGACATTTCCATTTTATGGCAAAAAGATATGCATTCTTCTTATTTTCGGGCAAAAATGCAGAAATTCCCCGTATTTTGGAGCAAAATTGCAGAAATTCCCCTAATTGTGGGGCAAAAAGGCAGAAATTCTCTATATGTAGGGGCAAAAAGACAGAAATTCTCCTTATTTTGGGGCAAAACTTAGAAATTCCACTTAATTTGGGGCAAATTCCAGAAATTTCCTATATTTTGGGGCAAAATTGCAGAAATTTCCCTTATTTTGTGGCAAAATTGCAGAAATTTCACATATTTTGGGGCAAAATTGCAGAAATTTCACTTATTTCAGGGAAAAAAAGCAGAAATTTTCTTATTCTGGGGCAAAAAGGCAGAAATTCCTAATATTTTGTGGCAAAAATGCAGAAATTTCTTTTATTTTGAGGTAAAAAGGCTGAAATTCCCCTTACTTGGGGGCAAAAATGCAGAAATTCCCCTTATTTTGAGGTAAAAAGGCTGAAATTCCCCTTATTTGGGGGCAAAAAGGCAGAAATTTCCCTTATTTTGTGGCAAAATTGCAGAAATTTCACTTACTTCAGGGTAATAAGTCAGAATTTTTCCTTAATTTGGGGCAAAAAAGACAGAAATTCCCTTTGTTTTGGGGGAAAAAGACAGAAATTCCACTTATTTAGAGGCAAAAAAGTGGAAATTCCCCTTATTTTGGAGCAAAAATGAAGACATTTCCATTTTATGGCAAAAAGATATGCATTCTTCTTATTTTCGGGCAAAAATGCAGAAATTCCCCGTATTTTGGAGCAAAATTGCAGAAATTCCCCTAATTGTGGGGCAAAAAGGCAGAAATTCTCTATATGTTGGGGCAAAAAGACAGAAATTCTCCTTATTTTGGGGCAAAACTTAGAAATTCCACTTAATTTGGGGCAAATTCCAGAAATTTCCTATATTTTGGGGCAAAATTGCAGAAATTTCACTTATTTTGGGGCAAAATTGCAGAAATTTCACTTATTTTGGGGCACAATTGCAGAAATTTCACTTATTTCAGGGAAAAAAGGCAGAAATTTTCCTTATTTTGGGGTAAAAAGACAGAAATTCCTAATATTTTGTGGCAAAATGCAGAAATTCCCCTTATTTCGAGGTAAAAAGGCTGAAATTCCCCTTATTTGGGGGCAAAAAGGCAGAAATTGCTTGTATTTTGATACAAAATTGCAGAAATTTTCTTTATTTTAGGGCAAAATACAGAAATTCCCCATATTTTAGGGCAAAAAGCAGAGATTACCCTTATTATCAGGTAAAAAGGCTGAAATTTCCCTTATTTTGGGGCAAAAAGACAGAAATTCCCCTTATTTTGTGGCAAAAATGCAGAAATTTCCCTTATTTTGGGGCAAAATTGCAGAAATTTCACTTATTTCAGGGTAATAAGTCAGAAATTTTCTTTATTTTGGGGCAAAATGAGAGAAATTCACTTTGTTTTGGGGAAAAGAGACAGAAATTCCACTTATTTACAGGCAAAAATGCAGAAATTCCCCTTATTTTGGAGCAAAAATTAAGAAATTTCCCTTTGTTATGGCAAAAAGGTATGCATTCTTCTTATTTTCGGGCAAAAAGGCAGAAATTCCCCGTATTTTGGAGCAAAATTGCAGAAATTCCCCTAATTGTGGGGCAAAAAGGCAGAAATTCTCTATATGTTGTGGCAAAAAACAGAAATTCTCCTTATTTTGGGGCAAAACTCAGAAATTCCACTTATTTTGGGGCAAAATTCCAGAAATTTTTCTTCTTTTAGGGCAAAACTGCAGAAATTTCACTTATTTTTGTGTAAAATTGCAGAAATTTCACTTATTTGGAGGCAAAATTGCAGAAATTTCACTTATTTCAGGGAAAAAAGGCAGAAATTTTCCTTATTTTGGGGCAAAACGGCAGTAATTCCTAATATTTTGTTGCAAAAATGCAGAAATTCCCCTTATTTCAAGGTAAAAAGGCTGAAATTCCCCTTAATTGGGGGCAAAAAGGCAGAAATTTCCCTTATTTTGGGGCAAAATTGCAGAAATTTCACTTACTTCATTGTAATAAGTCAGAATTTTTCCTTATTTTGGGGCAAAGAAGACAGAAATTCCCTTTGTTTTGGGTAAAAAAGACAGAAATTCCACATTTTTAGAGGCAAAATGCAGAAATTCCCCTTATTTTGGAGCAAAAATAAGAAATTTCCCTTTTTTAAGGAGAAAAGTTATGCATTCTTCTTATTTTTGGGCAAAAAGGCAGAAATTCCCCGTATTTTGGAGCAAAATTGCAGAAATTCCCCTAATTGTGGGGCACAAAGTCAGAAATTGCCTATATGTTGGGGCAAAAAGACAGAAATTCTTTTTATTTTGGGGCAAAACTCAGAAATTCTACTTATTTTGGGGCAAAATTCCAGAAATTTCCCTTAATTTGGGGCAAAATTGCAGAAATTTCACTTATTTTGG
The DNA here is from genome assembly GCF_963924665.1 of Micromys minutus. Lineage (NCBI taxonomy): Eukaryota > Metazoa > Chordata > Mammalia > Rodentia > Muridae > Micromys > Micromys minutus. The sequence goes on from NW_027667605.1 coordinate 135,834, forward strand.
GGCAAAATTGCAGAAATTTCACTTATTTCAGGGAAAAAAAGCAGAAATTTTCTTATTTTGGGGCAAAAAGGCAGAAATTCCTAATATTTTGTGGCAAAAATGCAGAAATTCTCCTTATTTTTAGGTAAAAAGGCTGAAATTCCCCTTATTTGGGGGCAAAAAGGCAAAAATTTCCTTTATTTTGGGGCAAAATTGCAGAAATTTCACTTATTTCAGGGTCATAAGTAAGAAATTTTCCTTATTTTGGGGCAAAAAGACAGGAATTCCCTTTGTTTGGGGAAAGAAGACAGAAATTACAATTATTTAGAGGCAAAAAAGCAGAAATTTCACTTATTTTGGAGCAAAAATAAAGAAATTTCCCTTTTTTATGGGAAAAAGTAATGCATTCTTCTTATTTTCGGGCAAAAAGGCAGAAATCCCCCATATTTTGGAGCAAAATTGCAGAAATTCCCCTAATTGTGGGGCAAAAATGCAGAAATTCCCTATATGTTGGGGCAAAAATACAGAAATTCTCCTTATTTTGGGGCAAAACTCAGAAATTCCACTTAATTTTGGGCAAATTCCAGAAATTTCCTATAATTTGGGGCAAAATTGCAGAAATTTCACTTATTTTGGGGCAAAATTGCAGAAATTTCACTTATTTTGGGACACAATTGCAGAAATTTCACTTATTTCAGGGAAAAAAGGCAGAAATTTTCCTTATTTTGGGGCAAAATGCAGAAATTCCTAATATTTTGTGGCAAAAATGCAGAAATTCCCCTTATTTCAAGGTAAAAAGGCTGAAATTCCCCTTATTTGGGGGCAAAAAGGCAGAAATTTCCCTTATTTTGTGGCAAAATTGCAGAAATTTCACATATTTTGGGGCAAAATTGCAGAAATTTCACTTATTTCAGGGAAAAAAGCAGAAATTTTCTTATTCTGGGGCAAAAAGGCAGAAATTCCTAACATTTTGTGGCAAAAATGCAGAAATTTCTTTTATTTTGAGGTAAAAAGGCTGAAATTCCCCTTACTTGGGGGCAAAAATGCAGAAATTCCCCTTATTTTGAGGTAAAAAGGCTGAAATTCCCCTTATTTGGGGGCAAAAAGGCAGAAATTTCCCTTATTTTGTGGCAAAATTGCAGAAATTTCACTTACTTCAGGGTAATAAGTCAGAATTTTTCCTTATTTTGGGGCAAAAAAGACAGAAATTCCCTTTGTTTTGGGGGAAAAAGACAGAAATTCCACTTATTTAGAGGCAAAAAAGTGGAAATTCCCCTTATTTTGGAGCAAAAATGAAGACATTTCCATTTTATGGGAAAAAGATATGCATTCTTCTTATTTTCGGCAAAAATGCAGAAATTCCCCGTATTTTGGAGCAAAATTGCAGAAATTCCCCTAATTGTGGGGCAAAAAGGCAGAAATTCTCTATATGTAGGGGCAAAAAGACAGAAATTCTCCTTATTTTGGGGCAAACTTAGAAATTCCACTTAATTTGGGGCAAATTCCAGAAATTTCCTATATTTTGGGGCAAAATTTCAGAAATTTCCCTTATTTTGTGGCAAAATTGCAGAAATTTCACATATTTTGGGGCAAAATTGCAGAAATTTCACTTATTTCAGGGAAAAATAGCAGAAATTTTCTTATTCTGGGGCAAAAAGGCAGAAATTCCTAATATTTTGTGGCAAAATGCAGAAATTTCTTTTATTTTGAGGTAAAAAGGCTGAAATTCCCCTTACTTGGGGGCAAAAATGCAGAAATTCCCCTTATTTTGAGGTAAAAAGGCTGAAATTCCCCTTATTTGGGGGCAAAAAGGCAGAAATTTCCCTTATTTTGTGGCAAAATTGCAGAAATTTCACTTACTTCAGGGTAATAAGTCAGAATATTTCCTTAATTTGGGGCAAAAAAGACAGAAATTCCCTTTGTTTTGGGGGAAAAAGACAGAAATTCCACTTATTTAGAGGCAAAAAAGTGGAAATTCCCCTTATTTTGGAGCAAAAATGAAGACATTTCCATTTTATGGCAAAAAGTTATGCATTCTTCTTATTTTCGGGCAAAAATGCAGAAATTCCCCGTATTTTGGAGCAAAATTGCAGAAATTCCCCTAATTGTGGGGCAAAAAGGCAGAAATTCTCTATATGTAGGGGCAAAAAGACAGAAATTCTCCTTATTTTGGGGCAAAACTTAGAAATTCCACTTAATTTGGGGCAAATTCCAGAAATTTCCTATATTTTGGGGCAAAATTGCAGAAATTTCCCTTATTTTGTGGCAAAATTGCAGAAATTTCACATATTTTGGGGCAAAATTGCAGAAATTTCACTTATTTCAGGGAAAAAAGCAGAAATTTTCTTATTCTGGGGCAAAAAGGCAGAAATTCCTAACATTTTGTGGCAAAAATGCAGAAATTTCTTTTATTTTGAGGTAAAAAGGCTGAAATTCCCCTTACTTGGGGGCAAAAATGCAGAAATTCCCCTTATTTTGAGGTAAAAAGGCTGAAATTCCCCTTATTTGGGGGCAAAAAGGCAGAAATTTCCCTTATTTTGTGGCAAAATTGCAGAAATTTCACTTACTTCAGGGTAATAAGTCAGAATTTTTCCTTATTTTGGGGCAAAAAAGACAGAAATTCCCTTTGTTTTGGGGGAAAAAGACAGAAATTCCACTTATTTAGAGGCAAAAAAGTGGAAATTCCCCTTATTTTGGAGCAAAAATGAAGACATTTCCATTTTATGGCAAAAAGATATGCATTCTTCTTATTTTCGGGCAAAAATGCAACAATTCCCCGTATTTTGGAGCAAAATTGCAGAAATTCCCCTAATTGTGGGGCAAAAAGGCAGAAATTCTCTATATGTTGGGGCAAAAAGACAGAAATTCTCCTTATTTTGGGGCAAAACTTAGAAATTCCACTTAATTTGGGGCAAATTCCAGAAATTTCCTATATTTTGGGGCAAAATTGCAGAAATTTCACTTATTTTGGGGCAAAATTGCAGAAATTTCACTTATTTTGGGGCACAATTGCAGAAATTTCACTTATTTCAGGGAAAAAAGGCAGAAATTTTCCTTATTTTGGGGTAAAAAGGCAGAAATTCCTAATATTTTGTGGCAAAAATGCAGAAATTCCCCTTATTTCGAGGTAAAAAGGCTGAAATTCCCCTTATTTGGGGGCAAAAAGGCAGAAATTGCTTGTATTTTGATACAAAATTGCAGAAATTTTCTTTATTTTAGGGCAAAATACAGAAATTCCCCATATTTTAGGGCAAAAAGCAGAGATTACCCTTATTATCAGGTAAAAAGGCTGAAATTTCCCTTATTTTGGGGCAAAAAGACAGAAATTCCCCTTATTTTGTGGCAAAAATGCAGAAATTTCCCTTATTTTGGGGCAAAATTGCAGAAATTTCACTTATTTCAGGGTAATAAGTCAGAAATTTTCTTTATTTTGGGGCAAAATGAGAGAAATTCACTTTGTTTTGGGGAAAAGAGACAGAAATTCCACTTATTTACAGGCAAAAATGCAGAAATTCCCCTTATTTTGGAGCAAAAATTAAGAAATTTCCCTTTGTTATGGCAAAAAGGTATGCATTCTTCTTATTTTCGGGCAAAAAGGCAGAAATTCCCCGTATTTTGGAGCAAAATTGCAGAAATTCCCCTAATTGTGGGGCAAAAAGGCAGAAATTCTCTATATGTTGTGGCAAAAAACAGAAATTCTCCTTATTTTGGGGCAAAACTCAGAAATTCCACTTATTTTGGGGCAAAATTCCAGAAATTTTTCTTCTTTTAGGGCAAAACTGCAGAAATTTCACTTATTTTTGTGTAAAATTGCAGAAATTTCACTTATTTGGAGGCAAAATTGCAGAAATTTCACTTATTTCAGGGAAAAAAGGCAGAAATTTTCCTTATTTTGGGGCAAAACGGCAGTAATTCCTAATATTTTGTTGCAAAAATGCAGAAATTCCCCTTATTTCAAGGTAAAAAGGCTGAAATTCCCCTTATTTGGGGGCAAAAAGGCAGAAATTTCCCTTATTTTGGGGCAAAATTGCAGAAATTTCACTTACTTCATTGTAATAAGTCAGAATTTTTCCTTATTTTGGGGCAAAGAAGACAGAAATTCCCTTTGTTTTGGGTAAAAAAGACAGAAATTCCACATTTTTAGAGGCAAAATGCAGAAATTCCCCTTATTTTGGAGCAAAAATAAGAAATTTCCCTTTTTTAAGGAAAAAAGTTATGCATTCTTCTTATTTTTGGGCAAAAAGGCAGAAATTCCCCGTATTTTGGAGCAAACTTGCAGAAATTCCCCTAATTGTGGGGCACAAAGTCAGAAATTGCCTATATGTTGGGGCAAAAAGACAGAAATTCTTTTTATTTTGGGGCAAAACTCAGAAATTCTACTTATTTTGGGGAAAAATTCCAGAAATTTCCCTTAATTTGGGGCAAAATTGCAGAAATTTCACTTATTTTGGGGCAAAATTGCAGAAATTTCACTTATTTCAGGGAAAAAAAGCAGAAATTTTCTTATTTTGGGGCAAAAAGGCAGAAATTCCTAATATTTTGTGGCAAAAATGCAGAAATTCCCCTTATTTTTAGGTAAAAAGGCTGAAATTCCCCTTATTTGGGGGCAAAAAGGCAAAAATTTCCTTTATTTTGGGGCAAAATTGCAGAAATTTCACTTATTTCAGGGTCATAAGTAAGAAATTTTCCTTATTTTGGGGCAAAAAAGACAGGAATTCCCTTTGTTTGGGGAAAGAAGACAGAAATTACAATTATTTAGAGGCAAAAAAGCAGAAATTTCCCTTATTTTGAAGCAAAAATAAAGAAATTTCCCCTTTTTATGGGAAAAAGTAATGCATTCTTCTTATTTTCGGGCAAAAAGGCAGAAATCCCCCGTATTTTGGAGCAAAATTGCAGAAATTCCCCAAATTGTGGGGCAAAAATGCAGAAATTCCCTATATGTTGTGGCAAAAATACAGAAATTCTCCTTATTTTGGGGCAAAACACAGAAATTCCACTTATTTTGGGGCAAAATTCCAGAAATTTCCCATATATTGGGGTAAAATTGCAGAAATTTCACTTATTTTGGGGCAAAATTGCAGAAATTTCACTTATTTTGGGGCAAAATTACAGAAATTTCACTTATTTCGGGGAAAAAAGGCAGAAATTTTCCTTATTTTGGGGCAAAAAAGCCGGAAATTCCTAATATTTTGTGGCAAAAATGCAGAAATTCCCCTTATTTCGAGGTAAAAAGGCTGAAATTCCCCTTATTTGGGGGCAAAAAGGCAGAAATTTCCCTTATTTTGTGGCAAAATTGCAGAAATTTCACTTACTTCAGGGTAATAAGTCAGAATTTTTCCTTATTTTGGGGCAAAAAAGACAGAAATTCCCTTTGTTTTGGGGGAAAAAGACAGAAATTCCACTTATTTAGAGGCAAAAAAGTGAAAATTCCCCTTATATCGGAGCAAAAGAAGACATTTCCATTTTATGGCAAAAAGATATGCATTCTTCTTATTTTCGGGCAAAAATGCAGAAATTCCCCGTATTTTGGAGCAATATTGCAGAAATTCCCCTAATTGTGGGGCAAAAAGGCAGAAATTCTCTATATGTTGGGGCAAAAATACAGAAATTCTCCTTATTTTGGGGCAAAACTCAGAAATTTCACTTAATTTTGGGCAAATTCCAGAAATTTCCTATAATTTGGGGCAAAATTGCAGAAATTTCACTTATTTTGGGGCAAAATTGCAGAAATTTCACTTATTTTGGGGCACAATTGCAGAAATTTCACTTATTTCAGGGAAAAAAGGCAGAAATTTTCCTTATTTTGGGGCAAAATGCAGAAATTCCTAATATTTTGTGGAAAAAATGCAGAAATTCCCCTTATTTCGAGGTAAAAAGGCTGAAATTCCCCTTATTTGGGGGCAAAAAGGCAGAAATTGCTTGTATTTTGATACAAAATTGCAGAAATTTTCTTTATTTTGGGGCAAAATACAGAAATTCCCCATATTTTAGGGCAAAAAGCAGAGATTACCCTTATTATCAGGTAAAAAGGCTGAAATTTCCCTTATTTTGGGGCAAAAAGACAGAAATTCCCCTTATTTTGTGGCAAAAATGCAGAAATTTCCCTTATTTTGGGGCAAAATTGCAGAAATTTCACTTATTTCAGGGTAATAAGTCAGAAATTTTCTTTATTTTGGGGCAAAAAAGAGAAATTCCCTTTGTTTTGGGGAAAAGAGACAGAAATTCCACTTATTTACAGGCAAAAATGCAGAAATTCCCCTTATTTTGGAGCAAAAATTAAGAAATTTCCCTTTGTTATGGCAAAAAGGTATGCATTCTTCTTATTTTCGGGCAAAAAGGCAGAAATTCCCCGTATTTTGGAGCAAAATTGCAGAAATTCCCCTAATTGTGGGGCAAAAAGGCAGAAATTCTCTATATGTTGTGGCAAAAAACAGAAATTCTCCTTATTTTGGGGCAAAACTCAGAAATTCCACTTATTTTGGGGCAAAATTCCAGAAATTTTTCTTCTTTTAGGGCAAAACTGCAGAAATTTCACTTATTTTTGTGTAAAATTGCAGAAATTTCACTTATTTGGAGGCAAAATTGCAGAAATTTCACTTATTTCAGGGAAAAAAGGCAGAAATTTTCCTTATTTTGGGGCAAAACGGCAGTAATTCCTAATATTTTGTTGCAAAAATGCAGAAATTCCCCTTATTTCAAGGTAAAAAGGCTGAAATTCCCCTTATTTGGGGGCAAAAAGGCAGAAATTTCCCTTATTTTGGGGCAAAATTGCAGAAATTTCACTTACTTCATTGTAATAAGTCAGAATTTTTCCTTATTTTGGGGCAAAGAAGACAGAAATTCCCTTTGTTTTGGGTAAAAAAGACAGAAATTCCACATTTTTAGAGGCAAAATGCAGAAATTCCCCTTATTTTGGAGCAAAAATAAGAAATTTCCCTTTTTTAAGGAAAAAAGTTATGCATTCTTCTTATTTTTGGGCAAAAAGGCAGAAATTCCCCGTATTTTGGAGCAAAATTGCAGAAATTCCCCTAATTGTGGGGCACAAAGTCAGAAATTGCCTATATGTTGGGGCAAAAAGACAGAAATTCTTTTTATTTTGGGGCAAAACTCAGAAATTCTACTTATTTTGGGGCAAAATTCCAGAAATTTCCCTTAATTTGGGGCAAAATTGCAGAAATTTCTCTTATTTTGGGGCAAAATTGCAGAAATTTCACTTATTTCAGGGAAAAAAGCAGAAATTTTCTTATTTTGGGGCAAAAAGGCAGAAATTCCTAATATTTTGTGGCAAAAATGCAGAAATTCCCCTTATTTTTAGGTAAAAAGGCTGAAATTCCCCTTATTTGGGGGCAAAAAGGCAAAAATTTCCTTTATTTTGGGGCAAAATTGCAGAAATTTCACTTATTTCAGGGTCATAAGTAAGAAATTTTCCTTATTTTGGGGCAAAAAAGACAGGAATTCCCTTTGTTTTGGGGAAAGAAGACAGAAATTACAATTATTTAGAGGCAAAAAAGCAGAAATTTTCCTTATTTTGGAGCAAAAATAAAGAAATTTCCCTTTTTTTATGGGAAAAAGTAATGCATTCTTTTTATTTTCGGGCAAAAAGGCAGAAATCCCCCATATTTTGGAGCAAAATTGCAGAAATTCCCCTAATTGTGGGGCAAAAATGCAGAAATTCCCTATATGTTGGGGCAAAAATACAGAAATTCTCCTTATTTTGGGGCAAAACACTGAAATTCCACTTATTTTGGGGCAAAATTCCAGAAATTTCCCATATATTGGGTTAAAATTGCAGAAATTTCACTTATTTTGGGGCAAAATTGCAGAAATTTTACTTATTTTGGGGCAAAATTACAGAAATTTCACTTATTTCGGGGAAAAAAGGCAGAAATTTTCCTTATTTTGGGGCAAAAAAGCCGGAAATTCCTAATATTTTGTGGCAAAAATGCAGAAATTCCCCTTATTTCGAGGTAAAAAGGCTGAAATTTTCCTTATTTGGGAGCAAAAAGGCAGAAATTTCCCTTATTTTGTGGCAAAATTGCAGAAATTTCACTTACTTCAGGGTAATAAGTCAGAATTTTTCCTTATTTTGGGGCAAAAAAGACAGAAATTCCCTTTGTTTTGGGGGAAAAAGACAGAAATTCCACTTATTTAGAGGCAAAAAAGTGGAAATTCCCCTTATATTGGAGCAAAAATGAAGACATTTCCATTTTATGGCAAGAAGATATGCATTCTTCTTATTTTCGGGCAAAAATGCAGAAATTCCCCGTATTTTGGAGCAAAATTGCAGAAATTCCCCTAATTGTGGGGCTAAAAGGCAGAAATTCTCTATATGTTGGGGCAAAAAGACAGAAATTCTCCTTATTTTGGGGCAAAACTCAGAAATTCCACTTAATTTTGGGAAAATTCCAGAAATTTCCTATAATTTGGGGCAAAATTGCAGAAATTTCACTTATTTTGGGGCAAAATTGCAGAAATTTCACTTATTTTGGGGCACAATTGCAGAAACTTCACTTATTTCAGGGAAAAAAGGCAGAAATTTTCCTTATTTTGGGGCAAAATACAGAAATTCCTAATATTTTGTGGCAAAAATGCAGAAATTCCCCTTATTTCGAGGTAAAAAGGCTGAAATTCCCCTTATTTGGGGGCAAAAAGGCAGAAATTGCTTGTATTTTGGTACAAAATTGCAGAAATTTTCTTTATTTTGGGGCAAAATACAGAAATTCCCCATATTTTAGGGCAAAAAGCAGAGATTACCCTTATTATCAGGTAAAAAGGCTGAAATTTCCCTTTTTTTGGGGCAAAAAGACAGAAATTCCCCTTATTTTGTGGCAAAAATGCAGAAATTTCCCTTATTTTGGGGCAAAATTGCAGAAATTTCACTTATTTCAGGGTAATAAGTCAGAAATTTTCTTTATTTTGGGGCAAAAAAGAGAGAAATTCCCTTTGTTTTGGGGAAAAGAGACAGAAATTCCACTTATTTACAGGCAAAAATGCAGAAATTCCCCTTATTTTGGAGCAAAAATGAAGAAATTTCCCTTTGTTATGGCAAAAAGGTATGCATTCTTCTTATTTTCGGGCAAAAAGGCAGAAATTCCCCGTATTTTGGAGAAAAATTGCAGAAATTCCCCTAATTGTGGGGCAAAAAGGCAGAAATTCTCTATATGTTGTGGCAAAAAACAGAAATTCTCCTTATTTTGGGGCAAAACTCAGAAATTCCACTTATTGTGGGGCAAAATTCCAGAAATTTTTCTTCTTTTAGGGCAAAACTGCAGAAATTTCACTTATTTTTGTGTAAAATTGCAGAAATTCCCCTTATTTCAAGGTAAAAAGGCTGAAATTCCCCTTATTTGGGAGCAAAAAGGCAGAAATTTCCCTTATTTTGGGGCAGAATTGCAGAAATTTCACTTACTTCATTGTAATAAGTCAGAATTTTTCCTTATTTTGGGGCAAAGAAGACAGAAATTCCCTTTGTTTTGGGTAAAAAAGACAGAAATTCCACATTTTTAGAGGCAAAATGCAGAAATTCCCCTTATTTTGGAGCAAAAATAAGAAATTTCCCTTTTTTAAGGAAAAAAGTTATGCATTCTTCTTATTTTTGGGCAAAAAGGCAGAAATTCCCCGTATTTTGGAGCAAAATTGCAGAAATTCCCCTAATTGTGGGGCACAAAGTCAGAAATTGCCTATATGTTGGGGCAAAAAGACAGAAATTCTTTTTATTTTGGGGCAAAACTCGGAAATTCTACTTATTTTGGGGCAAAATTCCAGAAATTTCCCTTAATTTGGGGCAAAACTGCAGAAATTTCACATATTTTGGGGCAAAATTTCAGAAATTTCACTTATTTCAGAGAAAAAAAGCAGAAATTTTCTTATTTTGGGGCAAAAAGGCAGAAATTCCTAATATTTTGTGGCAAAAATGCAGAAATTCCCCTTATTTTTAGGTAAAAAGGCTGAAATTCCCCTTATTTTGGGCAAAAAGGCAAAAATTTCCTTTATTTTGGGGCAAAATTGCAGAAATTTCACTTATTTCAGGGTCATAAGTAAGAAATTTTCCTTATTTTGGGGCAAAAAAGACAAAAATTCCCTTTGTTTTGGGGAAAAGAGACAGAAATTCCACTTATTTACTGGCAAAAATGCAGAAATTCCCCTTATTTTGGAGCAAAAATTAAGAAATTTTCCTTTGTTATGGCAAAAAGGTATGCATTCTTCTTATTTTCGGGCAAAAAGGCAGAAATTCCCCGTATTTTGGAGCAAAATTGCAGAAATTCCCCTAATTGTGGGGCAAAAAGGCAGAAATTCTCTATATGTTGTGGCAAAAAACAGAAATTCTCCTTATTTTGGGGCAAAACTCAGAAATTCCACTTATTTTGGGGCAAAATTCCAGAAATTTTTCTTCTTTTAGGGCAAAACTGCAGAAATTTCACTTATTTTTGTGTAAAATTGCAGAAATTTCACTTATTTGGAGGCAAAATTGCAGAAATTTCACTTATTTCAGGGAAAAAAGGCAGAAATTTTCCTTATTTTGGGGCAAAACGGCAGTAATTCCTAATATTTTGTTGTAAAAATGCAGAAATTCCCCTTATTTCAAGGTAAAAAGGCTGAAATTCCCCTTATTTGGGGGCAAAAAGGCAGAAATTTCCCTTATTTTGGGGCAAAATTGCAGAAATTTCACTTACTTCATTGTAATAAGTCAGAATTTTTCCTTATTTTGGGGCAAAGAAGACAGAAATTCCCTTTGTTTTGGGTAAAAAAGACAGAAATTCCACATTTTTAGAGGCAAAATGCAGAAATTTATTTTGGAGCAAAAATAAGAAATTTCCCTTTTTTAAGGAAAAAAGTTATGCATTCTTCTTATTTTTGGGCAAAAAGGCAAAAATTCCCCGTATTTTGGAGCAAAATTGCAGAAATTCCCCTAATTGTGGGGCACAAAGTCAGAAATTGCCTATATGTTGGGGCAAAAAGACAGAAATTCTTTTTATTTTGGGGAAAAACTCGGAAATTTTACTTATTTTGGGGCAAAATTCCAGAAATTTCCCTTAATTTGGGGCAAAATTGCAGAAATTTCACTTATTTTGGGGCAAAATTTCAGAAATTTCACTTATTTCAGGAAAAAAAAGCAGAAATTTTCTTATTTTGGGGCAAAAAGGCAGAAATTCCTAATATTTTGTGGCAAAAATGCAGAAATTCCCCTTATTTTTAGGTAAAAAGTCTGAAATTCCCCTTATTTGGGGGCAAAAAGGCAAAAATTTCCTTTATTTTGGGGCAAAATTGCAGAAATTTCACTTATTACAGGGTCATAAGTAAGAAATTTTCCTTATTTTGGGGCAAAAAAACAGGAATTCCCTTTGTTTTGGGGAAAGAAGACAGAAATTCCAATTATTTAGAGGCAAAAAAGTAGAAATTTCCCTTATTTTGAAGCAAAAATAAAGAAATTTCCCTTTTTTATGGAAAAAAAGTAATGCATTCTTCTTATTTTCGGGCAAAAAGGAAGAAATCCCCAGTATTTTGGAGCAAAATTGCAGAAATTCCCCTAATTGTGGGGCAAAAATGCAGAAATTCCCTATATGTTTTGGCAAAAATACAGAAATTCTCCTTATTTTGGGGCAAAACACAGAAATTCCTCTTATTTTGGGGCAAAATTCCAGAAATTTCCCATATATGGAGGCAAAATTGCAGAAATTTCACTTATTTTTGGGCAAAATTACAGAAATTTTACTTATTTCAGGGAAAAAAAGGCAGAAATTTTCCTTATTTTGGGGCAAAAAAGCCGGAAATTCCTAATATTTTGTGGCAAAAATGCAGAAATTCCCCTTATTTCGAGGTAAAAAGGCTGAAATTCCCCTTATTTGGCGGCAAAAAGGCAGAAATTTCCCTTATTTTGTGGCAAAATTGCAGAAATTTGACATATTATGGGGCAAAATTGCAGAAATTTCACTTATTTCAGGGAAAAAAAGCAGAAATTTTCTTATTCTGGGGCAAAAAGGCAGAAATTCCTAATTTTTTGTGGCAAAAATGCAGAAATTTCTTTTATTTTGAGGTAAAAAGGCTGAAATTCCCCTTACTTGGGGGCAAAAATGCAGAAATTCCCCTTATTTTGAGGTGAAAAGGCTGAAATTCCCCTTATTTGGGGGCAAAAAGGCAGAAATTTCACTTATTTTGTGGCAAAATTGCAGAAATTTCACTTACTTCAGGGTAATAAGTCAGAATTTTTCCTTATTTTGGGGCAAAAAAGACAGAAATTCCCTTTGTTTTGGGGGAAAAAGACAGAAATTCCACTTATTTAGAGGCAAAAAAGTGGAAATTCCCCTTATTTTGGAGCAAAAATGAAGACATTTCCATTTTATGGCAAAAAGATATGCATTCTTCTTATTTTCGGGCAAAAATGCAGAAATTCCCCGTATTTTGTAGCAAAATTGCAGAAATTCCCCTAATTGTGGGGCAAAAAGGTAGAAATTCACTATATGTTGGGGCAAAAAGACAGAAATTCTCATTATTTTGGGACAAAACTCAGAAATTCCACTTAATTTGGGGCAAATTCCAGAAATTTCCTATATTTTGGGGCAAAATTGCAGAAATTTCACTTATTTTGGGGCAAAATTGCAGAAATTTCACTTATTTTGGGGCACAATTGCAGAAATTTCACTTATTTCAGGGAAAAAAGGCAGAAATTTTCCTTATTTTGGGGTAAAAAGGCAGAAAATCCTAATATTTTGTGGCAAAAATGCAGAAATTCCCCTTATTTCGAGGTAAAAAGGCTGAAATTCCCCTTATTTGGGGGCAAAAAGGCATAAATTGCTTTTATTTTGGTACAAAATTGCAGAAATTTTCTTTATTTTGGGGCAAAATACAGAAATTCCCCATATTTTAGGGCAAAAAGCAGAGATTACCCTTATTATCAGGTAAAAAGGCTGAAATTTCCCTTATTTTGGGGCAAAAAGACAGAAATTCCCCTTATTTTGTGGCAAAAATGCAGAAATTTCCCTTATTTTGGGGCAAAATTGCAGAAATTTCACTTATTTCATGGTAATAAGTCAGAAATTTTCTTTATTTTGGGGCAAAAAAGAGAGAAATTCCCTTTGTTTTGGGGAAAAGAGACAGAAATTCCACTTATTTACAGGCAAAAATGCAGAAATTCCCCTTATTTTGGAGCAAAAATTAAGAAATTTTCCTTTGTTATGGCAAAAAGGTATGCATTCTTCTTATTTTCGGGCAAAAAGGCAGAAATTCCCCGTATTTTGGAGCAAAATTGCAGAAATTCCCCTAATTGTGGGGCAAAAAGGCAGAAATTCTCTATATGTTGTGGCAAAAAACAGAAATTCTCCTTATTTTGGGGCAAAACTCAGAAATTCCACTTATTTTGGGGCAAAATTCCAGAAATTTTTCTTCTTTTAGGGCAAAACTGCAGAAATTTCACTTATTTTTGTGTAAAATTGCAGAAATTTCACTTATTTGGAGGCAAAATTGCAGAAATTTCACTTATTTCAGGGAAAAAAGGCAGAAATTTTCCTTATTTTGGGGCAAAACGGCAGTAATTCCTAATATTTTGTTGCAAAAATGCAGAATTCCCCTTATTTCAAGGTAAAAAGGCTGAAATTCCCCTTATTTGGGGGCAAAAAGGCAGAAATTTCCATTATTTTGGGGCAAAATTGCAGAAATTTCACTTATTTTGGGGCAAAATTGCAGAAATTTCACTTATTTCAGGGAAAAAAAGCAGAAATTTTCCTATTTTGGGGCAAAAAGGCAGAAATTCCTAATATTTTGTGGCAAAAATGTAGAAATTCCCCTTATTTTTAGGTAAAAAGGCTGAAATTCCCCTTATTTGGGGGCAAAAAGGCAAAAATTTCCTTTATTTTGGGGCAAAATTGCAGAAATTTCACTTATTTCAGGGTCATAAGTAAGAAATTTTCCTTATTTTGGGGCAAAAAAGACAGGAATTCCCTTTGTTTTGGGGAAAGAACACAGAAATTCCAATTATTTAGAGGCAAAAAAGCAGAAATTTCCCTTATTTTGGAGCAAAAATAAAGAAATTTCCCTTTTTTATGGGAAAAAGTAATGCATTCTTCTTATTTTCGGGCAAAAAGGCATAAATTCCCCGTATTTTCGAGAAAAATTGCAGAAATTCCCCTAATTGTGGGGCAAAAATGCAGAAATTTCCTATATGTTGGGGCAAAAAGACAGAAATTCTCCTTATTTTGGGGCAAAACTCAGAAATTCCACTTAATTTGGGGCAAATTCCAGAAATTTCCTATATTTTGGGGCAAAATTGCAGAAATTTCACTTATTTTGGGGCAAAATTGCAGAAATTTCACTTATTTTGGGGCACAATTGCAGAAATTTCACTTATTTCAGGGAAAAAGGCAGAAATTTTCCTTATTTTGGGGTAAAAAGGCAGAAATTCCTAATATTTTGTGGCAAAAATGCAGAAATTCCCCTTATTTCGAGGTAAAAAGGCTGAAATTCCCCTTATTTGGGGGCAAAAAGGCAGAAATTGCTTTTATTTTGGTACAAAATTGAGGAAATTTTCTTTATTTTGGGGCAAAATACAGAAATTCCCCATATTTTAGGGCAAAAAGCAGAGATTACCCTTATTATCAGGTAAAAAGGCTGAAATTTCCCTTATTTTGGGGCAAAAAGACAGAAATTCCCCTTATTTTGTGGCAAAAATGCAGAAATTTCCCTTATTTTGGGGCAAAATAGCAGAAATTTCACTTATTTCATGGTAATAAGTCAGAAATTTTCTTTATTTTGGGGCAAAAAAGAGAGAAATTCCCTTTGTATTGGGGGAAAGAGACAGAAATTCCACTTATTTACAGGCAAAAATGCAGAAATTCCCCTTATTTTGGAGCAAAAATTAAGAAATTTTCCTTTGTTATGGCAAAAAGGTATGCATTCTTCTTATTTTCGGGCAAAAAGGCAGAAATTCCCCGTATTTTGGAGCAAAATTGCAGAAATTCCCCTAATTGTGGGGCAAAAAGGCAGAAATTCTCTATATGTTGTGGCAAAAAACAGAAATTCTCCTTATTTTGGGGCAAAACTCAGAAATTCCACTTATTTTGGGGCAAAATTCCAAAAATTTTTCTTCTTTTAGGGCAAAACTGCAGAAATTTCACTTATTTTTGTGTAAAATTGCAGAAATTTCACTTATTTGGAGGCAAAATTGCAGAAATTTCACTTATTTCAGGGAAAAAAGGCAGAAATTTTCCTTATTTTGGGGCAAAACGGCAGTAATTCCTAATATTTTGTTGCAAAAATGCAGAAATTCCCCTTATTTCAAGGTAAAAAGGCTGAAATTCCCCTTATTTGGGGGCAAAAAGGCAGAAATTTCCCTTATTTTGGGGCAAAATTGCAGAAATTTCACTTATTTTGGGGCAAAATTGCAGAAATTTCACTTATTTCAGGGAAAAAAAGCAGAAATTTTCTTATTTTGGGGCAAAAAGGCAGAAATTCCTAATATTTTGTGGCAAAAATGCAGAAATTCCCCTTATTTTTAGGTAAAAAGGCTGAAATTCCCCTTATTTGGGGGCAAAAAAGCAAAAATTTCCTTTATTTTGGGGCAAAATTGCAGAAATTTCACTTATTTTAGGGTCATAAGTAAGAAATTTTCCTTATTTTGGGGAAAAAAAGACAGGAATTCACTTTGTTTTGGGGAAAGAAGACAGAAATTCCAATTATTTAGAGGCAAAAAAGCAGAAATTTCCCTTATTTTGGAGCAAAAATAAAGAAATTTCCCTTTTTTATGGGAAAAAGTAATGCATTCTTCTTATTTTCGGGCAAAAAGGCAGAAATTCCCCGTATTTTGGAGAAAAATTGCAGAAATTCCCCTAATTGTGGGGCAAAAATGCAGAAATTTCCTATATGTTGGGGCAAAAAGACAGAAATTCTCCTTATTTTGGGGCAAAACTCAGAAATTCCATTTATTTTGGGGCAAAATTCCAGAAAATTCACTTATTTTGGGGCGAAATTGCAGAAATTTCACTTATTTTGGAGCAAAATTGCAGAAATTTCACTTATTTTGGTGCAAAATTACAGAAATTTCACTTATTTCTGGGAAAATAGGCAGAAATTTTTCTTATTTTGGGGCAAAAAGGCAAAAATTCCTAATATTTTGTGGCAAAAATGCAGAAATTCCCTTTATTTTGAGGTAAAAAGGCTGAAATTCCCCTTATTTGGGGGCAAAAAGGCAGAAATTTCCCTTATTTTGGGGCAAAATTGCAGAGATTTCACTTACTTCAGGGTAATAAGGCAGAATTTTTCCTTATTTAGTGGCAAAAAAGACAGAAATTCCCTTTGTTTTGGGGGAAAAAGACAGAAATTCCACTTATTTAGAGGCAAAAATTCAGAAATTCCCCTTATTTTGGAGCAAAAATGAAGAAATTTCCCTTTTTTATGGCAAAAAGTATGCATTCTTCTTATTTTCGAGCAAAAAGGCAGAAATTCCCCGTATTTAGGAGCAAAATTGTAGAAATTCCCCTAATTGTGGGGCAAAAAGGCAGAAATTACCTATATGTTGGGGCAAAAAACCAGAAATTCTCTTTTTTTTGGGGCAAAACTCAGAAATTCCACTTAATTTTGGGCAAAATTCAAGAAATTTCACTTATTTTGGGGCAAAATTGCCGAAATTTCACTTATTTTGGGGCAAAATTGCAGAAATTTCACTTATTTCAGGAAAAAAAAGCAGAAATTTTCTTATTTTTGGGCAAAAGGCAGAAATTCCTAATATTTTGTGGCATAAACGCAGAAATTCCCCTTATTTTGAGGTTAAAAAGGCTGAAATTCCCCTTATTTGGGGGCAAAAATGCAAAAATTTCCTTTATTGTGGGACAAAATTGCAGAATTTTCACTTATTTCAGGGTAATAGGTGAAAAATTTTCCTTATTTTGGAGCAAAAAAGACAGGAATTCCCTTTGTTTTGGGAGAAAAAGACAGAAATTCCACTTATTTAGAGGCAAAAAAGCAGAAATTCCCCTTATTTTGGCCAAAAATGAAGAAATTTCCCTTTTTAATGGCAAAAAGGTATGCATTCTTCTTATTTTCGGGCAAAAAGGCAGAAATTCCTTGTATTTTGGAGCAAAATTGCAGATATTCCCCTAATTGTGGGGCAAAAAAGGCAGAAATTCTCTATATGTTGTGGCAAAAAACAGAAATTCTCCTTATCTTGGGGCAAAAGTCAGAAATTCCACTTATTTTAGGGCAAAATTCCAGAAATTTTTCTTATTTTGGGGCAAAATTGCACAAATTTCACTTATTTTTGGGTAAAATTGCAGAAATTTCACTTATTTGGGGGCAAAATTGCAGAAATTTCACTTATTTCAGAAAAAAAAGGCAGAAATTTTCTTTACTTTGGGGCAAAACGGCAGTAATTCCTAATATTTTGTGGCAAAAATGCAGAAATTCTTTTTATTTCGAGGTAAAAAGGCTGAAATTCCCCTTATTTGGGGGCAAAAAGGCAGAAATTTCCTTTATTTTGGGGCAAAATTGCAGAAATTTCACTTACTTCAGGGTAATAAGTCAGAATTTTTCCTTATATTGTGGCAAAAAAGACAGAAATTCCCTTTGTTTTGGGGGAAAAAGAAAGAAATTCCACTTATTTAGAGGCAAAAAAGCAGAAATTCCCCTTATTTTGGAGCAAAAAGGAAGAAATTTCCCTTTTTTATGGCAAAAAGGTATGCATTCTTCTTATTTTTGGGCAAAAAGGCAGAAATTCCCCGTATTTTGGAGCAAAATTGCAGAAATTCCCCTAATTGTGGGGCAAAAAGGCAGAAATTGCCTATATGTTGGGGCAAAAAGACAGAAATTCTTTTTATTTTGGGGCAAAACTCAGAAATTCTACGTATTTTGGGGCAAAATTCCAGAAATTTCCCTTAATTTGGAGCAAAATAGCAGAAATTTCACTTATTTTGGGGCAAAATTGCAGAAATTTCACTTATTTCAGGGAAAAAAAGCAGAAATTTTCTTATTTTGGGGCAAAAAGGCAGAAATTCCTAATATTTTGTGGCAAAAATGCAGAAATTCCCCTTATTTTGAGGTAAAAAGGCTGAAATTCCCTTTATTTGGGGCAAAAAGGCAAAAATTTCCTTTATTTTGGGGCAAAATTGCAGAAATTTCACTTATTTCAGGGTAATAAGTAAGAAATTTTCCTTATTTTGGGGCAAAAAAGACAGGAATTCCCTTTGTTTTGGGGTAAGAAGACAGAAATTCCACTTATTTAGAGGCAAAAAAGCAGAAATTCCCCTTATTTTGGAGCAAAAATAAAGAAAATTCCCTTTTTTATGGCAAAAAGGTATGCATTCTTCTTATTTTTGGGCAAAAAGGCAGAAATCCCCCGTATTTTGGAACAAAATTGCAGAAATTCCCCTAATTGTGGGGCAAAAATGCAGAAATTCCCTATATGTTGGGGCAAAAATGCAGAAACTCTTTATTTTGGGGCAAAACACAGAAATTCCACTTATTTTGGGGCAAAATTCCAGAATTTTCCTATATTTTGGGGCAAAATTGCAGAAATTTCACTTATTTTGTGGCAAAATTGCAAAAATTTCACTTATTTGGGGGCAAAATTACAGAAATTTCACTTATTTCAGGGAAAAAAGGCAGAAATTTTCCTTATTTTGGGGCAAAACGGCAAAAATTCCTAATATTTTGTGGCAAAAATGCCGAAATTCCCTTTATTTCGAGGTAAAAAGGCTGAAATTCCGCTTATTTGGGGGCAAAAAGGCAGAAATTTCCCTTATTATGGGGCAAAATTGAAGAATTTTCACTTACTTCAGAAATTAAGGCAGAATTTTTCCTTATTTGGAGGCAAAAAAGACAGAAATTCCCTTTGTTTTGGGGGAAAAAGACAGAAATTCCACTTATTTAGAGGCAAAAATACAGAAATTCCCCTTATTTGGAGCAAAAATGAAGATATTTCCCTTTTTTATGGCAAAAAGGTATGCATTCTTCTTATTTTTGGGCAAAAAGGCAGAAATTCTCCGTATTTAGGAGCAAAATTGTAGAAATTCCCCTAATTGTCGTGCAAAAAGGCAGAAATTACCTATATGTTGGGGCAAAAAAACAGAAATTCTCCTTTTTTGGGGGCAAAACTCAGAAATTCCACTTATTTTTGGGCAAAATTCCAGAAATTTCACTTATTTTGGGGCAAAATTGCAGAAATTTCACTTATTTCAGGAAAAAAAAGCAGAAATTTTCTTATTTTTGGGCAAAAGGCAGAAATTCCTAATATTTTGTTGCATAAACGCAGAAATTCCCCTTATTTTGAGGTAAAAAGGCTGAAATTCTCCTTATTTGGGGGCAAAAATGCAAAAATTTCCTTTATTTTGGGGCAAAATTGCAGAAATTTCACTTATTTCAGGGTAATAAGTCAAAAATTTTCCTTATTTTGGAGCAAAAAAGACAGGAATTCCCTTTGTTTTGTGAGAAAAAGACAGAAATTCCACTTATTTAGAGGCAAAAAAGCAGAAATTCCCCTTATTTTGGCCAAAAATGAAGAAATTTCCCTTTTTAATGGCAAAAAGGTATGCATTCTTCTTATTTTCGGGCAAAAAGGCAGAAATTCCTTGTATTTTGGAGCAAAATTGCAGATATTCCCCTAATTGTGGGGCAAAAAAGGCAGAAATTCTCTATATGTTGTGGCAAAAAACAGAAATTCTCCTTATCTTGGGGCAAAAGTCAGAAATTCCACTTATTTTAGGGCAAAATTCCAGAAATTTCCCTTATTTAGGGGCAAAATTGCACAAATTTCACTTATTTTTGGGTAAAATTGCAGAAATTTCACTTATTTGGGGGCAAAATTGAAGAAATTTCACTTATTTCAGGGAAAAAAGGCAGAAATTTTCTTTATTTTGGGGCAAAACGGCAGTAATTCCTAATATTTTGTGGCAAAAATGCAGAAATTCCACTTATTTCGAGGTAAAAAGGCTGAAATTCCCCTTATTTGGGGGCAAAAAGGCAGAAATTTTCCTTATTTTGGGGCAAAATTGCAGAAATTTCACTTACTTCAGGGTAATAAGTCAGAATTTTTCCTTATATTGGGGCAAAAAAGACAGAAATTCCCTTTGTTTTGGGGGAAAAAGAAAGAAATTCCACTTATTTAGAGGCAAAAAAGCAGAAATTCCCCTTATTTTCGAGCAAAAATGAAGTAATTTCCCTTTTTAAAGGGAAAAAGGTATGCATTCTTCTTATTTTGGGGCAAAAAGGCAGAAATTCCTCGTATTTTGGAGCAAAATTGCAGAAATTCCCCTAATTGTGGGGCAAAAAGGCAGAAATTGCCTATATGTTGGGGCAAAAACACAGAAATTCTTTTTATTTTGGGGCAAAACTCAGAAATTCTACTTATTTTGGGGCAAAATTCCAGAAATTTCCCTTTATTTGGGGCAAAATAGCAGAAATTTCACATATTTTGGGGCAAAATTGCAGAAATTTCACTTATTTCAGGGAAAAAAAGCAGAAATTTTCTTATTTTGGGGCAAAAAGGCAGAAATTCCTAATATTTTGTGGCAAAAATGCAGAAATTCCCCTTATTTTGAGGTAAAAAGGCTGAAATTCCCTTTATTTGGGGGCAAAAAGGCAAAAATTTCCTTTATTTTGGCGCAAAATTGCAGAAATTTCACTTATTTCAGGGTAATAAGTAAGAAATTTTCCTTATTTTGGGGCAAAAAAGACAGGAATTCCCTTTGTTTTGGGGGAAGAAGACAGAAATTCCACTTATTTAGAGGCAAAAAAGCAGAAATTCTCCTTATTTTGAAGCAAAAATAAAGAAATTTCCCTTTTTTATGGCAAAAAGGTATGCATTCTTCTTATTTTTGGGCAAAAAGGCAGAAATCCCCCGTATTTTGGAACAAAATTGAAGAAATTCCCCTAATTGTGGGGCAAAAATGCTGAAATTCCCTATATGTTGGGGCAAAAATACTGAAATTCTCTTTATTTTGGGGCAAAACACAGAAATTCCACTTATTTTGGGGCAAAATTCCAGAATTTTCCTATATTTTGGGGCAAAATTGCAGAAATTTCACTTATTTTGGGGCAAAATTGCAGAAATTTCACTTATTTGGGGGCAAAATTACAGAAATTTCACTTATTTCAGGGAAAAAAGGCAGAAATTTCCTTATTTTGGGGCAAAAAGGCAGAAATTCCTAATATTTTGTGGCAAAAATGCCGAAATTCCCTTTATTTCGAGGTAAAAAGGCTGAAATTCCCCTTATTTGGGGGCAAAAAGGCAGAAATTTCCTTTATTATGGGGCAAAATTGCAGAATTTTCACTTACTTCAGGGAAATAAGGCAGAATTTTTCCTTATTTTGGGGCAAAAAAGACAGAAATTCCCTTTGTTTTGGGAGAAAAAGACAGAAATTCCACTTATTTAGAGGCAAAAATTCAGAAATTCCCCTTATTTTGAGCAAAAATGAAGAAATTTCCTTTTTTTTGGCAAAAAGGTATGCATTCTTCTTATTTTCGGGCAAAAAGGCAGAAATTCCTCGTATTTAGGAGCAAAATTGCAGAAATTCCCCTAATTGTGGGGCAAAAAGGCAGAAATTACCTATATGTTGGGGCCAAAAAACAGAAATTCTCTTTATTTGGGGCAAAACTCAGAAATTCCACTTATTTTCGGGCAAAATTCCAGAAATTTTCCTTATTTTGGGGAAAAATGGCAGAAATTTCACTTATTTTGAGGCAAAATTGCAGAAATTTCACTTATTTCAGGGAAAAAAAACCAGAAATTTTCTTATTTTGGGGCAAAAAGGCAGAAATTCCTAATATTTTGTGGCATAAATGCAGAAATTCCCCTTATTTTGAGGTAAAAAGGCTGAAATTCCCCTTATTTGGAGGCAAAAAGGCAAAAATTTCCTTTATTTTGGGGCAAAATTGCAGAAATTTCACTTATTTCAGGGTAGTAAGTCAGAAATTTTCCTTATTTTGGGGCCAAAAAGACAGGAATTCCCTTTGTTTTGGCGGTAAAACACAGAAATTCCACTTATTTAGAGGCAAAAAAGCAGAAATTCCCCTTATTTTGGAGCAAAAATGAAGAAATTTCCCTTTTTTATGGCAAAAAGGTATGCATTCTTCTTATTTTCGGGCAAAAAGGCAGAAATTCCCCTTATTTTGTAGCAAAATTGCAGGAATTCTCCTAATTGTTGGGCAAAAAGGCAGAAATTCTCTATATGTTGGGGCAAAAAGACAGAAATTCTCCTTATTTTGGGGCAAAACTCAGAAATTCCATTTATTTTGGGGCAAAATTCCAGAAATTTCACTTATTTTGGGGCGAAATTGCAGAAATTTCACTTATTTTGGAGCAAAATTGCAGAAATTTCACTTATTTTGGAGCAAAATTACAGAAATTTCACTTATTTCTGGGAAAATAGGCAGAAATTTTCCTTATTTTGGGGCAAAAAGGCAGAAATTCCTAATATTTTGTGGCAAAAATGCAGAAATTCCCCTAATTTCGAGGTAAAAAGGCTGAAATTCCCCTTATTTGGGGGCAAAAAGGCAGAAATTTCCCTTATTTTGTGGCAAAATTGCAGAAATTTCACTTACTTCAGGGTAATAAGTCAGAATTTTTAATTATTTTCGGGCAAAAAAGACAGAAATTCCCTTTGTTTTGGGGGAAAAAGACAGAAATTCCACTTATTTAGAGGCAAAAATTCAGAAATTCCCCTTATTTTGGAGCAAAAATGAAGAAATTTCCCTTTTTTATGGCAAAAAGGTATGCATTCTTCTTATTTTCGGGCAAAAAGGCAGAAATTCCCCGTATTTAGGAGCAAAGTGTAGAAATTCCCCTAATTGTGGGGCAAAAAGGCAGAAATTACCTATATGTTGGGGCAAAAAAACAGAAATTCTCCTTTTTTTGGGGCAAAACTCAGAAATTCCACTTATTTTTGGGCAAAATTCCAGAAATTTCACTTATTTTGGGGCAAAATTGCAAAAATTTCACTTATTTTGGGGCAAAATTGCAGAAATTTCACTTATTTCAGGAAAAAAAAGCAGAAATTTTCTTATTTTAGGGCAAAAGGCAGAAATTCCTAATATTTTGTGGCATAAACGCAGAAATTCCCCTTATTTTGAGGTAAAAAGGCTGAAATTCCCCTTATTTGGGGGCAAAAATGCAATAATTTCCTTTATTTTGGGGCAAAATTGCAGAAATTTCACTTATTTCAGGGTAATAAGTCAAAAATTTTCCTTATTTTGGAGCAAAAAAGACAGGAATTCCCTTTGTTTTGGGAGAAAAAGACAGAAATTCCTCTTATTTAGAGGCAAAAAAGCAGAAATTCCCCTTATTTTGGCCAAAAATGAAGAAATTTCCCTTTTTTATGGCAAAAAGGTATGCATTCTTCTTATTTTTGGGCTAAAAGGCAGAAATTCCCTGTATTTTGGAGCAAAATTGCAGAAATTCCCCTAATTGTGGGGCAAAAAGGCAGAAATTGCCTATATGTTGGGGCAAAAAGACAGAAATTCTTTTTATTTTTAGGGCAAAACTCAGAAATTCTACTTATTTTGGGGCAAAATTCCAGAAATTTCCTTTATTTTGGGGCAAAATTGCAGAAATTTCACTTAATTTGGGGCAAAATTGCAGAAATTTCACTTATTTCAGGGAAAAAAAAGCAGAAATTTTCTTATTTTGGGGCAAAAAGCCAGAAATTCCCATTATTTTGTGGCAAAAATGCAGAAATTCCCCTTATTTTGAGGGAAAAAGGCTAAAATTCCCCTTATTTGGGGGCAAAAAGGCAAAAATTTACTTTATTTTGGGGCAAAATTGCAGAAATTTCACTTATTTCAGGGAAATAAGTCAGAAATTTTCCTTATTTTGGGGTAAAAAAGACAGGAATTCTCTTTGTTTTGGCGGAAAAAGACAGAAATTCCACTTATTAAGAGGCAAAAAAGCAGAAATTCCCCTTATTTTGGAGCAAAAATGAAGAAATTTCCCTTTTTTATGGCAAAAAGGTATGCATTCTTCTTATTTTCGGGCAAAAAGGCAGAAATTCCTTGTATTTTGGAGCAAAATTGCAGAAATTCCCCTAATTGTGGGCCAAAAAGGCAGAAATTCTCTATATGTTGGGGCAAAAAGACAGAAATTCTCCTTATTTTGGGACAAAACTCAGAAATTCCACTTATTTTGGGGCAAAATTCCAGAAATTTTCCTTATTTTGGGGTAAAATTGCAGAAATTTCACTTATTTTGGGACAAAATTGCAGAAATTTCACTTATTTCAGGAAAAAAAAGCAGAAATTTTCTTATTTTGGGGCAAAAAGGCAGAAATTCCTAATATTTTGTGGCAAAAATGCCGAAATTCTCCTTATTTTGAGGTAAGAAGGCTGAAATTCCCCTAATTTGGGGGCAAAAAGGCAAAAATTTTTTTTTGGGGCAAAATTGCAGAAATTTCACTTATTTCAGGGTAATAAGTCAGAAATTTTTCTTATTTTGGGGCAAAAAAGAAAGAAATTCGCTTTGTTTTGGGGGAAAAGACAGAAATTCCACTTATTTAGAGGCAAAAATTCAGAAATTCCTCTTATTTTGGAGCAAAAATGAAGAAATCTCCCTTTTTTATGGCAAAAAAATATGCATTCTTCTTATTTTCTGGCAAAAAGGCAGAAATTACCTGTATTTAGGAGCATAATTGCAGAAATTCCCCTAATTGTGGGGCAAAAAGGCAGAAATTACCTATATGTTGGGGCAAAAATCAGAAATTCTCCTTATTTTCGGGCAAAACTGAGAAATTCCACTTATTTTGGGGCAAAATTCCAGAAATTTCCCTTATTTTGGGGCAAAATTGCAGAAATTTCACTTATTTTGGGGCAAAATTGCAGAAATTTCACTTATTTCAGGGAAAAAAAGCAGAAATTTTCTTATTTTGGGGCAAAAAGGCAGAAATTCCTAATATTTTGTGGCATAAATGCAGAAATTCCCCTTATTTTGAGGTAAAAAGCCTGAAATTCCCCTTATTTGGGGACAAAAAGGCAAAAATTTTCTTTATTTTGGGGCAAAATTACAGAAATTTTACTTATTTCAGGGTAATAAGTCAGAAATTTTCCTTATTTTGGGGCAAAAAAGACAGAAATTCCCTTTGTTTTGGGGGAAAAAGACAGAAATTCCACTTATTTAGAGGCAAAAAAGCCGAAAATCCCCTTATTTTGGAGCAAAAATGAAGAAATTTCTATTTGTTATGGCAAAAACGTATGAATTCTTATTATTTTCGGGGAAAAAGGCAGAAATTTCCCGTATTTTTGAGCAAAATTGGAGAAATTCCCCATATTGTGGGGCAAAAAGGCAGAAATTGAATATATGTTGGTGCAAAAAGGCAGAAATTCTCCTTATTTTTGGGCAAAACTCAGAAATTCCACTTATTTTGGGGCAAAATTCCAGAAATTTCCTTTATTTTGGGGCAAAATTGCAGAAATTTCACTTAATTTGGGGCAAAATTGCAGAAATTTCACTTATTTCAGGGAAAAAAAAGCAGAAATTTTCTTATTTTGGGGCAAAAAGCCAGAAATTCCCATTATTTTGTGGCAAAAATGCAGAAATTCCCCTTATTTTGAGGGAAAAAGGCTAAAATTCCCCTTATTTGGGGGCAAAAAGGCAAAAATTTACTTTATTTTGGGGCAAAATTGCAGAAATTTCACTTATTTCAGAGTAATAAGTCAAAAATTTTCCTTATTTTGGAAAAAAAAGACAGGAATTCCATTTGTTTTGTGGGGAAAAAGACATAAATTCCATTTATTTAGAGGCAAAAAAGCAGAAAATCCCCTTATTTTGGAGCAAAAATAAAGGAATTTCCCTTTTTTATTGCAAAAAGTTATGCATTCTTCTTATTTTCGGGCAAAAAGGCAGAAATTCCCCGTATTTTGGAGCAAAATTGCAGAAATTCCCCTAATTGTGGGGCAAAAAAAAGAAATTGCCTATATGTTGGGGCAAAAAGACAAAATTTCTCCTTATTTTGGGGCAAAACTCTGAAATTCCACTTATTTCGGGGCAAAATTCCAGAAATTTCTTTTATTTTGTGGCAAAATTGCAGAAATTTCACTTATTTTGTGGCAAAATTGCAGAAATTTCACTTATTTCAGGGTAATAAGTAAGAATTTTTCCTTATTTTGGGGCAAAAAGGCAGAAATTCCTAATATTTTGTGGCAAAAATGCAGAAATTCTTCTTATTTTGAGGTAAAAAGGCTGAAACTTTCCTTATTTGGAGGCAAAAATGCAGAAATTCCCCTTATTTTGAGGTAAAAATGCTGAAATTCCCCTTATTTGGGGGCAAAAAGGCAGAAATTTCCCTTATTTTGGGGCAAAATTGCAGAAATTTCACTTACTTCAGGGTAATAAGTCAGAATTTTTTTTTATTTTGGGGCAAAAATAGAGAAATTCCCTTTGTTTTGAGGGAAAAAGACAGAAATTCCACTTATTTAGAGGCAAAAAAGCAGAAATTCCTCTTATTTTTGAGCAAAAATGAAGAAATTTCCTTTTTATGGCAAAAAGGTATGCATTCTTCTTATTTTGGGGCAAAAAGGTAGAAATTCCCCGTATTTTGGAGCAAAATTTCAGAAATTCCCCTAATTGCGGGGCAAAAAGGCAGAAATTCTCTATATGTTGGGGCAAAAAGACAGAAATTCTCCTTATTTTGGGGCAAAACTCAGAAATTCCACTTATTATGGGGCAAAAATACAGAAATTTCACTTATTTTGGGGCAAAATTGCAAAAATTTCAATTACTTTGTGTCAAAATTGCAGAAATTTCACTTATTTTGGGGCAAAATTGGAGAAATTTCACTTATTTCAGGGAAAAAAGGCAGAAATTTACTTTATTTTGGGGCAAAAAAGAAGAAATTCCTAATATTTTGTGGCAAAAATGCAGCAATTCCCCTTATTTCTAGGTAAAAAGGCTGAAATTTTCTTTATTTGGGGGCAAAAATGCAGAAATTTTTCTTATTTTGAGGTAAAAATGCTGAAATTCCCCTTATTTGGGGGCAAAAAGGCAGAAATTTCCCTTATTTTGGGGCAAAATTGCAAAACTTTCACTTACTTCAGGGTAATAAGTCAGAATTTTTTTTTTATTTTGGGGCAATAATACAGAAATTCCCTTTGTTTTGGGGGAAAAAGACAGAAATTCCACTTATTTAGAGGCAAAAAAGCAGAAATTCCCCTTATTTTTGAGCAAAAATAAAGAAATTTCCTTTTTATGGCAAAAAGGTATGCATTCTTCTTATTTTCCGGTAAAAAGGAAAAAATTCCCTGTATTTTGGAGCAAAATTTCAGAAATTCCCCTAATTGTGGGGCAAAAAGGCAGAAATTCTCCTTATTTTGGGGCAAAACTCAGAAATTCCACTTATTTTGGGGCAAAAATACAGAAATTTCACTTATTTTGGGGCAAAATTGCAGAAATTTCAATTGTTTTGTGGCAAAATTGCAGAAATTTCACTTATTTTGGGGCAAAATTGCAGAAATTTCACTTATTTCAGGGAAAAAAGGCGAAAATTTTCTTTATTTTGGGGAAAAAAGAAGAAATTCCTAATATTTTGTGGCAAAAATGCAGAAATTCCCCTTATTTCGAGGTAAAAAGGTTGAATTTCCCCTTATTTGGGGGCAAAAAGGCAGAAATTTTTCTTATTTTGGGGCAAAAAGGCAGAAATTCCTAATATTTTGTGGCAAAAATGCAGAAATTCCTCTTATTTCGAGGTAAAAAGGCTGAATTGCCCCTTATTTGGGGGCAAAATGCAGAAATTTTTCTTATTTTGGGACAAAATTGCAGAAATTTTACTTACTTCAGTATAATAAGGCAGAATTTTTTCCTTATTTGGGGCAAAAAAGACAGAAATTCTTTTTGTTTTGGGGGGAAAAGACAGAAATTCCACTTATTTAGAGGCAAAAAATCAGAAATTCCCCTTATTTTGGAGCAAAACTGAAAAAATTTCCCTTTTTTATGGCAAAAAGGTATGCATTCTTCGTATTTTCGGGCAAAAAGGCAGAAATTCCCCGTATTTTGGAGCAAAATAGCAGAAATTTTCCTAATTGTAGGGCAAAAAGTAAGAAATTGCCTATATGTTGGGGCAAAAAGGCAGAAATTCTCTTTATTTTGAGGCAAAACTCAGAAATTCCACTTATTTTGGGGCAAAATTCCAGAAATTTTCCTTATTTTGGGGCAAAATTGCAGAAATTTCACTTATTTTGGGGCAAAATTGCAAAAATTTCACTTATCTCAGGGAAAAAAAGCAAAAATTTTCTTATTTTGGGGCAAAAAGGCAGAAATTCCTAATATTTTGTGGCATAAATGCAGAAATTCCCCTTAATTTGAGGTAAAAAGGCTGAAATTCCCCTTATTTGGGGGCAAAAAGGCAAAAATTTCCTTTATTTTGTGGCAAAATTGCAGAAATTTCACTTATTTCAGGGTAATAAGTCAGAAATTTTCCTTATTTTGGGGCAAAAAAGACAAGAATTCCCTTTGTTTTGGGGGAAAAACACAGAAATTCCACTTATTTAGAGGCAAAAAAGCAGAAATTCCCCTTATTTTGGAGCAAAAATGAAGAAATTTTTTTTTATTGAAAAAAGGTATGCTTTCTTCCTATTTTCGGGCAAAAAGGCAGAAATTCTCCGTATTTTGGAGCAAAATTGCAGAAATTCCCCTAATTTTGGGGCAAAAATGCAGAAATTCTTTATATGTTGGGGCAAAAAGACAGAAATTCTCCTTATTTTGGGGCAAAACTCAGAAATTCCACTTATTTTGGGGCAAAATTCCAGAAATTTCTCTTATTTTGGGGCAAAATTGCAGAAATTTCACTTATTTTGCTGCAAAATTGCAGAAATTTCACTCATTTCAGAGAAAAAAAGAATAAATTTTCTTATTTTGGGCAAAAAAGCAGTAATTCCTAATCTTTTGTGACAAAAATGCAGAAATTCCTCTTATTTTGAGGTAAAAAGGCTGAAATTCCCCTTATTTGGGGGCAAAAATGCAGAAATTCCCCTTATTTTGAGGTAAAAAGGCTGAATTTCCTCTTATTTGGGGGCAAAAAGGCAGAAATTTTTCCTATTTTGGGGCAAAATTGCAGAAATTTTACTTACTTCAGGGTAATAAGGCAGAATTTTTCCTTATTTGGGGCAAAAAAGACAGAAATTCCCTTTGTTTGGGGGGAAAAGACAGAAATTCCACTTATTTAGAGGCAAAACATCAGAAAATCCTCTTATTTTGGAGCAAAAATGAAAAAATCTCCCTTTTTTATTGCAAAAAGTTATGCATTCTTCGTATTTTCGGGCAAAAAGGCAGAAATTCCCCGTATTTTGGAGCAAAATTGAAGAAATTCCCCTAATTGTGGGGCAAAAATACAGAAATTGCCTATATGTTGGGGCAAAAAACAGAAATTCTCCTTATTTTGGGGCAAAACTCAGAAATTCCACTTATTTTGGAGCAAAATTCCAGGAATTTCTCTTATTTTGGGGCAAAATTGCAGAAATTTAACTTAATTTGGGGCAAAATACAGAAATTTCACTTATTTCAGGGAAAAAAAAGCAGAAATTTTCTTATTTTGGGGCAAAAAGGCAGAATTTCCTAATATTTTGGGGCAAAAATGCAGAAATTCCCTTTATTTTTAGGTAAAAAGGCTGAAATTCTCCTTATTTGGGGGCAAAAAGGCAAAAATTTCCTTTATTTTGGGGCAAAATTACAGAAATTTCACTTACTTCAGGGTAATAAGGCAGAATTTTTCTTTATTTTGGGGCAAAAAAGACAGAAATTCCCTTTGTTTTGGGGGAAAAAGACAGAAATTCCACTTATTTAGAGGCAAAAAATCAGAAATTCCCCTTATTTTGGAGCAAAAATGAAGAAATTTCCCTTTTTTATGGCAAAAAGGTATGCATTCTTCTTATTTTCGGGCAAAAAGGCAGAAATTCCCCGTATTTTGGAGCAAAAATGCAGAAATTCCCCTAATTGTGGGTCAAAAAGGCAGAAATTGCCTATATGTTGGGGCAAAAAGACAGAAATTCTCCTTATTATGGTGCAAAACTCAGAAATTCCACTTATTTTGGGGCAAAATTCCAGAAAATTTTCTTATTTTGGGGCAAAATTGCAGAAATTTCACTTATTTTGGGGCAAAATTGCAGAAATTTCACTTATTTTGGGACAAAATTACAGAAATTTCACTTATTTCAGGGAAAAAAGGCAGAAATTTTCATTATTTTGGGGCAAAAATCAGAAATTCCTACTATTTTGTGGCAAAATTGCAGAAATTCCCATTTCGAGGTAAAAAGGCTGAATTTCCTCTTATTTGGGGGCAAAAAGGCAGAAATTTCCCTTATTTTGGGGCAAAATTGCAGAAATTTCTTTTACTTCAGGGTAATAAGTCAGAATTTGTTATTATTTTGGGGCAAAAATACAGAAATTCAATTTGTTTTGGGGGAAAAAGACAGAAATTCCACTTATTTAGAGGCAAAAAAGCAGAAATTACCCTTATTTTGGAGCAAAAATGAAGAAATTTCTTTTTTATGGCAAAAAGGTATGCATTCTTCTTATTTTTGGGCAAAAAGTCAGAAATTCCCCGTATTTTGGAGCAAAATTGCAGAAATTCCCCGAATTGTGGGGCAAAAATGCAGAAATTGCCTATATGTTGGGGCAAAAAGACAGAAATTCTCCTTATTTTGTGGCAAAACTCAGAAATTTCACTTATTTTGGGGCAAAATTACAGATATTTCCCTTATTTGGGGCAAAATTGCAGAAATTTCACTTATTTTGGGGCAAAATTGCAGAAATTTCACTTATTTTGGGGCAAAATTAGAGAAATTTCACTTATTTCAGTGAAAAAAGGCAGAAATTTTCCTAATTTTGGGGCAAAATTCAGAAATTCCTAATATATTGTGGCAAAAATGCAGAAATTCCCATTTCAAGGTCAAAAGGCTGAAATTCCCCTTATTTGGGGGCAAAAAGGCAAAAATTTCCCTTATTTTGGGGCAAAATTGCAGAAATTTCACTTACTTCAGGGTAATAAGGCAGAATTTTTCCTTATTTAGGGCAAAAAAGACAGAAATTCCCTTTGTTTTGGGGGAAAAAGACAGAAATTCTTCTTATTTATAGGCAAAAAATCAGAAATTCCCCTAATTTTTGAGCAAAAATGAAAAAATTTCCCTTTTTTATGGCAAAAAGGTATGCATTCTTCGTATATTCGGACAAAAAGGCAGAAATTCCCCGTATTTTGTAGCAAAATTGCAGAAATTCCCCTAATTGTGGGGCAAAAAGGCAGAAATTGCCTATATGTTGGGGCAAAAAGACAGAAATTCACCTTATTTTGGGGCAAAACTCAGAAATTCCACTTATTTTGGGGCAAAATTCCAGAAATTTCCCTTATTTTGGGGCAAAATTGCAGAAATTTCACTTATTTCAGTGAAAAAAAAGCAGAAATTTTCTTATTTTGGGGCAAAAAGGCAGAAATTCCTAATATTTTGTGGCATAAATGCAGAAATTCCCCTTATTTTGAGGTAAAAAGGCTGAAATTCCCCTTATTTGGAAGCAAAAAGGCAAAAATTTCCTTTATTTTGGGGCAAAATTGCAGAAATTTCATTTATTTCAGGGTATTAAGTCAGAAATTTTCCTTATTTTGGGGCAAAAAGACAGGAATTCCCTTTGTTTTGGGGGAAAAAGACAGAAATTCCACTTATTTAGAGACAAAAAAGCAGAAATTCCTCTTATTTTTCAGCAAAAATGAAGAAATTTTTTTTTTATTGAAAAAAGGTATGCATTCTTCTTATTTCCGGGCAAAAAGGCAGAAATTCCCCGTATTTTGGAGCAAAATTGCAGAAATTCCCCTAATTGTGGGGCAAAAATGCAGAAATTCTCTATTGTTGGGGCAAAAAGAGAGAAATTCTCTTATTTTGGGCAAAATTGCAGAAATTTCACTTATTTTGGTGCAAAATTGCAGAAATTTCACTTATTTTAGGGAAAAAAAGAAGAAATTTTCTTATTTTGGGGCAAAAATGCAGATATTCCCTTTATTTTTAGGTAAAAAGGCTGAAATTCCCCTTATTTGGGGGCAAAAAGGCAAAAATTTCCTTTATTTTGGGGCAAAATTGCAGAAATTTCACTTAGTTTGGTGCAAATTGCAGAAATTTCACTTCTGTCAGGTAAAAAAAGAAGAAATTTTCTTATTTTGGGGGAAAAAGGCAGAAATTCCTAATAATTTGAGGCAAAAATGCAAAAATTTTCCTTATTTTGAGGTAAAAAGGCTGAAATTCCTCTTATTTGGCTGCAAAAATGCAGAAATTCCCCTTATTTTGAGGTAAAAGGCTGAAACTCCCCTTATTTGGGGGCAAATAGGCAGAAATTTCCCTTATTTTGTGGCAAAATTGCAGAAATTTCACATACTTCAGCGTAATAAGTCAGAATTTTTCCTTATTTTGGGGCAAAAATACAGAAATTTTCTTTGTTTTGGTGGAAAAATACAGAAATTCCACTTATTTAGAGGCAAAAAAGCAGAAATTCCCCTTATTTTGGAGCAAAAATGAAAAAATTTCCTTTTTTATGGCAAAAAGGTATGCATTCTTCATATTTTTGGGCAAAAAGGCAGAAATTCCCCCTACTTTGGGGCAAAATTGCAGAAATTCCCCAAATTGTTGGGCAAAAAGGCAGAAATTGCCTATATGTTGGGGCAAAAAGACAGAAATTCTCCTAATTATGGGGCAAAACTCAGAAATTACACTTATTTTGGGGCAAATTTCCAGATAATTCCCTTATTTTGGGCCAAAATTGCAGAAATTTCACTTATTTTGGGGCAAAATTGCAGAAATTTCACTTATTTTGGGGCAAAATTGGAGAAATTTCACTTATTTCAGTGAAAAAAGGCAGAAATTTTCCTTATTTTGGAGCAAAAAAGCAGAAATTCGTAATATTTTGTGGCAAAAATGCAGAAATTCCCATTTCGAGGTAAAAAGGCTGAAATTCCCCTTATTTGGGGGCAAAAAGGCAGAAATTTCCCTTATTTTGTGGCAAAATTACAGAAATTTCACTTACTTCAGGGTAATAAGGCAGAATTTTTCTTTATTTTGGGGCAAAAAAGACAGAAATTCCCTTTGTTTTGGGGGAAAAAGACAGAAATTCCACTTATTTAGAGGCAAAAAATCAGAAATTCCCCTTATTTTGGAGCAAAAATGAAGAAATTTCCCTTTTTTATGGCAAAAAGGTATGCATTCTTCTTATTTTCGGGCAAAAAGGCAGAAATTCCCCGTATTTTGGAGCAAAAATGCAGAAATTCCCCTAATTGTGGGTCAAAAAGGCAGAAATTGCCTATATGTTGGGGCAAAAAGACAGAAATTCTCCTTATTATGGTGCAAAACTCAGAAATTCCACTTATTTTGGGGCAAAATTCCAGAAAATTTTCTTATTTTGGGGCAAAATTGCAGAAATTTCACTTATTTTGGGGCAAAATTGCAGAAATTTCACTTATTTTGGGACAAAATTACAGAAATTTCACTTATTTCAGGGAAAAAAGGCAGAAATTTTCATTATTTTGGGGCAAAAAGTCAGAAATTCCTACTATTTTGTGGCAAAATTGCAGAAATTCCCATTTCGAGGTAAAAAGGCTGAATTTCCTCTTATTTGGGGGCAAAAAGGCAGAAATTTCCCTTATTTTGGGGCAAAATTGCAGAAATTTCTTTTACTTCAGGGTAATAAGTCAGAATTTGTTATTATTTTGGGGCAAAAATACAGAAATTCAATTTGTTTTGGGGGAAAAAGACAGAAATTCCACTTATTTAGAGGCAAAAAAGCAGAAATTACCCTTATTTTGGAGCAAAAATGAAGATATTTCTTTTTTATGGCAAAAAGGTATGCATTCTTCTTATTTTTGGGCAAAAAGTCAGAAATTCCCCGTATTTTGGAGCAAAATTGCAGAAATTCCCCGAATTGTGGGGCAAAAATGCAGAAATTGCCTATATGTTGGGGCAAAAAGACAGAAATTCTCCTTATTTTGTGGCAAAACTCAGAAATTTCACTTATTTTGGGGCAAAATTACAGATATTTCCCTTATTTGGGGCAAAATTGCAGAAATTTCACTTATTTTGGGGCAAAATTGCAGAAATTTCACTTATTTTGGGGCAAAATTAGAGAAATTTCACTTATTTCAGTGAAAAAAGGCAGAAATTTTCCTAATTTTGGGGCAAAATTCAGAAATTCCTAATATATTGTGGCAAAAATGCAGAAATTCCCATTTCAAGGTCAAAAGGCTGAAATTCCCCTTATTTGGGGGCAAAAAGGCAAAAATTTCCCTTATTTTGGGGCAAAATTGCAGAAATTTCACTTACTTCAGGGTAATAAGGCAGAATTTTTCCTTATTTAGGGCAAAAAAGACAGAAATTCCCTTTGTTTTGGGGGAAAAAGACAGAAATTCTTCTTATTTATAGGCAAAAAATCAGAAATTCCCCTAATTTTTGAGCAAAAATGAAAAAATTTCCCTTTTTTATGGCAAAAAGGTATGCATTCTTCGTATATTCGGACAAAAAGGCAGAAATTCCCCGTATTTTGTAGCAAAATTGCAGAAATTCCCCTAATTGTGGGGCAAAAAGGCAGAAATTGCCTATATGTTGGGGCAAAAAGACAGAAATTCACCTTATTTTGGGGCAAAACTCAGAAATTCCACTTATTTTGGGGCAAAATTCCAGAAATTTCCCTTATTTTGGGGCAAAATTGCAGAAATTTCACTTATTTCAGTGAAAAAAAAGCAGAAATTTTCTTATTTTGGGGCAAAAAGGCAGAAATTCCTAATATTTTGTGGCATAAATGCAGAAATTCCCCTTATTTTGAGGTAAAAAGGCTGAAATTCCCCTTATTTGGAAGCAAAAAGGCAAAAATTTCCTTTATTTTGGGGCAAAATTGCAGAAATTTCATTTATTTCAGGGTATTAAGTCAGAAATTTTCCTTATTTTGGGGCAAAAAGACAGGAATTCCCTTTGTTTTGGGGGAAAAAGACAGAAATTCCACTTATTTAGAGACAAAAAAGCAGAAATTCCTCTTATTTTTCAGCAAAAATGAAGAAATTTTTTTTTTATTGAAAAAAGGTATGCATTCTTCTTATTTCCGGGCAAAAAGGCAGAAATTCCCCGTATTTTGGAGCAAAATTGCAGAAATTCCCCTAATTGTGGGGCAAAAATGCAGAAATTCTCTATTGTTGGGGCAAAAAGAGAGAAATTCTCTTATTTTGGGCAAAATTGCAGAAATTTCACTTATTTTGGTGCAAAATTGCAGAAATTTCACTTATTTTAGGGAAAAAAAGAAGAAATTTTCTTATTTTGGGGCAAAAATGCAGATATTCCCTTTATTTTTAGGTAAAAAGGCTGAAATTCCCCTTATTTGGGGGCAAAAAGGCAAAAATTTCCTTTATTTTGGGGCAAAATTGCAGAAATTTCACTTAGTTTGGTGCAAATTGCAGAAATTTCACTTCTGTCAGGTAAAAAAAGAAGAAATTTTCTTATTTTGGGGGAAAAAGGCAGAAATTCCTAATAATTTGAGGCAAAAATGCAAAAATTTTCCTTATTTTGAGGTAAAAAGGCTGAAATTCCTCTTATTTGGCTGCAAAAATGCAGAAATTCCCCTTATTTTGAGGTAAAAGGCTGAAACTCCCCTTATTTGGGGGCAAATAGGCAGAAATTTCCCTTATTTTGTGGCAAAATTGCAGAAATTTCACTTACTTCAGCGTAATAAGTCAGAATTTTTCCTTATTTTGGGGCAAAAATACAGAAATTTTCTTTGTTTTGGTGGAAAAATACAGAAATTCCACTTATTTAGAGGCAAAAAAGCAGAAATTCCCCTTATTTTGGAGCAAAAATGAAAAAATTTCCTTTTTTATGGCAAAAAGGTATGCATTCTTCATATTTTTGGGCAAAAAGGCAGAAATTCCCCCTACTTTGGAGCAAAATTGCAGAAATTCCCCAAATTGTTGGGCAAAAAGGCAGAAATTGCCTATATGTTGGGGCAAAAAGACAGAAATTCTCCTAATTATGGGGCAAAACTCAGAAATTACACTTATTTTGGGGCAAATTTCCAGATAATTCCCTTATTTTGGGCCAAAATTGCAGAAATTTCACTTATTTTGGGGCAAAATTGCAGAAATTTCACTTATTTTGGGGCAAAATTGGAGAAATTTCACTTATTTCAGTGAAAAAAGGCAGAAATTTTCCTTATTTTGGAGCAAAAAAGCAGAAATTCGTAATATTTTGTGGCAAAAATGCAGAAATTCCCATTTCGAGGTAAAAAGGCTGAAATTCCCCTTATTTGGGGGCAAAAAGGCAGAAATTTCCCTTATTTTGTGGCAAAATTACAGAAATTTCACTTACTTCAGGGTAATAAGGCAGAATTTTTCTTTATTTTGGAGCAAAAAAGACAGAAATTCCCTTTGTTTTGGGGGAAAAAGACAGAAATTCCACTTATTTAGAGGCAAAAAATCAGAAATTCCCCTTATTTTGGAGCAAAAATGAAGAAATTTCCCTTTTTTATGGCAAAAAGGTATGCATTCTTCTTATTTTCGGGCAAAAAGGCAGAAATTCCCCGTATTTTGGAGCAAAAATGCAGAAATTCCCCTAATTGTGGGTCAAAAAGGCAGAAATTGCCTATATGTTGGGGCAAAAAGACAGAAATTCTCCTTATTATGGTGCAAAACTCAGAAATTCCACTTATTTTGGGGCAAAATTCCAGAAAATTTTCTTATTTTGGGGCAAAATTGCAGAAATTTCACTTATTTTGGGGCAAAATTGCAGAAATTTCACTTATTTTGGGACAAAATTACAGAAATTTCACTTATTTCAGGGAAAAAAGGCAGAAATTTTCATTATTTTGGGGCAAAAAGTCAGAAATTCCTACTATTTTGTGGCAAAATTGCAGAAATTCCCATTTCGAGGTAAAAAGGCTGAATTTCCTCTTATTTGGGGGCAAAAAGGCAGAAATTTCCCTTATTTTGGGGCAAAATTGCAGAAATTTCTTTTACTTCAGGGTAATAAGTCAGAATTTGTTATTATTTTGGGGCAAAAATACAGAAATTCAATTTGTTTTGGGGGAAAAAGACAGAAATTCCACTTATTTAGAGGCAAAAAAGCAGAAATTACCCTTATTTTGGAGCAAAAATGAAGATATTTCTTTTTTATGGCAAAAAGGTATGCATTCTTCTTATTTTTGGGCAAAAAGTCAGAAATTCCCCGTATTTTGGAGCAAAATTGCAGAAATTCCCCGAATTGTGGGGCAAAAATGCAGAAATTGCCTATATGTTGGGGCAAAAAGACAGAAATTCTCCTTATTTTGTGGCAAAACTCAGAAATTTCACTTATTTTGGGGCAAAATTACAGATATTTCCCTTATTTGGGGCAAAATTGCAGAAATTTCACTTATTTTGGGGCAAAATTGCAGAAATTTCACTTATTTTGGGGCAAAATTAGAGAAATTTCACTTATTTCAGTGAAAAAAGGCAGAAATTTTCCTAATTTTGGGGCAAAATTCAGAAATTCCTAATATATTGTGGCAAAAATGCAGAAATTCCCATTTCAAGGTCAAAAGGCTGAAATTCCCCTTATTTGGGGGCAAAAAGGCAAAAATTTCCCTTATTTTGGGGCAAAATTGCAGAAATTTCACTTACTTCAGGGTAATAAGGCAGAATTTTTCCTTATTTAGGGCAAAAAAGACAGAAATTCCCTTTGTTTTGGGGGAAAAAGACAGAAATTCTTCTTATTTATAGGCAAAAAATCAGAAATTCCCCTAATTTTTGAGCAAAAATGAAAAAATTTCCCTTTTTTATGGCAAAAAGGTATGCATTCTTCGTATATTCGGACAAAAAGGCAGAAATTCCCCGTATTTTGTAGCAAAATTGCAGAAATTCCCCTAATTGTGGGGCAAAAAGGCAGAAATTGCCTATATGTTGGGGCAAAAAGACAGAAATTCACCTTATTTTGGGGCAAAACTCAGAAATTCCACTTATTTTGGGGCAAAATTCCAGAAATTTCCCTTATTTTGGGGCAAAATTGCAGAAATTTCACTTATTTCAGTGAAAAAAAAGCAGAAATTTTCTTATTTTGGGGCAAAAAGGCAGAAATTCCTAATATTTTGTGGCATAAATGCAGAAATTCCCCTTATTTTGAGGTAAAAAGGCTGAAATTCCCCTTATTTGGAAGCAAAAAGGCAAAAATTTCCTTTATTTTGGGGCAAAATTGCAGAAATTTCATTTATTTCAGGGTATTAAGTCAGAAATTTTCCTTATTTTGGGGCAAAAAGACAGGAATTCCCTTTGTTTTGGGGGAAAAAGACAGAAATTCCACTTATTTAGAGACAAAAAAGCAGAAATTCCTCTTATTTTTCAGCAAAAATGAAGAAATTTTTTTTTTATTGAAAAAAGGTATGCATTCTTCTTATTTCCGGGCAAAAAGGCAGAAATTCCCCGTATTTTGGAGCAAAATTGCAGAAATTCCCCTAATTGTGGGGCAAAAATGCAGAAATTCTCTATTGTTGGGGCAAAAAGAGAGAAATTCTCTTATTTTGGGCAAAATTGCAGAAATTTCACTTATTTTGGTGCAAAATTGCAGAAATTTCACTTATTTTAGGGAAAAAAAGAAGAAATTTTCTTATTTTGGGGCAAAAAGGCAGAAATTACTAATACTTTGTGGCAAACATGCAGAAATTCCCTTATTTTGAGGTAAAAAGGCTGAAATTCCCCTTATTTTGGGGCAAAAATGCAGAAATTCCCCTTATTTTGAGGTAAAAATGATGAAATTCCCCTTATTTGGGGGCAAATAGGCAAAAATTTCCCTTATTTTGGGGCAAAATTGCAGAAATTTCACTTATTTTGGTGCAAAATTGTAGAAATTTCACTTATTTCAGGGAACAAAAGAAGAAATTTTCTTATTTTGGGGCAAAAAGGCAGAAATTCCTAATATTTTGTGGCAAAAATGCCGAAATTCTCCTTATTTTGAGGTAAGAAGGCTGAAATTCCCCTCATTTGGGGGAAAAATGCACAAATTCCCCTTATTTTGAGGTAAAAAGGCTGAAATACCCCTTATTTGGGGGCAAAAAGGCAGAAATTTCCTTTATTTTTGGCAAAATTGCAGAAATTTCACTTACTTCAGGGTAATAAGTCAGAATTTTTCCCTATTTTGGGGCAAAAATAAAGAAATTCCCTTTGTTTTGGGGGAAAAAGACAGAAATTCCACTTATTTAGAGGCAAAAAAGCAGAAATTCCTTTTATTTTGGAGCAAAAATTAAGAAATTTCCTTTTTATGGCAAAAGGTATACATTCTTATTTTTGGGCAAAAGGCAGAAATTCCCCGTATTTTGGAGCGAAATTGCAGAAATTCCCCTAATTGTTGGGCAAAAACGCAGAAATTGCCTATATGTTGGGGCAAAAAGACAAAAAATCTCCTAATTTTGGGGCAAAACTCAGAAATTCTACTTATTTTGGGGCAAAATTCCAGAAGATTCCCTTATTTTGGGGCAAAATTGCAGAAATTTCACTTATTTTGGGGTAAAATTGCAGATATTTCACTTATTTTGGGGCAAAATTACAGAAATTTCACTTATTTTAGGAAAAAAGGCAGAAATTTTCCTTATTTTGGGGCAAAAAGTCAGAAATTACTAATATTTTGTGGCAAAAATGCAGAAATTCCCATTACGAGGTAAAAAGGCTGAAATTCCCCTTATTTGGGGGCAAAAAGGCAGAAATTTCCCTTATTATGGGGCAAAATTGCAGAATTTTCACTTACTTCAGGGAAATAAGGCAGAATTTTTCCTTATTTTGGGGCAAAAAAGACAGAAATTCCCTTTGTTTTGGGGGAAAAAGACAGAAATTCAACTTATTTAGAAGCAAAAAAGCACAAATTCTCCTTATTTTGGAGCAAAAATGAAGACATTTCCTATTTATGGCAAAAAGGTATGCATTCTTCTTATTTTTGTGCAAAAAGGCAGAAATTCCCCGTATTTTGGAGCAAAATTGCAGAAATTCCCCTAATTGTGGGGCAAAAATGCAGAAATTGCCTATATGTTGGGGCAAAAAGACAGAAATTCTCCTTATTTTGAGGGAAAACTCAGAAATTTCACTTATTTTGGGGCAAAATTCTAGAAATTTCAGTTATTTCAGTGAAAAAAGGCAGAAATTTTCCTTATTTTGGGGCAAAAAGGCAGAAATTCCTAATATTTTTGGCAAAAATGCAGAAATTCCCATTTCGAGGTAAAAAGGCTGAAATTCCCCTTATTTGGGGGCAAAAAGGCAGAAATTTCCCTTATTTTGGGGCAAAATTGCAGAAATTTCACTAACTTCAGGGTAATGAGGCAGAATTTTTCTTATTTGGGGCAAGAAAGACAGAAATTCCCTTTGTTTTGGGGGAAAAAGACAGAAATTCCACTTATTTAGAGGCAAAAAAGCACAAATTCCCCTTATTTTGGAGCAAAAATGAAGACATTTTCTATTTATGGCAAAAAGGTATGCATTCTTCTTATTTTTGTGCAAAAAGGCAGAAATTCCCCGTATTTTGGAGCAAAATTGCACAAATTCCCCTAATTGTGGGGCAAAAATGCAGAAATTGCCTATATGTTGGGGCAAAAAGACAGAAATTCTCCTTATTTTGAGGCAAAACTCAGAAATTCCACTTATTTTGGGGCAAAATTCCAGAAATTTCCCTTATTTGGGGCAAAATTGCAGAAATTTCACTTATTTTGGGGCAAAATTGCAGAAATTTCACTTATTTTGGGGCAAAATTACAGAAATTTCAGTTATTTCAGTGAAAAAAGGCAGAAATTTTCCGTATTTTGGGGCAAAAAGGCAGAAATTCCTAATATTTTTGGCAAAAATGCAGAAATTCTCATTTCGAGGTAAAAAGGCTGAAATTCCCCTTATTTAGGGGCAAAAATACAGAAATACCTTTTGTTTTGGGGGAAAAAGACAGAAATTCCACTTATTTAGAGGCAAAAAAGCAGAAATTCCCCTTATTTTGGAGCAAAAATTAAGAAATTTCCTTTTTATGGCAAAAAGGTATGCATTCTTCTTATTTTTGGGCAAAAAGGCAGAAGTTCCCCGTCGTTTGGAGCTAAATTGCAGAAATTCCCCTAATTGTTGGGCAAAAAGGCAGAAATTGCCTATATGTTGGGGCAAAAAGACAGAAATTTTTCTAATTTTGGGGCAAAACTCAGAAATTCCACTTATTTTGGGGCAAAATTCCAGAAAATTCCCATATTTTGGGGCAAAATTGCAGAAATTTCACTTATTTTGGGGCAAAATTTCAGAAATTTTACTTATTTGGGGGAAAAATTACAGAAATTTAACTTATTTCAGGGAAAAAAGGCAGAAAATTTCCTTATTTTGGGGCAAAAAGGCAGAAATTCCTAATATTTTGTGGCACAAATGCAGAAATTTTTATTTCGAGGTAAAAAGGCTGAAATTCCCCTTATTTGGGGACAAAAAGGCAGAAATTTTCGTTATTTTGGGGCAAAATTGCAGAAATTTCAGTTACTTCACTGTAATAAGGCAGAATTTTTCCTTATTTTGGGGCAAAATACAGAAATTCCCTTTGTTTTGGGGGAAAAAGAAAGAAATTCGACTTATTTAGAGGCAAAAAAGCAGAAATTCCCCTTATTTTGGAGCAAAAATGAAGAAATTTCTTTTTTATGGCAAAAAGGTATGCATTCTTCTTATTTTTGGGCAAAAAGGCAGAAATTCCCCGTATTTTGGAGCAAATTTGCAGAAATTCCCCTAATTGTGGGGCAAAAATGCAGAAATTGCCTATATGTTGGCGCAAAAAGACAGAAATTCTCCTTATTTTGGAGCAAAACTCAGAAATTCCACTTATTTTGGGGCAAAATTCCAGAAATTTCCCTTATTTTGGGGCAAAATTTCAATTATTTTGGGGCAAAATTGAAGAAATTTCACTTATTTTGGGGCAAAATTGCAGAAATTTCACTTATTTTAGGGAAAAAGGCAGAAATTTTCCTTATTTTGGGGCAAAACTCAGAAATTCCACTTATTTTGGGG
The DNA here is from genome assembly GCF_963924665.1 of Micromys minutus. Classification (NCBI taxonomy): domain Eukaryota; kingdom Metazoa; phylum Chordata; class Mammalia; order Rodentia; family Muridae; genus Micromys; species Micromys minutus. Next base: position 177,752 of record NW_027667605.1, read on the forward strand.
CAAAATTCCAGAAATTTCCCTTATTTGGGGGCAAAATTGCAGAAATTTCATTTAATTTGGGGCAAAATACAGAAATTTCACTTATTTCAGGGAAAAAAAGCAGAAATTTTCTTATTTTGGGGCAAAAAGGCAGAAATTCCTAATATTTTGTGGCAAAAATGTAGAAATTCCCCTTATTTTTAGGTAAAAAGGCTGAAATTCCCGTTATTTGGGGGCAAAAAGGTTAAAATTTCCTTTATTTTGGGGCAAAATTGCAGAAATTTCACTTATTTTTGTGCAAAATTGCAGAAATTTCACTTATTTCAGGGAAAAAAGAAGAAATTTTCTTATTTTGGGGCAAAAAGGCAGAAATTCCTAATATTTGTGGCAAAAATGCAGAAATTCCCCTTATTTTGAGGTAAAAAGGCTGAAATTCCCCTTATTTTGAAGGCTAAAATGCAGAAATTCCCCTTATTTTGAGGGAAAAAGGCTGAAATTCCCCTTATTTTGGGGCCAAAAGGCAGACATTTCCCTTATTTTGGGGCAAAATTGCAGAAATTTCACATACTTCAGGGTAATAAGTCAGAATTTTTCCTTATTTTGGGGCAAAAATACAGAAATTTCCTTTGTTTTTGGAGAAAAAGACAGAAATTCCACTTATTTAGAGGCAAAAAAGCAGAAATTCCCCTTATTTTGGAGCAAAAATGAAGAAATTTCCTTTTTATGGCAAAAAGGTATGCATTCTTCTTATTTTTGGGCAAAAAGGCAGAAGTTCCCCGTCGTTTGGAGCTAAATTGCAGAAATTCCCCTAATTGTTGGGCAAAAAGGCAGAAATTGCCTATATGTTGGGGCAAAAAGACAGAAATTCCTCTAATTTTGGGGCAAAACTCAGAAATTCCACTTATTTTGGGGCAAAATTCCAGAAAATTCCCATATTTTGGGGCAAAATTGCAGAAATTTCACTTATTTTGTGGCAAAATTTCAGAAATTTTACTTATTTTGGGGAAAAATTAAAGAAATTTCACTTATTTCAGGGAAAAAAGCTAGAAATTTTCCTTATTTTGGGGCAAAAAGGCAGAAATTCCTAATATTTTGTGGCAAAAATGCAGAAATTTTCATTTCGAGGTAAAAAGGCTGAAATTCCCCTTATTTGGGGACAAAAAGGCAGAAATTTCCGTTATTTTGGGGCAAAATTGCAGAAATTTCACTTACTTCAGGGTAATAAGGCAGAATTTTTCCTTATTTTGGGGCCAAATACAGAAATTCCTTTTGTTTTAGGGGAAAAAGACAGAAATTCCACTTATTTAGAGGCAAAAAAGCAGAAATTCCCCATATTTTGGAGCAAAAATGAAGAAATTTCCCTTTTTTTGGCAAAAAGGTATGCATTCTTCTAATTTTCGGGCAAAAAGGCAGAAATTCCCCGTATTTTGGAGCAAAATTACAGAAATTCCCATAATTGTGGGGCAAAAAGGCAGAAATTGCCTATATGTTGGGGCAAAAAGGCATAAATTCTCCTTATTTTGGGGCAAAACTCAGAAATTCCACTTATTTTGGGGCAAAATTCTGGAAATTTCCCTTATTTGGGGGCAAAATTGCAGAAATTTCACTTATTTTGGTGCAAAATTTCAGAAATTTCACTTATTTCAGGGAAAAAAAGCAGATTTTCTTATTTTGGAGCAAAAAGGCAGAAATTCCTAATATTTTCTGGCATAAATGCAGAAATTCCCCTTATTTTGAGTAAAAAGGCTGAAATTCCCCTTATTTGGGGGCAAAATGGAAAAAATTTCCTTTATTTTGGGGCAAAATTGCAGAAATTTCACTTATTTTTGTGCAAAATTGCAGAAATTTCACTTATTTCAGGGAAAAAAGAAGAAATTTTCTTATTTTGGGGCAAAAAGTCAGAAATTCCTAATATTTGTGGCAAAAATGCAGAAATTCCCCTTATTTTGAGGTAAAAAGGCTGAAATTCCCCTTATTTTGAAGGCTAAAATGCAGAAATTCACCTTATTTTGAGGGAAAAAGGCTGAAATTCCCCTTATTTTGGGGCCAAAAGGCAGACATTTCCCTTATTTTGGGGCAAAATTGCAGAAATTTCACATACTTCAGGGTAATAAGTCAGAATTTTTCCTTATTTTGGGGCAAAAATACAGAAATTTCCTTTGTTTTTGGGGAAAAAGACAGAAATTCCACTTATTTAGAGGCAAAAAAGCAGAAATTCCCCTTATTTTGGAGCAAAAATGAAGAAATTTCCTTTTTATGGCAAAAAGGTATGCATTCTTCTTATTTTTGGGCAAAAAGGCAGAAGTTCCCCGTCGTTTGGAGCTAAATTGCAGAAATTCCCCTAATTGTTGGGCAAAAAGGCAGAAATTGCCTATATGTTGGGGCAAAAAGACAGAAATTCCTCTAATTTTGGGGCAAAACTCAGAAATTCCACTTATTTTGGGGCAAAATTCCAGAAAATTCCCATATTTTGGGGCAAAATTGCAGAAATTTCATTTAATTTGGGGCAAAATACAGAAATTTCACTTATTTCAGGGAAAAAAGCAGAAATTTTCTTATTTTGGGGCAAAAAGGCAGAAATTCCTAATATTTTGTGGCAAAAATGTAGAAATTCCCCTTATTTTTAGGTAAAAAGGCTGAAATTCCCGTTATTTGGGGGCAAAAAGGCAAAAATTTCCTTTATTTTGGGGCAAAATTGCAGAAATTTCACTTATTTTTGTGCAAAATTGCAGAAATTTCACTTATTTCAGGGAAAAAAGAAGAAATTTTCTTATTTTGGGGCAAAAAGTCAGAAATTCCTAATATTTGTGGCAAAAATGCAGAAATTCCCCTTATTTTGAGGTAAAAAGGCTGAAATTCCCCTTATTTTGAAGGCTAAAATGCAGAAATTCCCCTTATTTTGAGGTAAAAAGGCTGAAATTCCCCTTATTTGGGGGCCAAAAGGCAGACATTTCCCTTATTTTGGGGCAAAATTGCAGAAATTTCACATATTTCAGGGTAATAAGTCAGAATTTTTCCTTATTTTGGGGCAAAAATACAGAAATTTCCTTTGTTTTTGGGGAAAAAGACAGAAATTCCACTTATTTAGAGGCAAAAAAGCAGAAATTCCCCTTATTTTGGAGCAAAAATGAAGAAATTTCCTTTTTATGGCAAAAAGGTATGCATTCTTCTTATTTTTGGGCAAAAAGGCAGAAGTTCCCCGTCGTTTGGAGCTAAATTGCAGAAATTCCCCTAATTGTTGGGCAAAAAGGCAGAAATTGCCTATATGTTGGGGCAAAAAGACAGAAATTCCTCTAATTTTGGGGCAAAACTCAGAAATTCCACTTATTTTGGGGCAAAATTCCAGAAAATTCCCATATTTTGGGGCAAAATTGCAGAAATTTCACTTATTTTGTGGCAAAATTTCAGAAATTTTACTTATTTTGGGGAAAAATTAAAGAAATTTCACTTATTTCAGGGAAAAAAGCTAGAAATTTTCCTTATTTTGGGGCAAAAAGGCAGAAATTCCTAATATTTTGTGGCAAAAATGCAGAAATTTTCATTTCGAGGTAAAAAGGCTGAAATTCCCCTTATTTGGGGACAAAAAGGCAGAAATTTCCGTTATTTTGGGGCAAAATTGCAGAAATTTCACTTACTTCAGGGTAATAAAGCAGAATTTTTCCTTATTTTGGGGCCAAATACAGAAATTCCTTTTGTTTTAGGGGAAAAAGACAGAAATTCCACTTATTTAGAGGCAAAAAAGCAGAAATTCCCCATATTTTGGAGCAAAAATGAAGAAATTTCCCTTTTTTTGGCAAAAAGGTATGCATTCTTCTAATTTTCGGGCAAAAAGGCAGAAATTCCCCGTATTTTGGAGCAAAATTACAGAAATTCCCATAATTGTGGGGCAAAAAGGCAGAAATTGCCTATATGTTGGGGCAAAAAGGCATAAATTCTCCTTATTTTGGGGCAAAACTCAGAAATTCCACTTATTTTGGGGCAAAATTCTGGAAATTTCCCTTATTTGGGGGCAAAATTGCAGAAATTTCACTTATTTTGGTGCAAAATTTCAGAAATTTCACTTATTTCAGGGAAAAAAAGCAGAAATTTTCTTATTTTGGAGCAAAAAGGCAGAAATTCCTAATATTTTGTGGCATAAATGCACAAATTCCCCTTATTTTGAGTAAAAAGGCTGAAATTCCCCTTATTTGGGGGCAAAATGGCAAAAATTTCCTTTATTTTGGGGCAAAATTGCAGAAATTTCAATTATTTCAGGGTAATAAGTCAGAAATTTTCCTTATTTTGCGGCAATAAAGATAGGAATTCCCTTTGTTTTGGGGGAAAAAGACAGAAATTCCACTTATTTAGAGGCAAAAAAGCAGGAAATCCTTTTATTTAGAGCAAAAATGAAGAAATTTCCCTTTTGTATGGCTAAAAGGTATGCATTCTTCTTATTTTCGGGCAAAAAGGCAGAAATTCCCCGTATTTTGGAGCAATATTGCAGAAATTCCCCTAATTGTGGGGCCAAAAGCAGAAATTGCCTATATATTGGGGCAAAAAGACAGAAATTCTCCTTATTTTGGGGCAAAACTCAGAAATTCCACTTATTTTGGGGAAAAATTCCAGAAATTTCTTTTATTTTGGGGCTAAATTGCAGAAATTTCACTTATTTTGGGGCAAAATTGCAGAAATTTCAATTATTTCAGGGTAATAAGTAAAAATTTTTCCTTATTTTGGGGCAAAAAGGCAGAAATTCCTAATATTTTGTGTCAAAAATGCAGAAATTCTTCTTAATTTGAAGAAAAAGGCTGAAATTTTCCTTATTTGGAGGCAAATATGCAGAAATTCCGGTTATTTTGAGGTAAAAAGGCTGAAATTCCCCTTATTTGGGGGCAAAAAGACAGAAATTTCTCTTATTTTGGGGCAAAATTGCAAAAATTTCACGTACTTCAGGGTAGTAAGTCAGAATTTTTCCTTATTTTGGGGCAAAAATACAGAAATTCCCTTTGTTTTGGGGGAAAAAGACAGAAATTCCACTTATTTAGAGGCAAAAAAGCAGAAATTCCCCTTATTTTGGAGCAAAAATGAAGAAATTTCTTTTTTATGGAAAAAAAGTATGTATTCTTCTTATTTTTTGGCAAAAAGGCAGAAATTTCCCGTATTTTGGAGCAAAATTGCAGAAATTTCCCTAATTGTGGAGCAAAAAGGCAGAAATTCTCTATATGTTGGGGCAAAAAGACAGAAATTCTCCTTATTTTGGGGCAAAACTCAGAAATTCCACTTATTTTCGGGAAAAATTTCAGAAATTTCCCTTATTTTGGGGTAAAATTGCAGAAATTTCACTTATTTTGGGGCAAAATTGCAGAAATTTCAATTATTTCAGGGAAAAAAGAAGAAATTTTCTTATTTTGGGGCAAAAAGGCAGAAAATCCTAATATTTTGTGGCAAAAATGCAGAAATTCCCCTTATTTTGAGGTAAAAAGGCTGAAATTCCTCTTATTTGTGGGCAAAAATGCAGAAATTCCCCTTATTTTGAGGTAAAAAGGCTGAAATTCCCCTTATTTGGGGGCAAAAAGGCAGAAATTTCCATTATTTTGGGGCAAAATTGCAGAAATTTTACTTTTTTTGGGGCAAAATTGCAGAAATTTCACTGATTTTGGGGCAAAATTACAGAAATTTTACTTATTTCAGGTAAAAAAGGCAGAAATTTTTCTTATTTTGGGGCAAAAAGGCAGAAATTCCTAATATTTTGTTGCAAAAATGCAAAAATTTCTTTTATTTCGAGGTAAAAAGGCTGAAATTCCCCTTATTTGGGGGCAAAAAGGCAGAAATTTCCCTTATTTTGGGGCAAAATTGCAGAAATTTAACTTACTTCAAATAATAAGGCAGAATTTTTTCTTATTTTAGGGCAAAAAAGACAGAAATTCCCTTTGTTTTGGGGGAAAAAGACAGAAATTTTACTAATTTAGAAGCAAAAAATCAGAAATTCCCCTTATTTTGGAGCAAAAATGAAGAAATTTCCCTTTTTTATGGCAAAAAGTATGCATTCTTCTTATTTTTGGGCAAAAAGGCAGAAATTCCCCGTATTTGGAGCAAAATTGCAGAAATTCCCCTAATTGTGGGGCAAAAAGGCAGAAATTGCATTTATATTGCGGCAAAAAAACAGAAATTCTCCTTATTTTGGGGCAAAACTCAGAAATTCTACTTATTTAGGGGCAAATTTCCAGAAATTTCCATTATTTTGGGGCAAAATTGCAGAAATTTCACTTAATTTGCGGCAAAATACAGAAATTTCACTTATTTCAGGGAAAAAAAGCAGAAATTTTCTTATTTTGGGGCAAAAAAGCAGAAATTCCTAATATTTTGTGGCAAAAATGTAGATATTCCCCTTATTTTTAGGTAAAAAGGCTGAAATTCCCCTTATTTGGGGGCAAAAAGGCAAAAATTTCCTTCATTTTGGGGCAAAATTGCAGAAATTTCACTTATTTTTGTGCAAAATTGCAGAAATTTCACTTATTTCAGCGAAAAAAAGAAGAAATTTTCTTATTTTGGGGCAAAAAGGCAGAAATTCCTAATATTTGTGGCAAAAAATGCAGAAATTCCTTTTATTTTGAGGTAAAAAGGCTGAAATTCCCCTTATTTGGGGGCTAAAATGCAGAAATTCCCCTTATTTTGAGGTAAAAAGGCTGAAATTCCCCTTATTTGGGGGCAAAAAGGCAGAATTTTCCCTTATTTTGGGGCAAAATTGCAGAAATTTCACTTACTTCAGGGTAATAAGTCAGAATTTTTCATTATTTTGGGGCAAAAATACAGAAATTTTCTTTGTTTTGGGGGAAAAATACAGAAATTCCACTTATTTAGAGGCAAAAAAGCAGAAATTCCCCTTATTTTGGAGCAAAAATGAAGAAATTTCCTTTTTATGGCAAAAAGGTTTGCATTCTTCTTATTTTTGGGAAAAAAGACAGAAGTTCCCCGTAGTTTGGAGCTAAATTGCAGAAATTCCCCTAATTGTTGGGCAAAGAGGCAGAAATTGCGTATATGTTGGGGCAAAAAGACAGAAATTCTGCTAATTTTGGGGCAAAAACTCGGAAACTCCACTTATTTTGTGGCAAAATTCCAGAAAATTCCCTTATTTTGGGGCAAAATTGCAGAAATTTCACTTATTTTGGGGCAAAATTTCAGAAATTTCACTTATTATTGGGAAAAATTACAGAAATTTCACTTATTTCAGGGAAAAAAGGCAGAAATTTTCCTTATTTTGGGGCAAAAATGCAGAAATTCCTAATAATTTATGGCAAAAATGCAGAAATTTCCATTTCGAGGTAAAAAGGCTGAAATTCCCCTTATTTGGGGGCAAAAAGGCAAAAATTTCCGTTCTTTTGGGGCAAAATTGCAGAAATTTCACTTACTTCAGGGTAATAAGGCCGAATTTTTCTTTATTTTGGGGCAAAATACAGAAATTCCCTTTGTTTTGGGGGAAAAAAACAGAAATTCCACTTATTTAGAAGCAAAAAATCAGAAATTCCCCTTATTTTGGAGCAAAAATGAAGAAATGTCTCTTTTTTATGGCAAAAAGCTATGCATTCTTCTTATTTTCGGGCAAAAAGGCAGAAATTCCCCGTATTGTGGAGCAAAATTGCAGAAATTCCTCTAATTTTTGGTCAAAAAGGCAGAAATTGCCTATATGTTGGGGCAAAAAAACAGAAATTCTCCTTATTTGGGGCAAAACTCAGAAATTCCACTTATTTTGGGGCATAATTCCAGAAATTTCCCTTATTTTGGGGCAAAATTGCAGAAATTTCACTTAATTTGGGGCAAAATTGCAGAAATTTCACTTATTTCAGGGAAAAAAACAGAAATTTTCTTATTTTGGGGCAAAAAGGCAGAAATTCCTAATATTTTGTGGCAAAAATGCAGAAATTCTCCTTATTTTGAGGTAAAAAGGCTGAAATTCCCCTTATTTGGGGGCAAAAAGGCAGAAATTTCCCTTATTTTGGGGCAAAATTGCAAAAATTTCACGTACTTCATGGTAATAAGTCAGAATTTTTCCTTATTTTGGGGCAAAAATACAGAAATTCTTTTTGTTTTGGGGGAAAAAGACAGAAATTCCACTTATTTAGAGGCAAAAAAGCAGAAATTCCCCTTATTTTGGAGCAAAAATGAAGAAATTTCCTTTTTATATCAAAAAGGTAGGCATTCTTCTTATCTTTTGGTAAAAAGGCAGAAATTCCTCGTATTTTGGGGCAAAATTGCAGAAATTCCCCTAATTGTAGGTCAAAAAGGCAGAAATTCTCTATATGTTGGGGAAAAAAGACAGAAATTCTTCTTATTTTGGGGCAAAACTCAGAAATTCCACTTATTTTGGGGCAAAATTCCAAAAATTTCCTTTATTTTGAGGCAAAATTGCAGAAATTTCAATTATTTTGGGGCAAAATTGCACAAATTTCACTTATTTTGGGGCAAAATTGCAGAAATTTCACTTATTTCAGGGAAAAAAGGCAGAAATTTTCCTTATTTTGGGGCAAAAAGGCAGAAATTCCTAATATTTTGTGGGAAAAATGCAGAAATTCCCCTTATTTCGAGGTAAAAATTCTGAAATTCCTTTTATTTGGGGGCAAAAAGGCAGAAATTTCCCTTATTTTGGGGCAAAATTGCAGAAATTTCACTTACTTCAGGGTAATAAGGCAGAATTTTTCCTTATTTTGGGGCAAAAAAGACAGAAATTCTCTTTGTTTTGGAAGAAAAAGACAGAAATTCCACTTATTTATAGGCATAAAATCAGAAATTCCCCCTATTTTGGAGCAAAAATGAAGAAATTTCTCTTTTTTATTGCAAAAAAATATGCATTCTTTTTATTTTCGGGCAAAAAGGCAGAAATTCCCCGTATTTTGGAGCAAAATTGCAGAAATTCCCCTAATTGTGGGGCAAAAAGGCAGAAATTGCCTAAATGTTGGGGCAGAAAGACAGAAATTCTCCTTATTTTGGGGCAAAACTCAGAAATTCCACTTATTTTGGGGCAAAATTACAGTAATTTCACTTATTTCTGGGAAAAAAGGCAGAAATTTTCCTTATTTGGGGGCAAAAACGCAGAAATTTCTACTATTTTGTGGCAAAAATGCAGAAGTTCCCCTTATTTCGATGTAAAAAGGCTGAGTTTCCCCTTATTTGGGGGCAAAAAGGCAGAAATTTTTCTTATTTTCGGGCAAAATTGCAGAAATTTCACTTACTTCAGGGTAATAAGACAGAATTTTTCCTTTATTGGGGCAAAAAGACAGAAATTCCCTTTTTTGGAGGAAAAAGACAGAAATTCCACTTATTTATAGGCAAAAAATCAGAAATTCCCATTATTTTGGAGCAAAAATAAAGAAATTTCCCTTTTTTATGGCAAAAAGGTATGCATTCTTATTTTCGGGCAAAAAGGCAGAAATTCCCCGTATTTTGGAGCAAAATTGCAGAAATTCCCCTAATTGTGGGGCAAAAAGGCAGAAATTGCCTATATGTTGGGGCAAAAAGACAGAAATTCTCTTTAATTTGGGGCAAAACTCAGAAATTCCACTTATTTTGGGGCAAAATTCAAGAAATTTCCCTTATTTTGGGGCAAAATTGCAGAAATTTCACTTATTTTGGGGCAAAATTGCAGAAATTTCACTTATTTCAGGGAAAAAAAGCAGAAATTTTCTTATTTTGGGGCAAAAAGGCAGAAATTCCTAATATTTTGTGGCATAAATGCAGAAATTCCCCTTATTTTGAGGTAAAAAGGCTGAAATTCCCCTTATTTGGGGGCAAAAGGCAAAAATTTCCTTTATTTTGGGGCAATATTGCAAAAATTTCACTTATTTCAGAGTAATAAGTCAGAAATTTTCCTTATTTTGGGGCAAAAAAGACAGGAATTCCCTTTGTTTTGGGGGAAAAAGACAGAAATTCCACTTATTTAGAGGCAAAAAAGCAGAAATTCCCATTATTTTGGAACAAAAATGAAGAAATTTTTTTTATGGAAAAAAGGTATGCATTCTTCTTATTCTCGGGCAAAAAGGCAGAAATTCCCCGTATTTTGGAGCAAAATTGCAGAAATTCCCCTAATTGTGGGGCAAAAATGCAGAAATTCTCTATATGTTGGGGCAAAAAGACAGAAATTCTTATATTTTGGGGCAAAACTCAGAAATTCCACTTATTTTGGGGCAAAATTCCAGAAATTTCTCTTATTTTGGGTCAAAATTGCAGAAATTTCACTTATTTTGGGGCAAAATTGCAGAAATTTCACTTATTTCAGGGAAAAAAAGAAGAAATTTTCTTATTTTGGGGCAAAAAGGCAGAAATTCCTAATATTTTGTGGCAAAAATGCAGAAATTCCCCTTATTTTGAGGTAAAAAGGCTGAAATTCCTCTTATATGGGGGCAAAAATGCAGAAATTCCCCTTATTTTGAGGTAAAAATGCTGAAATTCCCATTATTTGGGGGCAAAAAGGCAGAAATTTCCCTTATTTTGGGGCAAAATTGCAGAAATTTCACTTATTTTGGGGCAAAATTGCAGAAATTTCACTTATTTTGGGGCAAAATTACAGAAATTTCACTTATTCCAGGGAATAAAGGCAGAAATTTTCCTTATTTTGGGGGAAAAATGCAGAAATTCCTAATATTTTGTGGCAAAAATGCAGAAATTTCTTTTATTTCGAGGTAAAAAGGCTGAAATTCCCCTTATTTGGGGGCAAAAATACAGAAATTTCCCTTATTTTGGGGCAAAATTGCAATAATTTCACTTACTTCAGAAAAATAAGGTAGAATTTTTCCTTATTTTGGGGCAAAAAAGACAGAAATTCTCTTTGTTTTGGGGGAAAAAGACAGAAATTTTACTTATTTAGAAGCAAAAAATCAGAAATTCCCCTTATTTTAAAGCAAAAATGAAGAAATTTCCCTTTTTTATGGCAAAAGTATGCATTCTTCTTATTTTCGGGCAAAAAGGCAGAAATTCCCCGTATTTTGGAGCAAAATTGCAGAAATTCCCCTAATTGTGGGGCATAAAGGCAGAAATTGCCTTTATGTTGGGGCAAAAAAACAGAAATTCTCCTTATTTAGGGGCAAAACTCAGAAATTCCACTTATTTTGGGGCAAAATTCCAGAAATTTCCCTTATTTTGTGGCAAAATTGCAGAAATTTCACTTAATTGGGGCAAAATACAGAAATTTCACTTATTTCAGGGAAAAAAAGCAGAAATTTTCTTATTTTGGGGCAAAAAGGCAGAAATTCCTAATACTTTGTGACAAAAATGTAGATAGTCCCCATATTTTGAGGTAAAAAGGCTGAAATTCCCCTTATTTGGGGGCAAAAAGGCAAAAATTTCCTTTATTTTGGGGCAAAATTGCAGAAATTTCACTTCTTTTGGTGCAAAATTGCAGAAATTTCACTTATTTCAGGGAAAAAAAGAAGAAATTTTCTTATTTTGGGGCAAAAAGGCAGAAATTCCTAGTATTTGTGGCCAAAATGCAGAAATTCCTTTTATTTTGAGGTAAAAAGGCTGAAATTCCCCTTATTTGGGGGCTAAAATGCAGAAATTCCCCTTATTTTGAGGTAAAAGCTGAAATTCCCCTTATTTGGGGGCCAAAAGGCAGAAATTTCCCTTATTTTGGGGCAAAATTGCAGAAATTTCACTTACTTCAGGGTAATAAGTCAGAATTTTTCTTTATTTTGGGGAAAAAATACAGAAATTTTCTTTGTTTTGGGGGAAAAAGACAGAAATTCCACTTATTTAGAGGCAAAAAAGCAGAAATTCCCCTTATTTTGGAGCAAAAATGAAGAAATTTCCTTTTTATGGCAAAAAGGTATGCATTCTTCTTATTTTTGGGAAAAAGGCAGAAGTTCCCCGTAGTTTGGAGCTAAATTGCAGAAATTTCCCTAATTGTTGGGCAAAAAGGCAGAAATTGCCTATATGTTGGGGCAAAAAGACAGAAATTCTCCTAATTTTGGGGCAAAACTCAGAAATTCCACTTATTTTGGGGCAAAATTCCAGAAAATTCCCTTATTTTGGGGCAAAATTGCAGAAATTTCACTTATTTTGGGCCAAATTTCAGAAATTCCACTTATTTTGGGGCAAAATTCCAGAAATTTCCATTATTTTGGGGCAAAATTGCAGAAATTTCACTTAATTTGGGGCAAAATTGCAGAAATTTCACTTATTTCAGGGAAAAAAACAGAAATTTTCTTATTTTGGGGCAAAAAGGCAGAAATTCCTAATATTTTGTGGCAAAAATGCAGAAATTCCCATTATTTCGAGGTAAAAAGGCTGAATTTCCCCTTATTTGGGGGCACAAAGGCAGAAATATCCCTTATTTTGGGGCAAAATTGCAGAAATTTCACTTACTTCAGGTTAATAAGGCAGAATTTTTCCGTATTTGGGGCAAAAAATACAGAAATTCCCTTTGTTTTGGGGGAAAAAGACAGAAATTCCACTTATTTATAGGCATAAAACCAGAAATTCCCCCTATTTTGGAGCAAAAATGAACAAATTTCTCTTTTTTATTGCAAAAAGGTATGCATTCTTTTTATTTTCGGGCAAAAAGGGAGAAATTCCCCGTATTTTGGAGCACAATTGCAGAAATTCCCCTAATTGTGGGGCAAAAAGCAGAAATTGCCTATATGTTGGGGCAGAAAGACAGAAATTCTCCTTATTTTGGGGCAAAACTCAGAAATTCTACTTATTTTGGGGCAAAATTCCAGAAATTTCCCTTATTTTGGGGCAAAATTGCAGAAATTTCACTTATTTTGGGGCAAAATTGCAGAAATTTCACTTATTTTGGGGCAAAATTACAGTAATTTCACTTATTTCAGAGAAAAAAGGCAGAAATTTTCCTTATTTGGGCGCAAAAACGCAGGAATTTCTAATATTTTGTTTCAAAAATGCAGAAGTTCCCCTTATTTGGAGGTAAAAAGGCTGAATTTCAACTTATTTGGGGGCAAAAAGGCAGAAATTTTTCTTATTTTGGGGCAAAATTGCAGAAATTTCACTTACTTCAGGGTAATAAGACAGAATTTTTCCTTAATTGGGCCAAAAAGACAGAAATTCCCTTTGTTATGGAGGAAAAAGACAGAAATTCCACTTATTTATAGGCAAAAAGTCAGAAATTCTCCTTATTTTGGAGCAAAAATGAAGAAATTTCCCTTTTTTATGGCAAAAAGGTATGCATTCTTCTTATTTTCGGGCAAAAATGCAGAAATTCCCCGTATTTTGGAGCAAAATTGCAGAAATTTCCCTAATTGTGGGGCAAAAAGGCAGAAATTGCATATATGTTGGGGCAATTGACAGAAATTCTCTTTATTTTGGGGCAAAACTCAGAAATTCCACTTATTATGGGGCAAAATTCCAGAAATTTCCCTTATTTTGGGGCAAACTTGCAGAAATTTCACTTATTTTGGGGCAAAATTGCAGAAATTTCACTTATTTCAGGGGAAAAAAAGCAGAAATTTTCTTATTTTGGGGCAAAAAGGCAGAAATTCCTAATATTTTGTGGCATAAATGCAGAAATTCCCCTTATTTTGAGGTAAAAAGGATGAAATTACCCTTATTTGAGGGCAAAAAGGCAAAAAATTTCCTTTATTTTGGGGCAAAATTACAGAAATTTCACTTATTTCAGAGTAATAAGTCAGAAATTTTCCTTATTTTGGGGCAAAAAAGACAGGAATTCCCTTTGTTTTGGGGGAAAAAGACAGAAATTCCACTTATTTAGAGGCAAAAATTCAGAAATTCCCCTTATTTTGGAGCAAAAATGAAGAAATTTCCTTTTTTTATGGCAAAAAGTTATGCATTCTTCTTATTTTCGGGAAAAAAGGCAGAAATTCCCCGTATTTTGAAGCAAAATTGCAGAAATTCCTCTAATTGTTGGTCAAAAACGCAGAAATTGCATATATGTTGGGGCAAAAAAAAAAGAAATTCTCCTTATTTTGTGGCAAAACTCAGAAATTCCACTTATTTTGGGGCAAAATTCCAGAAATTTCCATTATTTTGGGGCAAACTTGCAGAAATTTCACTTAATTTGGGGCAAAATTGCAGAAATTTCACTTATTTCAGGGAAAAAAACAGAAATTTTCTTATTTTGGGGCAAAAAGGCAGAAATTCCTAATATTTTGTGGCAAAAATGCAGAAATTCCCCTTATTTTGAGGTAAAAAGGCTGAAATTCCCCTTATTTGGGGGCAATATGCAGAAATTTCCCTTATTTTGGGGCAAAATTGCAAAAATTTCACGTACTTCAGGGTAATAAGTCAGAATTTTTCCTTATTTTGGGGCAAAAATACAGAAATTCCTTTTGTTTTGGGGAAAAAGACAGAAATTCCACTTATTTAGAGGCAAAAAAGCAGAAATTCCCCTTATTTTGGAGCAAAAATGAAGAAATTTCCTTTTTATGGCAAAAAGGTATGCATTCTTCTTATTTTTGGGTAAAAAGGCAGAAATTCCCCGTATTTTGGGGCAAAATTGCAGAAATTCCCCTAATTGTAGGGCAAAAAGGCAGAAATTCTCTATATGTTGGGGCAAAAAGACAGAAATTCTCTTTATTTTGGGGCAAAACTCAGAAATTCCACTTATTTTGGGGCAAAATTCCAGAAATTTCTTTTATTTTGAGGCAAAATTGCAGAAATTTCAATTATTTTGGGGCATAATTGCAGAAATTTCACTTATTTTGGGGCAAAATTGCAGAAATTTCACTTATTTCAGAGAAAAAAGGCAGAAATTTTCCTTATTTTGGGGCAAAAAGGCAGAAATTCCTAATATTTTGTGGCAAAAATGCAGAAATTCCCCTTATTTCGAGGTAAAAAGGCTGAATTTCCCCTTATTTGGGGGCAAAAAGGCAGAAATTTTTCTTATTTTGGGGCATAATTGCAGAAATTTCACTTACTTCAGGTTAATAAGGCAGAATTTACCGTATTTGGGGCAAAAAATACAGAAATTCCCTTTGTTTTGGGGGAAAAAGACAGAAATTCCACTTATTTATAGGCATAAAATCAGAAATTCCCCCTATTTTGGAGCAAAAATGAAGAAATTTCTCTTTTTTATTGCAAAAAGGTATGCATTCTTATTATTTTCGGGCAAAAAGGCAGAAATTCCCCGTATTTTGGAGCACAATTGCAGAAATTCCCCTAATTGTGGGGCAAAAATTCAGAAATTCTCTATATGTTTGGAAAAAAAGACAGAAATTCTCCTTATTTTGGTGCAAAACTCAAAAATTCCACTTATTTTGGGGCAAAATTCCAGAAATTTCCCTTATTTTAGGGTAAAATTGCAGAAATTTCACTTATTTTGGGGCAAAATTGCAGAAATTTCACTTATTTCAGGGGAAAAAAAAGCAGAAATTTTCTTATTTTGGGGCAAAAAGGCAGAAATTCCTAATATTTTGTGGCATAAATGCAGAAATTCCCCTTATTTTGAGGTAAAAAGGCTGAAATTACCCTTATTTGGGGGTAAAAAGACAAAAATTTCCTTTATTTTGGGGCAAAATTACAGAAATTTCACTTATTTCAGATTAATAAGTCAGAAATTTTCCTTATTTTGGGGCAAAAATGACAGGAATTCCCTTTGTTTTGGGGGAAAAAGACAGAAATTCCACTCATTTAGAGGCAGAAAAGCAGAAATTCCCCTTATTTTGGAGCAAAAATGAAGAAATTTTTTTTATGGAAAAAGGTATGCATTCTTTTTATTTTCGGGCAAAAAGGCAGAAATTCCCCGTATTTTGGAGCAAAATTGCAGAAATTCCCCTAATTGTGGGGCAAAAATGCAGAAATTCTCTATATGTTGGGGCAAAAAGACAGAAATTTTTCTTATTTTGGGGCAAAACTCAGAAATTCCACTTATTTTGGGGCAAAATTCCAGAAATTTCTCTTATTTTGAGGCAAAATTGCAGAAATTTCACTTATTTTGGTGCAAAATTGCAGAAATTTCACTTATTTCATGGAAAAAAAGAAGAAATTTTCTTATTTTGTGGCAAAAAGGCAGAAATTCCTAATATTTTTTGGCAAAATTGCAGAAATTCCCTTTATTTTGAGGTAAAAATGCTGAAATTCCCCTTATTTGTGGGCAAAAAGGCAGAAATTCCCCGTATTATGGAGCAAAATTGCAGAAATTCCCCTAATTGTGGGGCAAAAAGGAGAAATTGCCTATATGTTGGGGCAAAAAGACAAAAATTCTATTTATTTTTAGGCAAAACTCAGAAATTCCACTTATTTTGGGGCAAAATTCCAGAAATTTCTTTTATTGTGGGGCAAAATTGCTGAAATTTCACTTATTTTGGGCCAAATTTCAGAAATTTCCCTTATTTTAAGGCAAAATTGCAAAAATTTCACTTACTTCAGGGTAATAAGTCAGAATTTTTCCTTATTTTGGGGCAAAAATACAGAAATTCCCTTTGTTTTGATGTGAAAAGACAGAAATTCCACTTATTTAGAGGCAAAAAGCAGAAATTCCCCTTATTTTGGAGCAAAAATGAAGAAATTTCCTTTTTATGGCAAAAAGGAATGCATTCTTCTTATTTTTGGCCAAAAAGGCAGAAATTCCCCATATTTTGGAGCAAAATTGCAGAAATTTCCCTAATTGTGGGGCAAAAAGGTAGAAATTCTGTATATGTTGGGGCAAAAAGACAGAAATTCTCCTTATTTTGGGACAAAACTCAGAAATTCCACTTATTTTGGGGCAAAATATCAGAAAATTACCTTATTTTGGAGCAAAATTGCAGAAATTTCACTTATTTCGGGGCAAAATTGAAGAAATTTCACTTATTTCAGGGAAAAGAGGCAGAAATTTTCCTTATTTTGGGGCAAAAAGGCAGAAATTCCTAATATTTTGTGGCAAAAATGCAGAAATTCCCCTTATTTCGAGGTAAAAAGGCTGAATTTCGCCTTATTTGGGGGCAAAAATTCAGAAATTTTTCTTATTTTGGGGCAAAATTGCAGAAATTTCACTTACTTAATGGTAATAAGGAAGAATTTTTTTTTATTTGGGGCAAAAAAGACAGAAATTCCCTTTGTTCGGGGCGAAAAAGACAGAAAATCCACTTATTTATAGGAAAAAAAATCAGAAATTCCCCTTATTTTGGAGCAAAAATGAAGAAATTTCCTTTTTTTATGGCAAAAAGTTATGCATTCTTCTTATTTTCGGGCAAAAAGGCAGAAATTCCCCGTATTTTGGAGCAAAATTGAAAAATTCCCCTAATTGTGGCGCAAAAATGCAGAAATTGCCTATATGTTGGGGCAAAAAGACAGAAATTCTCCTTATTTTAAGGCAAAACTCAGAAATTCCACTTATTTTGGGGCAAAATTCCAGAAATTTCCCTTATTTTAGGGCAAAATTGCAGAAATTTCACTTATTTTGAGGCAAAACTTCAGAAATTTCACTTATTTCAGGGAAAAATCAGAAATTTTCTTATTTTGGGGCAAAAAGGCAGAAATTCCTAATATTTTGTGGCAAAAATGCACAAATTTCCCTTATTTTGAGGTAAAAAGCTGAAATTCCTTTTATTTGGGGGCAAAAAGGCAAAAATTTCCTTTATTTTGGGGCAAAATTGCAGAAATTTCACTTATTTTGGAGCAAAATTGCAGAAATTTCACTTATTTCAGGGGAAAAAAGCAGAAATTTTCTTATTTTGGGGAAAAAAGGCAGAAATTCCTAATATATTGTGGCAAAAATGCAGAAATTCCCCTTATTTTGAGGTAAAAACGCTGAAATTCCACATATTTGGGGGCAAAAATGCAGAAATTTCCCTTATTTTGGGGCAAAATTGCAGAAATTTCACTTACTTCAGGGTAATAATTCAGAATTTTTCCTTATTTTGGGGCAAAAATACAGAAATTCTCTTTATTTTGGGGGAAAAATTCAGAAATTCCACCTATTTAGAGGCAAAAAAGCAGAAATTCCCCTTGTTTTGGAGCAAAAATGAAGAAATTTCCTTTTTATGGCAAAAAGGTATGCATTCTTCTTATTTTGGGCAAAAAGGCAGAAATTCCCCGTATTTTGGAGCAAAATTGCAGAAATTCCCCTAATTGTTGGGCAAAAAGGCAGAAATTGCCTATATGTTAGGGCAAAAAGACAGAAATTCTCCTTATTTTGGGGCAAAACTCAAAAATTCCACTTATTTTGGGGCAAAATTCCAGAAATTTCTCTTATTTTGGGGCCAAATTGCAGAAATTTCATTTATTTTGGGGCAAAATTGCAGAAATTTCACTTACTACATGGTAATAAGGAAGAATTTTTTTTTATTTGGGGCAAAAAAGACAGAAATTCTTTTTGTTTGGGGGGAAAAAGACAGAAAATCCACTTATTTATAGGCAAAAAATCAGAAATTCCCCTTATTTTGGAGCAAAAATGAAGAAATTTCCTTTTTTTATGGCAAAAAGTTATGCATTCTTCTTATTTTCGGGCAAAAAGGCAGAAATTCCCCGTATTTTGGAGCAAAATTGAAAAATTCCCCTAATTGTGGCGCAAAAAGGCAGAAATTGCCTATATGTTGGGGCAAAAAGACAGAAATTCTCCTTATTTTAAGGCAAAACTCAGAAATTCCACTTATTTTGGGGCAAAATTCCAGAAATTTCCCTTATTTTAGGGCAAAATTGCAGAAATTTCACTTATTTTGAGGCAAAACTTCAGAAATTTCACTTATTTCAGGGAAAAATCAGAAATTTTCTTATTTTGGGGCAAAAAGGCAGAAATTCCTAATATTTTGTCGCAAAAATGCACAAATTTCCCTTATTTTGAGGTAAAAAGCTGAAATTCCTTTTATTTGGGGGCAAAAAGGCAAAAATTTCCTTTATTTTGGGGCAAAATTGCAGAAATTTCACTTATTTTGGAGCAAAATTGCAGAAATTTCACTTATTTCAGGGGAAAAAAGCAGAAATTTTCTTATTTTGGGGAAAAAAGGCAGAAATTCCTAATATATTGTGGCAAAAATGCAGAAATTCCCCTTATTTTGAGGTAAAAACGCTGAAATTCCACATATTTGGGGGCAAAAATGCAGAAATTTCCCTTATTTTGGGGCAAAATTGCAGAAATTTCACTTACTTCAGGGTAATAATTCAGAATTTTTCCTTATTTTGGGGCAAAAATACAGAAATTCCCTTTATTTTGGGGGAAAAATTCAGAAATTCCACTTATTTAGAGGCAAAAAAGCAGAAATTCCCCTTGTTTTGGAGCAAAAATGAAGAAATTTCCTTTTTATGGCAAAAAGGTATGCATTCTTCTTATTTTGGGCAAAAAGGCAGAAATTCCCCGTATTTTGGAGCAAAATTGCAGAAATTCCCCTAATTGTTGGGCAAAAAGGCAGAAATTGCCTATATGTTAGGGCAAAAAGACAGAAATTCTCCTTATTTTGGGGCAAAACTCAGAAATTCCACTTATTTTGGGGCAAAATTCCAGAAATTTCTCTTATTTTGGGGCCAAATTGCAGAAATTTCATTTATTTTGGGGCAAAATTGCAGAAATTTCACTTACTTCATGGTAATAAGGAAGAATTTTTTTTTTATTTGGGGCAAAAAATACAGAAATTCCCTTTGTTCGGGGGGAAAAAGACAGAAAATCCACTTATTTATAGGCAAAAAATCAGAAATTCCCCTTATTTTGGAGCAAAAATGAAGAAATTTCCTTTTTTTATGGCAAAAAGTTATGCATTCTTCTTATTTTCGGGCAAAAAGGCAGAAATTCCCCGTATTTTGGAGCAAAATTGAAAAATTCCCCTAATTGTGGCGCAAAAAGGCAGAAATTGCCTATATGTTGGGGCAAAAAGACAGAAATTCTCCTTATTTTAAGGCAAAACTCAGAAATTCCACTTATTTTGGGGCAAAATTCCAGAAATTTCCCTTATTTTAGGGCAAAATTGCAGAAATTTCACTTATTTTGAGGCAAAACTTCAGAAATTTCACTTATTTCAGGGAAAAATCAGAAATTTTCTTATTTTGGGGCAAAAAGGCAGAAATTCCTAATATTTTGTCGCAAAAATGCACAAATTTCCCTTATTTTGAGGTAAAAAGCTGAAATTCCTTTTATTTGGGGGCAAAAAGGCAAAAATTTCCTTTATTTTGGGGCAAAATTGCAGAAATTTCACTTATTTTGGAGCAAAATTGCAGAAATTTCACTTATTTCAGGGGAAAAAAGCAGAAATTTTCTTATTTTGGGGAAAAAAGGCAGAAATTCCTAATATATTGTGGCAAAAATGCAGAAATTCCCCTTATTTTGAGGTAAAAACGCTGAAATTCCACATATTTGGGGGCAAAAATGCAGAAATTTCCCTTATTTTGGGGCAAAATTGCAGAAATTTCACTTACTTCAGGGTAATAATTCAGAATTTTTCCTTATTTTGGGGCAAAAATACAGAAATTCCCTTTATTTTGGGGGAAAAATTCAGAAATTCCACTTATTTAGAGGCAAAAAAGCAGAAATTCCCCTTGTTTTGGAGCAAAAATGAAGAAATTTCCTTTTTATGGCAAAAAGGTATGCATTCTTCTTATTTTGGGCAAAAAGGCAGAAATTCCCCGTATTTTGGAGCAAAATTGCAGAAATTCCCCTAATTGTTGGGCAAAAAGGCAGAAATTGCCTATATGTTAGGGCAAAAAGACAGAAATTCTCCTTATTTTGGGGCAAAACTCAGAAATTCCACTTATTTTGGGGCAAAATTCCAGAAATTTCTCTTATTTTGGGGCCAAATTGCAGAAATTTCATTTATTTTGGGGCAAAATTGCAGAAATTTCACTTACTTCATGGTAATAAGGAAGAATTTTTTTTTTATTTGGGGCAAAAAAGACAGAAATTCCCTTTGTTCGGGGGGAAAAAGACAGAAAATCCACTTATTTATAGGCAAAAAATCAGAAATTCCCCTTATTTTGGAGCAAAAATGAAGAAATTTCCTTTTTTTATGGCAAAAAGTTATGCATTCTTCTTATTTTCGGGCAAAAAGGCAGAAATTCCCCGTATTTTGGAGCAAAATTGAAAAATTCCCCTAATTGTGGCGCAAAAAGGCAGAAATTGCCTATATGTTGGGGCAAAAAGACAGAAATTCTCCTTATTTTAAGGCAAAACTCAGAAATTCCACTTATTTTGGGGCAAAATTCCAGAAATTCCCCGTATTTTGGAGCAAAATTGCAGAAATTCCCCTAATTGTTGGGCAAAAAGGCAGAAATTGCCTATATGTTGGGGCAAAAAAACAGAAATTCTCCTAATTTTGGGGCAAAACTCAGAAATTCCACTTATTTTGGAACAAAATTTCAGAAAATTCCCTTATTTTGGGGAAAAATTGCAGAAATTTCCCTTTTTTTGGGGCAAAATTGCAGAAATTTTACTTATTTTGGGGCAAAATTACAGAAATTTCACTTATTTCAGGGTAAAAAGGCAGAAATTTTCCTTATTTTGGGGTAAAAAGGCAGAAATTCCTAATATTTTGTGGCAAAAATGCAGAAATTCCCATTTCGAGGTAAAAAGGCTGAAATTCCCCTTATTTGAGGGCAAAAAGGCAGAAATTTCCCTTATTTTGGGGCAAAATTGCAGAAATTTCACTTACTTCAGGGTAATAAGGCAGAATTTTTCCTTATTTTGGGGCAAAAAAGACAGAAATTTCCTTTGTTTGGGGGAAAAAGACAGAAATTCCACTTATTTAGAGGCAAAAAATCAAAAATATTCCTTATTTTGGAGCAAAAATGAAGAAATTTCCCTTTTTTATGGCAAAAAGGAATGCATTCTTCTTATTTTCGAACAAAAAGGCAGAAATTCCCCGTATTTTGGAGCAAAATTGCAGAAATTCCCCTAATTGTGGGGCAAAAAGGCAGAAATTGCCTTTATGTTGGGGAAAAAAACAGAAATTCTCCTTATTTTGGGGCAAAACTCAGAAATTCCACTTATTTTGGGGCATAATTCCAGAAAATTCCCTAATTTTGGGGCAAAATTCTCGAAATTTCACTTAATTTGGGGCAAAATACAGAAATTTTACTTATTTCAGGGAAAAAAAGCAGAAATTTTCTTCTTTTGGGGCAAAAAGGCAGAAATTCCTAATATTTTGTGGCAAAAATGCAAAAATTCCCCTTATTTTTAGGTAGAAAGGCTGAAATTCCCCTTATTAGGGGGCAAAAAGGCAAAAATTTCCGTTATTTTGGGGCAAAATTGCAGAAATTTCACTTATTTTGGTGCAAAATTGCAGAAATTTCACTTATTTCATGGAAAAAAAGAAGAAATTTTCTTATTTTGTGGCAAAAAGGCAGAAATTCCTAATATTTTTTGGCAAAATTGCAGAAATTCCCTTTATTTTGAGGTAAAAATGCTGAAATTCCCCTTATTTGTGGGCAAAAAGGCAGAAATTCCCCGTATTATGGAGCAAAATTGCAGAAATTCCCCTAATTGTGGGGCAAAAAGGAGAAATTGCCTATATGTTGGGGCAAAAAGACAAAAATTCTATTTATTTTTAGGCAAAACTCAGAAATTCCACTTATTTTGGGGCAAAATTCCAGAAATTTCTTTTATTGTGGGGCAAAATTGCTGAAATTTCACTTATTTTGGGCCAAATTTCAGAAATTTCCCTTATTTTAAGGCAAAATTGCAAAAATTTCACTTACTTCAGGGTAATAAGTCAGAATTTTTCCTTATTTTGGGGCAAAAATACAGAAATTCCCTTTGTTTTGATGTGAAAAGACAGAAATTCCACTTATTTAGAGGCAAAAACAGAAATTCCCCTTATTTTGGAGCAAAAATGAAGAAATTTCCTTTTTATGGCAAAAAGGAATGCATTCTTCTTATTTTTGGGCAAAAAGGCAGAAATTCCCCATATTTTGGAGCAAAATTGCAGAAATTTCCCTAATTGTGGGGCAAAAAGGTAGAAATTCTGTATATGTTGGGGCAAAAAGACAGAAATTCTCCTTATTTTGGGACAAAACTCAGAAATTCCACTTATTTTGGGGCAAAATATCAGAAAATTACCTTATTTTGGAGCAAAATTGCAGAAATTTCACTTATTTCGGGGCAAAATTGAAGAAATTTCACTTATTTCAGGGGAAAAAAGCAGAAATTTTCTTATTTTGGGGAAAAAAGGCAGAAATTCCTAATATATTGTGGCAAAAATGCAGAAATTCCCCTTATTTTGAGGTAAAAACGCTGAAATTCCACATATTTGGGGGCAAAAATGCAGAAATTTCCCTTATTTTGGGGCAAAATTGCAGAAATTTCACTTACTTCAGGGTAATAATTCAGAATTTTTCCTTATTTTGGGGCAAAAATACAGAAATTCCCTTTATTTTGGGGGAAAAATTCAGAAATTCCACTTATTTAGAGGCAAAAAAGCAGAAATTCCCCTTGTTTTGGAGCAAAAATGAAGAAATTTCCTTTTTATGGCAAAAAGGTATGCATTCTTCTTATTTTGGGCAAAAAGGCAGAAATTCCCCGTATTTTGGAGCAAAATTGCAGAAATTCCCCTAATTGTTGGGCAAAAAGGCAGAAATTGCCTATATGTTAGGGCAAAAAGACAGAAATTCTCCTTATTTTGGGGCAAAACTCAGAAATTCCACTTATTTTGGGGCAAAATTCCAGAAATTTCTCTTATTTTGGGGCCAAATTGCAGAAATTTCATTTATTTTGGGGCAAAATTGCAGAAATTTCACTTACTTCATGGTAATAAGGAAGAATTTTTTTTTATTTGGGGCAAAAAAGACAGAAATTCCCTTTGTTCGGGGAGAAAAAGACAGAAAATCCACTTATTTATAGGCAAAAAATCAGAAATTCCCCTTATTTTGGAGCAAAAATGAAGAAATTTCCTTTTTTTATGGCAAAAAGTTATGCATTCTTCTTATTTTCGGGCAAAAAGGCAGAAATTCCCCGTATTTTGGAGCAAAATTGAAAAATTCCCCTAATTGTGGCGCAAAAAGGCAGAAATTGCCTATATGTTGGGGCAAAAAGACAGAAATTCTCCTTATTTTAAGGCAAAACTCAGAAATTCCACTTATTTTGGGGCAAAATTCCAGAAATTTCCCTTATTTTAGGGCAAAATTGCAGAAATTTCACTTATTTTGAGGCAAAACTTCAGAAATTTCACTTATTTCAGGGAAAAATCAGAAATTTTCTTATTTTGGGGCAAAAAGGCAGAAATTCCTAATATTTTGTCGCAAAAATGCACAAATTTCCCTTATTTTGAGGTAAAAAGCTGAAATTCCTTTTATTTGGGGGCAAAAAGGCAAAAATTTCCTTTATTTTGGGGCAAAATTGCAGAAATTTCACTTATTTTGGAGCAAAATTGCAGAAATTTCACTTATTTCAGGGGAAAAAAGCAGAAATTTTCTTATTTTGGGGAAAAAAGGCAGAAATTCCTAATATATTGTGGCAAAAATGCAGAAATTCCCCTTATTTTGAGGTAAAAACGCTGAAATTCCACATATTTGGGGGCAAAAATGCAGAAATTTCCCTTATTTTGGGGCAAAATTGCAGAAATTTCACTTACTTCAGGGTAATAATTCAGAATTTTTCCTTATTTTGGGGCAAAAATACAGAAATTCCCTTTATTTTGGGGGAAAAATTCAGAAATTCCACTTATTTAGAGGCAAAAAAGCAGAAATTCCCCTTGTTTTGGAGCAAAAATGAAGAAATTTCCTTTTTATGGCAAAAAGGTATGCATTCTTCTTATTTTGGGCAAAAAGGCAGAAATTCCCCGTATTTTGGAGCAAAATTGCAGAAATTCCCCTAATTGTTGGGCAAAAAGGCAGAAATTGCCTATATGTTAGGGCAAAAAGACAGAAATTCTCCTTATTTTGGGGCAAAACTCAGAAATTCCACTTATTTTGGGGCAAAATTCCAGAAATTTCTCTTATTTTGGGGCCAAATTGCAGAAATTTCATTTATTTTGGGGCAAAATTGCAGAAATTTCACTTACTTCATGGTAATAAGGAAGAATTTTTTTTTTATTTGGGGCAAAAAAGACAGAAATTCCCTTTGTTCGGGGGGAAAAAGACAGAAAATCCACTTATTTATAGGCAAAAAATCAGAAATTCCCCTTATTTTGGAGCAAAAATGAAGAAATTTCCTTTTTTTATGGCAAAAAGTTATGCATTCTTCTTATTTTCGGGCAAAAAGGCAGAAATTCCCCGTATTTTGGAGCAAAATTGAAAAATTCCCCTAATTGTGGCGCAAAAAGGCAGAAATTGCCTATATGTTGGGGCAAAAAGACAGAAATTCTCCTTATTTTAAGGCAAAACTCAGAAATTCCACTTATTTTGGGGCAAAATTCCAGAAATTCCCCGTATTTTGGAGCAAAATTGCAGAAATTCCCCTAATTGTTGGGCAAAAAGGCAGAAATTGCCTATATGTTGGGGCAAAAAAACAGAAATTCTCCTAATTTTGGGGCAAAACTCAGAAATTCCACTTATTTTGGAACAAAATTTCAGAAAATTCCCTTATTTTGGGGAAAAATTGCAGAAATTTCCCTTTTTTTGGGGCAAAATTGCAGAAATTTTACTTATTTTGGGGCAAAATTACAGAAATTTCACTTATTTCAGGGTAAAAAGGCAGAAATTTTCCTTATTTTGGGGTAAAAAGGCAGAAATTCCTAATATTTTGTGGCAAAAATGCAGAAATTCCCATTTCGAGGTAAAAAGGCTGAAATTCCCCTTATTTGAGGGCAAAAAGGCAGAAATTTCCCTTATTTTGGGGCAAAATTGCAGAAATTTCACTTACTTCAGGGTAATAAGGCAGAATTTTTCCTTATTTTGGGGCAAAAAAAGACAGAAATTTCCTTTGTTTGGGGGAAAAAGACAGAAATTCCACTTATTTAGAGGCAAAAAATCAAAAATATTCCTTATTTTGGAGCAAAAATGAAGAAATTTCCCTTTTTTATGGCAAAAAGGAATGCATTCTTCTTATTTTCGAACAAAAAGGCAGAAATTCCCCGTATTTTGGAGCAAAATTGCAGAAATTCCCCTAATTGTGGGGCAAAAAGGCAGAAATTGCCTTTATGTTGGGGAAAAAAACAGAAATTCTCCTTATTTTGGGGCAAAACTCAGAAATTCCACTTATTTTGGGGCATAATTCCAGAAAATTCCCTTATTTTGGGGCAAAATTCTCGAAATTTCACTTAATTTGGGGCAAAATACAGAAATTTTACTTATTTCAGGGAAAAAAAGCAGAAATTTTCTTCTTTTGGGGCAAAAAGGCAGAAATTCCTAATATTTTGTGGCAAAAATGCAAAAATTCCCCTTATTTTTAGGTAGAAAGGCTGAAATTCCCCTTATTAGGGAGCAAAAAGGCAAAAATTTCCGTTATTTTGGGGCAAAATTGCAGAAATTTCACTTATTTTGGTGCAAAATTGCAGAAATTTCACTTATTTCATGGAAAAAAAGAAGAAATTTTCTTATTTTGTGGCAAAAAGGCAGAAATTCCTAATATTTTTTGGCAAAATTGCAGAAATTCCCTTTATTTTGAGGTAAAAATGCTGAAATTCCCCTTATTTGTGGGCAAAAAGGCAGAAATTCCCCGTATTATGGAGCAAAATTGCAGAAATTCCCCTAATTGTGGGGCAAAAAGGAGAAATTGCCTATATGTTGGGGCAAAAAGACAAAAATTCTATTTATTTTTAGGCAAAACTCAGAAATTCCACTTATTTTGGGGCAAAATTCCAGAAATTTCTTTTATTGTGGGGCAAAATTGCTGAAATTTCACTTATTTTGGGCCAAATTTCAGAAATTTCCCTTATTTTAAGGCAAAATTGCAAAAATTTCACTTACTTCAGGGTAATAAGTCAGAATTTTTCCTTATTTTGGGGCAAAAATACAGAAATTCCCTTTGTTTTGATGTGAAAAGACAGAAATTCCACTTATTTAGAGGCAAAAACAGAAATTCCCCTTATTTTGGAGCAAAAATGAAGAAATTTCCTTTTTATGGCAAAAAGGAATGCATTCTTCTTATTTTTGGGCAAAAAGGCAGAAATTCCCCATATTTTGGAGCAAAATTGCAGAAATTTCCCTAATTGTGGGGCAAAAAGGTAGAAATTCTGTATATGTTGGGGCAAAAAGACAGAAATTCTCCTTATTTTGGGACAAAACTCAGAAATTCCACTTATTTTGGGGCAAAATATCAGAAAATTACCTTATTTTGGAGCAAAATTGCAGAAATTTCACTTATTTCGGGGCAAAATTGAAGAAATTTCACTTATTTCAGGGAAAAGAGGCAGAAATTTTCCTTATTTTGGGGCAAAAAGGCAGAAATTCCTAATATTTTGTGGCAAAAATGCAGAAATTCCCCTTATTTCGAGGTAAAAAGGCTGAATTTCGCCTTATTTGGGGGCAAAAATTCAGAAATTTTTCTTATTTTGGGGCAAAATTGCAGAAATCTCACTTACTTAATGGTAATAAGGAAGAATTTTTTTTTTATTTGGGGCAAAAAAGACAGAAATTCCCTTTGTTCGGGGCGAAAAAGACAGAAAATCCACTTATTTATAGGCAAAAAATCAGAAATTCCCCTTATTTTGGAGCAAAAATGAAGAAATTTCCTTTTTTTATGGCAAAAAGTTATGCATTCTTCTTATTTTCGGGCAAAAAGGCAGAAATTCCCCGTATTTTGGAGCAAAATTGAAAAATTCCCCTAATTGTGGCGCAAAAAGGCAGAAATTGCCTATATGTTGGGGCAAAAAGACAGAAATTCTCCTTATTTTAAGGCAAAACTCAGAAATTCCACTTATTTTGGGGCAAAATTCCAGAAATTTCCCTTATTTTAGGGCAAAATTGCAGAAATTTCACTTATTTTGACGCAAAACTTCAGAAATTTCACTTATTTCAGGGAAAAATCAGAAATTTTCTTATTTTGGGGCAAAAAGGCAGAAATTCCTAATATTTTGTGGCAAAAATGCACAAATTTCCCTTATTTTGAGGTAAAAAGCTGAAATTCCTCTTATTTGGGGGCAAAAAGGCAAAAATTTCCTTTATTTTGGGGCAAAATTGCAGAAATTTCACTTATTTTGGAGCAAAATTGCAGAAATTTCACTTATTTCAGGGGAAAAAAGCAGAAATTTTCTTATTTTGGGGAAAAAAGGCAGAAATTCCTAATATATTGTGGCAAAAATGCAGAAATTCCCCTTATTTTGAGGTAAAAACGCTGAAATTCCACATATTTGGGGGCAAAAATGCAGAAATTTCCCTTATTTTGGGGCAAAATTGCAGAAATTTCACTTACTTCAGGGTAATAATTCAGAATTTTTCCTTATTTTGGGGCAAAAATACAGAAATTCCCTTTATTTTGGGGGAAAAATTCAGAAATTCCACCTATTTAGAGGCAAAAAAGCAGAAATTCCCCTTGTTTTGGAGCAAAAATGAAGAAATTTCCTTTTTATGGCAAAAAGGTATGCATTCTTCTTATTTTGGGCAAAAAGGCAGAAATTCCCCGTATTTTGGAGCAAAATTGCAGAAATTCCCCTAATTGTTGGGCAAAAAGCCAGAAATTGCCTATATGTTAGGGCAAAAAGACAGAAATTCTCCTTATTTTGGGGCAAAACTCAAAAATTCCACTTATTTTGGGGCAAAATTCCAGAAATTTCTCTTATTTTGGGGCCAAATTGCAGAAATTTCATTTATTTTGGGGCAAAATTGCAGAAATTTCACTTACTACATGGTAATAAGGAAGAATTTTTTTTTATTTGGGGCAAAAAAGACAGAAATTCTTTTTGTTCGGGGGGAAAAAGACAGAAAATCCACTTATTTATAGGCAAAAAATCAGAAATTCCCCTTATTTTGGAGCAAAAATGAAGAAATTTCCTTTTTTTATGGCAAAAAGTTATGCATTCTTCTTATTTTCGGGCAAAAAGGCAGAAATTCCCCGTATTTTGGAGCAAAATTGAAAAATTCCCCTAATTGTGGCGCAAAAAGGCAGAAATTGCCTATATGTTGGGGCAAAAAGACAGAAATTCTCTTTATTTTAAGGCAAAACTCAGAAATTCCACTTATTTTGGGGCAAAATTCCAGAAATTTCCCTTATTTTAGGGCAAAATTGCAGAAATTTCACTTATTTTGAGGCAAAACTTCAGAAATTTCACTTATTTCAGGGAAAAATCAGAAATTTTCTTATTTTGGGGCAAAAAGGCAGAAATTCCTAATATTTTGTCGCAAAAATGCACAAATTTCCCTTATTTTGAGGTAAAAAGCTGAAATTCCTTTTATTTGGGGGCAAAAAGGCAAAAATTTCCTTTATTTTGGGGCAAAATTGCAGAAATTTCACTTATTTTGGAGCAAAATTGCAGAAATTTCACTTATTTCAGGGGAAAAAAGCAGAAATTTTCTTATTTTGGGGAAAAAAGGCAGAAATTCCTAATATATTGTGGCAAAAATGCAGAAATTCCCCTTATTTTGAGGTAAAAACGCTGAAATTCCACATATTTGGGGGCAAAAATGCAGAAATTTCCCTTATTTTGGGGCAAAATTGCAGAAATTTCACTTACTTCAGGGTAATAATTCAGAATTTTTCCTTATTTTGGGGCAAAAATACAGAAATTCCCTTTATTTTGGGGGAAAAATTCAGAAATTCCACTTATTTAGAGGCAAAAAAGCAGAAATTCCCCTTGTTTTGGAGCAAAAATGAAGAAATTTCCTTTTTATGGCAAAAAGGTATGCATTCTTCTTATTTTGGGCAAAAAGGCAGAAATTCCCCGTATTTTGGAGCAAAATTGCAGAAATTCCCCTAATTGTTGGGCAAAAAGGCAGAAATTGCCTATATGTTAGGGCAAAAAGACAGAAATTCTCCTTATTTTGGGGCAAAACTCAGAAATTCCACTTATTTTGGGGCAAAATTCCAGAAATTTCTCTTATTTTGGGGCCAAATTGCAGAAATTTCATTTATTTTGGGGCAAAATTGCAGAAATTTCACTTACTTCATGGTAATAAGGAAGAATTTTTTTTTTTTATTTGGGGCAAAAAAGACAGAAATTCCCTTTGTTCGGGGGGAAAAAGACAGAAAATCCACTTATTTATAGGCAAAAAATCAGAAATTCCCCTTATTTTGGAGCAAAAATGAAGAAATTTCCTTTTTTTATGGCAAAAAGTTATGCATTCTTCTTATTTTCGGGCAAAAAGGCAGAAATTCCCCGTATTTTGGAGCAAAATTGAAAAATTCCCCTAATTGTGGCGCAAAAAGGCAGAAATTGCCTATATGTTGGGGCAAAAAGACAGAAATTCTCCTTATTTTAAGGCAAAACTCAGAAATTCCACTTATTTTGGGGCAAAATTCCAGAAATTCCCCGTATTTTGGAGCAAAATTGCAGAAATTCCCCTAATTGTTGGGCAAAAAGGCAGAAATTGCCTATATGTTGGGGCAAAAAAACAGAACTTCTCCTAATTTTGGGGCAAAACTCAGAAATTCCACTTATTTTGGGGCAAAATTCCAGAAATTTCTCTTATTTTGGGGCCAAATTGCAGAAATTTCATTTATTTTGGGGCAAAATTGCAGAAATTTCACTTACTTCATGGTAATAAGGAAGAATTTTTTTTTTTATTTGGGGCAAAAAAGACAGAAATTCCCTTTGTTCGGGGGGAAAAAGACAGAAAATCCACTTATTTATAGGCAAAAAATCAGAAATTCCCCTTATTTTGGAGCAAAAATGAAGAAATTTCCTTTTTTTATGGCAAAAAGTTATGCATTCTTCTTATTTTCGGGCAAAAAGGCAGAAATTCCCCGTATTTTGGAGCAAAATTGAAAAATTCCCCTAATTGTGGCGCAAAAAGGCAGAAATTGCCTATATGTTGGGGCAAAAAGACAGAAATTCTCCTTATTTTAAGGCAAAACTCAGAAATTCCACTTATTTTGGGGCAAAATTCCAGAAATTCCCCGTATTTTGGAGCAAAATTGCAGAAATTCCCCTAATTGTTGGGCAAAAAGGCAGAAATTGCCTATATGTTGGGGCAAAAAAACAGAAATTCTCCTAATTTTGGGGCAAAACTCAGAAATTCCACTTATTTTGGAACAAAATTTCAGAAAATTCCCTTATTTTGGGGAAAAATTGCAGAAATTTTCCTTTTTTTGGGGCAAAATTGCAGAAATTTTACTTATTTTGGGGCAAAATTACAGAAATTTCACTTATTTCAGGGTAAAAAGGCAGAAATTTTCCTTATTTTGGGGTAAAAAGGCAGAAATTCCTAATATTTTGTGGCAAAAATGCAGAAATTCCCATTTCGAGGTAAAAAGGCTGAAATTCCCCTTATTTGAGGGCAAAAAGGCAGAAATTTCCCTTATTTTGGGGCAAAATTGCAGAAATTTCACTTACTTCAGGGTAATAAGGCAGAATTTTTCCTTATTTTGGGGCAAAAAAGACAGAAATTTCCTTTGTTTGGGGGAAAAAGACAGAAATTCCACTTACTTAGAGGCAAAAAATCAAAAATATTTCTTATTTTGGAGCAAAAATGAAGAAATTTCCCTTTTTTATGGCAAAAAGGAATGCATTCTTCTTATTTTCGAACAAAAAGGCAGAAATTCCCCGTATTTTGGAGCAAAATTGCAGAAATTCCCCTAATTGTGGGGCAAAAAGGCAGAAATTGCCTTTATGTTGGGGAAAAAAACAGAAATTCTCCTTATTTTGGGGCAAAACTCAGAAATTCCACTTATTTTGGGGCATAATTCCAGAAAATTCCCTAATTTTGGGGCAAAATTCTCGAAATTTCACTTAATTTGGGGCAAAATACAGAAATTTTACTTATTTCAGGGAAAAAAAGCAGAAATTTTCTTCTTTTGGGGCAAAAAGGCAGAAATTCCTAATATTTTGTGGCAAAAATGCAAAAATTCCCCTTATTTTTAGGTAGAAAGGCTGAAATTCCCCTTATTAGGGGGCAAAAAGGCAAAAATTTCCGTTATTTTGGGGCAAAATTGCAGAAATTTCACTTATTTTGGTGCAAAATTGCAGAAATTTCACTTATTTCATGGAAAAAAAGAAGAAATTTTCTTATTTTGTGGCAAAAAGGCAGAAATTCCTAATATTTTTTGGCAAAATTGCAGAAATTCCCTTTATTTTGAGGTAAAAATGCTGAAATTCCCCTTATTTGTGGGCAAAAAGGCAGAAATTCCCCGTATTATGGAGCAAAATTGCAGAAATTCCCCTAATTGTGGGGCAAAAAGGAGAAATTGCCTATATGTTGGGGCAAAAAGACAAAAATTCTATTTATTTTTAGGCAAAACTCAGAAATTCCACTTATTTTGGGGCAAAATTCCAGAAATTTCTTTTATTGTGGGGCAAAATTGCTGAAATTTCACTTATTTTGGGCCAAATTTCAGAAATTTCCCTTATTTTAAGGCAAAATTGCAAAAATTTCACTTACTTCAGGGTAATAAGTCAGAATTTTTCCTTATTTTGGGGCAAAAATACAGAAATTCCCTTTGTTTTGATGTGAAAAGACAGAAATTCCACTTATTTAGAGGCAAAAAGCAGAAATTCCCCTTATTTTGGAGCAAAAATGAAGAAATTTCCTTTTTATGGCAAAAAGGAATGCATTCTTCTTATTTTTGGGCAAAAAGGCAGAAATTCCCCATATTTTGGAGCAAAATTGCAGAAATTTCCCTAATTGTGGGGCAAAAAGGTAGAAATTCTGTATATGTTGGGGCAAAAAGACAGAAATTCTCCTTATTTTGGGACAAAACTCAGAAATTCCACTTATTTTGGGGCAAAATATCAGAAAATTACCTTATTTTGGAGCAAAATTGCAGAAATTTCACTTATTTCGGGGCAAAATTGAAGAAATTTCACTTATTTCAGGGAAAAGAGGCAGAAATTTTCCTTATTTTGGGGCAAAAAGGCAGAAATTCCTAATATTTTGTGGCAAAAATGAGGAAATTCCCCTTATTTCGAGGTAAAAAGGCTGAATTTCGCCTTATTTGGGGGCAAAAATTCAGAAATTTTTCTTATTTTGGGGCAAAATTGCAAAAATTTCACTTACTTAATGGTAATAAGGAAGAATTTTTTTTTTATTTGGGGCAAAAAAGACAGAAATTCCCTTTGTTCGGGGCGAAAAAGACAGAAAATCCACTTATTTATAGGCAAAAAATCAGAAATTCCCCTTATTTTGGAGCAAAAATGAAGAAATTTCCTTTTTTTATGGCAAAAAGTTATGCATTCTGCTTATTTTCGGGCAAAAAGGCAGAAATTCCCCGTATTTTGGAGCAAAATTGAAAAATTCCCCTAATTGTGGCGCAAAAAGGCAGAAATTGCCTATATGTTGGGGCAAAAAGACAGAAATTCTCCTTATTTTAAGGCAAAACTCAGAAATTCCACTTATTTTGGGGCAAAATTCCAGAAATTTCCCTTATTTTAGGGCAAAATTGCAGAAATTTCACTTATTTTGAGGCAAAACTTCAGAAATTTCACTTATTTCAGGGAAAAATCAGAAATTTTCTTATTTTGGGGCAAAAAGGCAGAAATTCCTAATATTTTGTGGCAAAAATGCACAAATTTCCCTTATTTTGAGGTAAAAAGCTGAAATTCCTTTTATTTGGGGGCAAAAAGGCAAAAATTTCCTTTATTTTGGGGCAAAATTGCAGAAATTTCACTTATTTTGGAGCAAAATTGCAGAAATTTCACTTATTTCAGGGGAAAAAAGCAGAAATTTTCTTATTTTGGGGAAAAAAGGCAGAAATTCCTAATATATTGTGGCAAAAATGCAGAAATTCCCCTTATTTTGAGGTAAAAACGCTGAAATTCCACATATTTGGGGGCAAAAATGCAGAAATTTCCCTTATTTTGGGGCAAAATTGCAGAAATTTCACTTACTTCAGGGTAATAATTCAGAATTTTTCCTTATTTTGGGGCAAAAATACAGAAATTCCCTTTATTTTGGGGGAGAAATTCAGAAATTCCACTTATTTAGAGGCAAAAAAGCAGAAATTCCCCTTGTTTTGGAGCAAAAATGAAGAAATTTCCTTTTTATGGCAAAAAGGTATGCATTCTTCTTATTTT
This sequence comes from Micromys minutus, assembly GCF_963924665.1. Taxonomy (NCBI): domain Eukaryota; kingdom Metazoa; phylum Chordata; class Mammalia; order Rodentia; family Muridae; genus Micromys; species Micromys minutus. The sequence continues at coordinate 211,615 of NW_027667605.1, forward strand.
GGGCAAAAAGGCAGAAATTCCCCGTATTTTGGAGCAAAATTGCAGAAATTCCCCTAATTGTTGGGCAAAAAGGCAGAAATTGCCTATATGTTAGGGCAAAAAGACAGAAATTCTCCTTATTTTGGGGCAAAACTCAGAAATTCCACTTATTTTGGGGCAAAATTCCAGAAATTTCTCTTATTTTGTGGCCAAATTGCAGATATTTCATTTATTTTGAGGCAAAATTGCAGAAATTTCACTTACTTCATGGTAATAAGGAAGAATTTTTTTTTTTATTTGGGGCAAAAAAGACAGAAATTCCCTTTGTTCGGGGGGAAAAAGACAGAAAATCCACTTATTTATAGGCAAAAAATCAGAAATTCCCCTTATTTTGGAGCAAAAATGAAGAAATTTCCTTTTTTTATGGCAAAAAGTTATGCATTCTTCTTATTTTCGGGCAAAAAGGCAGAAATTCCCCGTATTTTGGAGCAAAATTGAAAAATTCCCCTAATTGTGGCGCAAAAAGGCAGAAATTGCCTATATGTTGGGGCAAAAAGACAGAAATTCTCCTTATTTTAAGGCAAAACTCAGAAATTCCACTTATTTTGGGGCAAAATTCCAGAAATTTCCCTTATTTTAGGGCAAAATTGCAGAAATTTCACTTATTTTGAGGCAAAACTTCAGAAATTTCACTTATTTCAGGGAAAAATCAGAAATTTTCTTATTTTGGGGCAAAAAGGCAGAAATTCCTAATATTTTGTGGCAAAAATGCACAAATTTCCCTTATTTTGAGGTAAAAAGCTGAAATTCCTTTTATTTGGGGGCAAAAAGGCAAAAATTTCCTTTATTTTGGGGCAAAATTGCAGAAATTTCACTTATTTTGGAGCAAAATTGCAGAAATTTCACTTATTTCAGGGGAAAAAAGCAGAAATTTTCTTATTTTGGGGAAAAAAGGCAGAAATTCCTAATATATTGTGGCAAAAATGCAGAAATTCCCCTTATTTTGAGGTAAAAACGCTGAAATTCCAAATATTTGGGGGCAAAAATGCAGAAATTTCTCTTATTTTGGGGCCAAATTGCAGAAATTTCATTTATTTTGGGGCAAAATTGCAGAAATTTCACTTATTTTGCGGCAAAATTACAGAAATTTCACTTATTTCAGGGAAACAAGGCAGAAATTTTCCTTATTTTGGGGCAAAAAGGCAGAAATTCCTAGTATTTTGTGGCAAAAATGCAGAAATTCCCATTTCGAGGTAAAAAGGCTGAAATTCCTTTTATTTGGGGGCGAAAAGGCAGAAATTTCCCTTATTTTGGGGCAAAATTGCAGAAATTTCACTTACTTCAGGGTAATAAGGCAGAATTTTTTTCTTATTTAGGGCAAAAACGACAGAAATTCCCTTTGTTTTGGGGGAAAAAGACAGAAATTCCACTTATTTAGAGGCAAAAATCAGAAATTCCCCTTATTTTGGAGCAAAAATGAAGAAATTTCCTTTTTATGGCAAAAAGGTATGCATTCTTCTTATTTTGGGGAAAAAAGGCAGAAATTCCTAATATATTGTGGCAAAAATGCAGAAATTCCCCTTATTTTGAGGTAAAAACGCTGAAATTCCACATATTTGGGGGCAAAAATGCAGAAATTTCCCTTATTTTGGGGCAAAATTGCAGAAATTTCACTTACTTCAGGGTAATAATTCAGAATTTTTCCTTATTTTGGGGCAAAAATACAGAAATTCCCTTTATTTTGGGGGAAAAATTCAGAAATTCCACTTATTTAGAGGCAAAAAAGCAGAAATTCCCCTTGTTTTGGAGCAAAAATGAAGAAATTTCCTTTTTATGGCAAAAAGGTATGCATTCTTCTTATTTTGGGCAAAAAGGCAGAAATTCCCCGTATTTTGGAGCAAAATTGCAGAAATTCCCCTAATTGTTGGGCAAAAAGGCAGAAATAGCCTATATGTTAGGGCAAAAAGACAGAAATTCTCCTTATTTTGGGGCAAAACTCAGAAATTCCACTTATTTTGGGGCAAAATTCCAGAAATTTCTCTTATTTTGGGGCCAAATTGCAGAAATTTCATTTATTTTGGGGCAAAATTGCAGAAATTTCACTTACTTCATGGTAATAAGGAAGAATTTTTTTTTTATTTGGGGCAAAAAAGACAGAAATTCCCTTTGTTCGGGGGGAAAAAGAAAGAAAATCCACTTATTTATAGGCAAAAAATCAGAAATTCCCCTTATTTTGGAGCAAAAATGAAGAAATTTCCTTTTTTTATGGCAAAAAGTTATGCATTCTTCTTATTTTCGTGCAAAAAGGCAGAAATTCCCCGTATTTTGGAGCAAAATTGAAAAATTCCCCTAATTGTGGCGCAAAAAGGCAGAAATTGCCTATATGTTTGGGCAAAAAGACAGAAATTCTCCTTATTTTAAGGCAAAACTCAGAAATTCCACTTATTTTGGGGCAAAATTCCAGAAATTTCCCTTATTTTAGGGCAAAATTGCAGAAATTTCACTTATTTTGAGGCAAAACTTCAGAAATTTCACTTATTTCAGGGAAAAATCAGAAATTTTCTTATTTTGGGGCAAAAAGGCACAAATTCCTAATATTTTGTGGCAAAAATGCACAAATATCCCTTATTTTGAGGTAAAAAGCTGAAATTCCTTTTATTTGGGGGCAAAAAGGCAAAAATTTCCTTTATTTTGGGGCAAAATTGCAGAAATTTCACTTATTTTGGAGCAAAATTGCAGAAATTTCACTTATTTCAGGGGAAAAAAGCAGAAATTTTCTTATTTTGGGGAAAAAAGGCAGAAATTCCTAATATATTGTGGCAAAAATGCAGAAATTCCCCTTATTTTGAGGTAAAAACGCTGAAATTCCACATATTTGGGGGCAAAAATGCAGAAATTTCCCTTATTTTGGGGCAAAATTGCAGAAATTTCACTTACTTCAGGGTAATAATTCAGAATTTTTCCTTATTTTGGGGCAAAAATACAGAAATTCCCTTTATTTTGGGGGAAAAATTCAGAAATTCCACTTATTTAGAGGCAAAAAAGCAGAAATTCCCCTTGTTTTGGAGCAAAAATGAAGAAATTTCCTTTTTATGGCAAAAAGGTATGCATTCTTCTTATTTTGGGCAAAAAGGCAGAAATTCCCCGTATTTTGGAGCAAAATTGCAGAAATTCCCCTAATTGTTGGGCAAAAAGGCAGAAATTGCCTATATGTTAGGGCAAAAAGACAGAAATTCTCCTTATTTTGGGGCAAAACTCAGAAATTCCACTTATTTTGGGGCAAAATTCCAGAAATTTCTCTTATTTTGGGGCCAAATTGCAGAAATTTCATTTATTTTGGGGCAAAATTGCAGAAATTTCACTTATTTTGCGGCAAAATTACAGAAATTTCACTTATTTCAGGGAAACAAGGCAGAAATTTTCCTTATTTTGGGGCAAAAAGGCAGAAATTCCTAGTATTTTGTGGCAAAAATGCAGAAATTCCCATTTCGAGGTAAAAAGGCTGAAATTCCTTTTATTTGGGGGCGAAAAGGCAGAAATTTCCCTTATTTTGGGGCAAAATTGCAGAAATTTCACTTACTTCAGGGTAATAAGGCAGAATTTTTTTCTTATTTAGGGCAAAAACGACAGAAATTCCCTTTGTTTTGGGGGAAAAAGACAGAAATTCCACTTATTTAGAGGCAAAAATCAGAAATTCCCCTTATTTTGGAGCAAAAATGAAGAAATTTCCTTTTTATGGCAAAAAGGTATGCATTCTTCTTATTTTGGGGAAAAAAGGCAGAAATTCCTAATATATTGTGGCAAAAATGCAGAAATTCCCCTTATTTTGAGGTAAAAACGCTGAAATTCCACATATTTGGGGGCAAAAATGCAGAAATTTCCCTTATTTTGGGGCAAAATTGCAGAAATTTCACTTACTTCAGGGTAATAATTCAGAATTTTTCCTTATTTTGGGGCAAAAATACAGAAATTCCCTTTATTTTGGGGGAAAAATTCAGAAATTCCACTTATTTAGAGGCAAAAAAGCAGAAATTCCCCTTGTTTTGGAGCAAAAATGAAGAAATTTCCTTTTTATGGCAAAAAGGTATGCATTCTTCTTATTTTGGGCAAAAAGGCAGAAATTCCCCGTATTTTGGAGCAAAATTGCAGAAATTCCCCTAATTGTTGGGCAAAAAGGCAGAAATAGCCTATATGTTAGGGCAAAAAGACAGAAATTCTCCTTATTTTGGGGCAAAACTCAGAAATTCCACTTATTTTGGGGCAAAATTCCAGAAATTTCTCTTATTTTGGGGCCAAATTGCAGAAATTTCATTTATTTTGGGGCAAAATTGCAGAAATTTCACTTACTTCATGGTAATAAGGAAGAATTTTTTTTTTATTTGGGGCAAAAAAGACAGAAATTCCCTTTGTTCGGGGGGAAAAAGAAAGAAAATCCACTTATTTATAGGCAAAAAATCAGAAATTCCCCTTATTTTGGAGCAAAAATGAAGAAATTTCCTTTTTTTATGGCAAAAAGTTATGCATTCTTCTTATTTTCGTGCAAAAAGGCAGAAATTCCCCGTATTTTGGAGCAAAATTGAAAAATTCCCCTAATTGTGGCGCAAAAAGGCAGAAATTGCCTATATGTTTGGGCAAAAAGACAGAAATTCTCCTTATTTTAAGGCAAAACTCAGAAATTCCACTTATTTTGGGGCAAAATTCCAGAAATTTCCCTTATTTTAGGGCAAAATTGCAGAAATTTCACTTATTTTGAGGCAAAACTTCAGAAATTTCACTTATTTCAGGGAAAAATCAGAAATTTTCTTATTTTGGGGCAAAAAGGCACAAATTCCTAATATTTTGTGGCAAAAATGCACAAATATCCCTTATTTTGAGGTAAAAAGCTGAAATTCCTTTTATTTGGGGGCAAAAAGGCAAAAATTTCCTTTATTTTGGGGCAAAATTGCAGAAATTTCACTTATTTTGGAGCAAAATTGCAGAAATTTCACTTATTTCAGGGGAAAAAAGCAGAAATTTTCTTATTTTGGGGAAAAAAGGCAGAAATTCCTAATATATTGTGGCAAAAATGCAGAAATTCCCCTTATTTTGAGGTAAAAACGCTGAAATTCCACATATTTGGGGGCAAAAATGCAGAAATTTCCCTTATTTTGGGGCAAAATTGCAGAAATTTCACTTACTTCAGGGTAATAATTCAGAATTTTTCCTTATTTTGGGGCAAAAATACAGAAATTCCCTTTATTTTGGGGGAAAAATTCAGAAATTCCACTTATTTAGAGGCAAAAAAGCAGAAATTCCCCTTGTTTTGGAGCAAAAATGAAGAAATTTCCTTTTTATGGCAAAAAGGTATGCATTCTTCTTATTTTGGGCAAAAAGGCAGAAATTCCCCGTATTTTGGAGCAAAATTGCAGAAATTCCCCTAATTGTTGGGCAAAAAGGCAGAAATTGCCTATATGTTAGGGCAAAAAGACAGAAATTCTCCTTATTTTGGGGCAAAACTCAGAAATTCCACTTATTTTGGGGCAAAATTCCAGAAATTTCTCTTATTTTGGGGCCAAATTGCAGAAATTTCATTTATTTTGGGGCAAAATTGCAGAAATTTCACTTATTTTGCGGCAAAATTACAGAAATTTCACTTATTTCAGGGAAACAAGGCAGAAATTTTCCTTATTTTGGGGCAAAATGCAGAAATTCCTAGTATTTTGTGGCAAAAATGCAGAAATTCCCATTTCGAGGTAAAAAGGCTGAAATTCCTTTTATTTGGGGGCGAAAAGGCAGAAATTTCCCTTATTTTGGGGCAAAATTGCAGAAATTTCACTTACTTCAGGGTAATAAGGCAGAATTTTTTCTTATTTAGGGCAAAAAAGACAGAAATTCCCTTTGTTTTGGGGGAAAAAGACAGAAATTCCACTTATTTAGAGGCAAAAATCAGAAATTCCCCTTATTTTGGAGCAAAAATGAAGAAATTTCCCTTTTTTATGGCAAAAAGTTATGCATTCTTCTTATTTTCGGGCAAAAAGGCAGAAATTCCCTGTATTTTGGAGAAAAATTCCAGAAATTCCTCTAATTGTGGGGCAAAAAGGCTGAAATTGCCTATATGTTGGGGCAAAAAAACAGAAATTTTCTTTATTTTGGGGCATAACTCAGAAATTCCACTTATTTTGGGGCAAAATTCCAGATATTTCTCTTACTTTGGGGCAAAATTGCAGTAATTTCACTTAATTTGGGCAAAATACAGAAATTTCACTTATTTCAAAGAAAAAAAGCAGAAATTTTCTTATTTTGGGGCAAAAAGGCAGAAATTCCTAATATTTTGTGGCAAAAATGCAAAAATCCCCCTTATTTTGAGGTAAAAAGGCTGAAATTCCTTTTTTTGGGGGGCAAAAAGGCAAAAATTTCCTTTATTTTTGGGCAAAATTGCAGAAATTTCACTTATTTTGGTGCAAAATTGCAGAAATTTCACTTATTTCAGAAAAAAAAGAAGAAATTTTCTTATTTTGACGCAAAAAGGCAGAAATTCTTAATATTTTGTGGAAAAAATGCAGAAATTCCCCTTATTTTCAGGTAAAAAGCCTGAAATTTCCCTTATTTGGAGGCAAAAATGCAGAAATTCCCCTTATTTTGAGGTAAAAAGGCTTAAATTTCTCTTATTTGTGTGCAAAAATGCAGAAATTTCCCTTATTTTGGGGCAAAATTGTAGAAATTTCACTTACTTCAGGGTAATAAGTCAGAATTTTTCCTTATTTTGGGACAAAAATACAGATATTCCCTTTGTTTTGGGGGAAAAAGACAGAAATTCCACTTATTTAGAGGCAAAAAAGCAGAAATTCCCCTTGTTTTGGAGCAAAAATGAAGAAATTTCCTTTTTATGGCAAAAAGGTATGCATTCTTCTTATTTTTGTGCAAAAACGCAGAAATTCCCCGTATTTTGGAGCAAAATTGCAGAAATTCCCCTAATTGTTGGGCAAAAAGGCAGAAATTGCCTATATGTTGGGGCAAAAAGACAGAAATTCTCCTTATTTTGGGGCAAAACTCAGAAATTCCACTTATTTTGGGGAAAAATTTAGGAAATTTCCCTTATTTTGGGGCAAAATTGCAGAAATTTCACTTATTTTGGGGCAAAATTGCAGAAATTTAACTTATTTTGGGGCAAAATTACAGAAATTTCACTTATTTCAGGGAAAATTGGCAGAAATTTTCCTTATTTGGGGCAAAAAAGACAGGAATTCCCTTTGTTTTGGGGGAAAAAGAGAGAAATTCCACTTATTTAGAGGCAAAAAAGCAGAAATTCCCTTTATTTCGGAGAAAAAATGAAGAAATTTCCCATTTTATGGCAAAAAGGTATGCATTCTTCTTATTTTCGGGCAAAAAGGCAGAAATGACCCGTATTTTGGAGCAAAATTGCAGAAATTCCCCTAATTGTGGGGCAAAAAGCAGAAATTGCCTATATGTTGGGGCAAAAAGACAGAAATTCTCCTTATTTTAGGGCAAAACTCAGAAATTCCACTTATTTTGGGACAAAATTCCGGAAATTTTTTTTATTTTGGGGCAAAATTGCAGAAATTTCACTTATTATGGGTCAAAATTGCAGAAATTTCACTAATTTCAGAGTAATAAGTAAGAAATTTTTCCTTATTTTGGGGCAAAAAGGCAGAAATTCCTAATATTTTGTGGCAAAAATGCAAAATTCTTCTTATTTTGAGGTACAAAGGCTGAAATTTTCCTTATTTAGAGGCAAAAAAGCAGAAATTCCCCTTATTTTGGAGCAAAAATGAAGAAATTACTTTTTTTATGGCAAAAAGGTATGCATTCTTCTTATTTTCGGGCAAAAAGGCAGAAATTCCCCGTATTTTGGAGCAAAATTGCAGAAATTCCCCTAATTGTGGGGCAAAAAAGCAGAAATTGCCTGTATGTTGGGGCAAAAAGACAGAAATTCTCCTTATTTTGGGGCAAAACTCAGAAATTCCACTTATTTTGGGTCAAAATTCCAGAAATTTCCCTTATTTTGGGGCAAAATTGCAGAAATTTCCCTTATTTTGGGGCAAAATTGCAGAAATTTCACTTATTTCAGGGAAAAAAAGCAGAAATTTTCTTGTTTTGGGGCAAAAAGGCAGAAATTCCTAATATTTTGTGGCATAAATGCAGAAATTCCCCTTATTTAGGTAAAAAGGCTGAAATTCCCCGTATTTGGGGGCAAAAAGTCAGAAATTTCCTTTATATTAGGGCAAAATTACAGAAATTTCACTCATTTCAGGGAAAAAGGCAGAAATTTTCCTTATTTTGGGGCAAAATTGCAGAAATTTCACTTACTTCAGGGTAATAAAGCAGAATTTTTCCTTATTTTGGGGCAAAAAAACAGAAATTCCCTTTGTTTTGGGGGAAAAAGACAGAAATTCCACTTATTTAGCGACAAAAAATCAGAAATCCCCCTTATTTTGGAGCCAAAATGAGGAAATTTCACTTTTTTATGGCAAAAAGGTATGCATTTCTCTTATTTACGGGGAAAAAGGCAGATATTCCCCGTATTTTGGAGCAAAATTGCAGAAATTCCCCTAATTGTGGGGCAAAAAGGCAGAAATTGCATATATGTTGGGGCAAAAAAACAGAAATTCTCCTTATTTTGGGGCAAAACTCAGAAAATCCACTTATTCTGGGGCAAAATTCCAGAAATTTCTCTTATTTTGGGGCAAAATTGCAGAAATTTTACTTATTTCAGGGTAATAAGTAAGAAATTTTTCTTATTTTGGGTCAAAATTCCAGATATTTCCCTTATTTTGGGGCAAAATTGCAGAAATTTCACTTAATTTGGGGCAAAATTGCAGAAATTTCACTTATTTCAGAAAAAAAGCAGAAATTTTCTTATTTAGGGGCAAAAAGGCAGAAAAATCTAATATTTTCTGGCAAAAATGCAGAAATTCCCCTTATTTTGAGGTAAAAAGGCTGAAATTGCCCTTATTTGGGGGCAAAAAGGCAAAAATTTCCTTTATTTTGGGGCAAAATTGCAGAAATTTCACTTATTTCAGGGTAATAAGTCAGAAATTTTCCTTATTTTGGGGCAAAAAATACAGGAATCCCCTTTGTTTTGAGGGAAAAAGAGAGAAATTCCACTTATTTAGAGGCAAAAAAGCAGAAATTCCTCTTATTTTGGAGAAAAAATGAAGAAATTTTCCTTTTTATGGCAAAAAGGTATGCATTCTTCTTATTTTCGGGCAAAAAGGCAGAAATGCCCCGTATTTTGGAGCAAAATTGCCGAAATTCTCCTAATTGTGGGGCAAAAAGCAGAAATTGCCTATATGTTGGGGCAAAAAGACAGAAAATCTCCTTATTTTAGGTCAAAACTCAGAAATTCCACTTATTTTGGGACAAAATTCCGGAAATTTCTTTTATTTTGGGGCAAAATTGCAGAAATTTCACTTATTTTGGGGCAAAATTGCAGAAATTTCACTAATTTCAGGGTAATAAGTAAGAATTTTCCTTAATTTGGGGCAAAAAGGCAGAAATTCCTAATATTTTGTGGCAAAAATGCTGAAATTCTTCTTATTTTGAGATACAAAGGCTGAAAATTTCCTTATTTAGAGGCAAAAAAGCAGAAATTCCCCTTATTTTGGAGCAAAAATGAAGAAATTTCCCTTTTTTATGGCAAAAAGGTATGCATTCTTCTTATTTTCGGGCAAAAAGGCAGAAATTCCCCGTATTTTGGAGCAAAATTCCAGAAATTTCCCTTATTTTGGGGCAAAATTGCAGAAATTTCACTTATTTTGGGGCAAAATTGCAGAAATTTCACTTACTTCAGGGTAATAAGTCAGAAATTTTCCTTATTTTGGGGCAAAAAAACAGGAATTCCCTTTGTTTTGGAGGAAAAAGACAGAAATTCCACTTATTTAGAGGCAAAAAAGCAGAAATTCCTCTTATTTTGGAGAAAAAATGAAGAAATTTTCCTTTTTATGGCAAAAAGGTATGCATTCTTCTTATTTTCGGGCAAAAGGCAGAAATTCCCCGTATTTTGGAGCAAAATTGCAGAAATTCTCCTAATTGTGGGGCAAAAAGACAGAAATTCTTCTTATTTTGGGGCAAAACTCAGAAATTTCACTTATTTTTGGGCAAAATTCCAGAAATTTCCCTTATTTTGGGGCAAAATTGCAGAAATTTCACCTATTTTGGTGCAAAATTGTAGAAATTTCACTTTTTTCAGGGAAAAAAAGCAGAAATTTTTTTATTTTGGGGAAAAAAGGCAGAAATTCCTAATATTTTGTGGCAAAAATGCAGAAATTCTCTTTATTGTGAGGTAAAAAGGCTGAAATTCCTCTTATTTGGGGGCAAAAATGCAGAAATTCATTTATTTTGAGGTAAAAAGGCTGAAATTCCTTTTATTTGGGGACAAAAAGGCAGAAATTTCCCTTATTTTGGGGCAAAATTGCAGAAATTTCACTTACTTCAGGGTAATAAGTCATAATTTTTCCTTATTTTGGTGCAAAAATACAGAAATTCCCTTTGTTTTGGGTGAAAAAGACAGAAATTCCACTTATTTAGAGGCAAAAAAGCAGAAATTCCCCTTATTTTGGAGCAAAAATGAAGAAATTTCTTTTTTATCGCAAAAAGGTATGCATTCTTCTTATTTTTGGGCAAAAATGCAGAAATTCCCTGTATTTTGGAGCAAAATTGCAGAAATTTCCCTAATTGTGGGGCAAAAAGGCAGAAATTGCCTATATGTTTGGGCAAAAAGACAGAAATTCTCCTTATTTTGGGGCAAAACTCAGAAATTCCACTTTTTTGGGGGCAAAATTCCAGAAATTTCCCTTATTTTGGGGCAAAATTGCAGAAATTTTACTTATTTTAGGGCAAAATTGCAGAAATTTCACTTATTTTGGGGCAAAATTACAGAAATTTCACTCATTTCAGGGAAAAAGGCAGAAATTTTCCTTATTTTGGGGCAAAAAAGCAGAAATTCCTAATATTTTGTGGGAAAAATGCAGAAATTCCCCTTATTTCGAGGTAAAAATTCTGAAATTCCTCTTATTTGGGGGCAAAAAGGCAGAAATTTCCCTTATTTTTGGGCAAAATTGCAGAAATTTCACTTACTTCAGGGTAATAAGGCAGAATTTTTCCTTATTTTGGGGCAAAAAAGACAGAAATTCTCTTTGTTTTGGAAGAAAAAGACAGAAATTCCACTTATTTAGAGGCAAAAAAGCAGAAATTCCCCTTATTTTGGAGGAAAAATGAAGAAATTTCCCTTTTTTATGGCAAAAAGGTATGCATTCTTCTGATTTTTGGGCAAAAAGGCAGAAATTCCCCGTATTTTATAGCAAAATTGCAGAAATACCCCTAATTGTGGGGCAAAAAGGCAGAAATTCTCCTTATTTTTAGGCAAAACTAAGAAATTCCACTTATTTTTGGGCAAAATTTCAGAAATTTCCCTTATTTTGGGTCAAAATTGCAGAAATTTCACTTATTTTGGGACAAAATTGCAGAAATTTCACATATTTTGGCGCAAAATTACAGAAATTTCACTTATTTCAGGGAAAAAAGGCAGAAATTTTCCTTATTTTGGGGAAAAAAGGCAGAAATTTCCCTTATTTTGGGGCAAAATTGCAGAAATTTCACTTACTTCAGGGTAATAAGGCAGAATTTTTCCTTATTTTGGGGCAAAAAGATAGAAATTCCCTTTTTTGGGGGAGGAAAAGACAGAAATTCCACTTATTTAGAGGCAAAAAATCAGAAATTCCACTTATTTTGGAGCAAAAATGAAAAAATTTCCCTTTTTAAAGGCAAAAAGGTATGCATTCTTCTTATTTTCAAAAAAAAAGTCAGATATTCCCCGTATTTTGGAGCAAAATTGCAGAAAATCCCCTAATTGTGGGGCAAAAAGGCAGAAATTGCCTATATGTTAAGGCAAAAAGACAGAAATTCTCCTTATTTTGGGGCAAAACTCAGAAATTCCACTTATTTTGGGGCAAAATTCCAGAAATTTCCCTTATTTTGGGGCAAAATTGCAGAAATTTAACTTACTTTGGGGCAAAATTGCAGAAATTTCACTTATTTCAGGGAAAAAAAGCAGAAATTTTCTTATTTTGGGGCAAAAAGGCAGAAATTCCTAATATTTTGTGGCAAAAATGCAGAAATTCTTCTTATTTTGAGGTAAAAAGGCTGAAATTTTACTTATTTGGAGGCAAAAATGCAGAAATTCCTTTTATTTTGAGGTAAAAAGGCTGAAATTCCTTTTATTTGTGGGCAAAAAGGCAGAAATTTCCCTTATTTTGGGGCAAAATTGCAGAAATTTCACTTACTTCAGGGTAATAAGTCAGAATTTTTCCTTATTTTGGGGAAAAAATACAGAAATACCCTTTGTTTTGGAAGAAAAACAGGAATTCCACTTATTTAGAGGCAAAAAAGCAGAATTTCTCTTTATTTTGGAGCAAAAATGAAGAAATTTCTTTTTTTTATGGCAAAAAGGTATGCATTCTTCTTATTTTCGGGCAAAAGGCAGAAATGCCCCGTATTTTGGAGCAAAATTGCAGAAATTCCCCTAATTGTGGGGCAAAAAGGCAGAAATTGCCTATATGTTGGGGCAAAAAGACAGAAATTCTTCTTATTTTGGGGCAAAACTCAGACATTCCACTTATTTTGGGGCAAAATTCCAGAAATTTCCCTTATTTTGGGGCAAAATTGCAGAAATTTCACTTATTTTGGGGCAAAAGTGCAGAAATTTCACTTATTTCAAGGAAAAAAAGTAGAAATTTTCTTATTTTGGGGTAAAAAGGCAGAAATTCCTAATATTTTGTGGTATAAATGCAGAAATTCCCCTTATTTTGAGGTAAAAAGTTTGAAATTCGCCTTATTTGGAGGCAAAAAGGCAGAAATTTCCTTTATTTTGGGACAAAACTGCAGAAATTTTACTTATTTAGAGATAAAAATCAGAAATTCCCCATATTTTAGAGCAAAAATGAAGAAATTTTTTTTATGGAAAAAACGTATGCATTCTTCTTATGTTCGGGCAAAGAGGCAGAAATTCCCTGTATTTTTGAGCAAAATTGCAGAAATTCCCCTAATTTTGGGGCAAAAATGCAGAAATTCTCTATATGTTTGGGCAAAAAGACAGAAATTCTCCTTATTTTGGGGCAAAACTCAGAAATTTCACTTAATTTGGGGCAAAATTCCAGAAATTTCCTTTATTTTGGGGCAAAATTGCAGAAATTTCACTTATTTTGGTGCAAAATTGCAGAAATTTCACTTATTTCAGAGAAAAAAAGCAGAAATTTTCGTATTTTGGGGCAAAAAGGCGGAAATTCCTAATATTTTGTGGCAAAAATGCAGAAATTCCCCTTATTGTGAGGTAAAAAGGCTAAAATTCCCCTTATTTGGGGGCAAAAATGCAGAAATTCCCTTTATTTTGAGGTAAAAAGGCTGAAATTCCCCTTATTGGGGACAAAAAAGAACAAATTTCCCTTATTTTGGGGCAAAATTGCAGAAATTTCACTTACTTCAGGGTAATAAGTCAGAATTTTTCTTTATTTTTGTGCAAAAATATAGAAATTCCCTTTGTTTTGGGGGAAAAAGAGAGAAATTCCACTTATTTAGAGGCAAAAAAGCAGAAATTCCCCTTATTTTGGAGCAAAAAATAAAGAAATTCCTTTTTATGGCAAAAAGGTATGCATTCTTCTTAATTTTGGGCAAAAAGGAAGCAATTCCCTGTATTTTGGAGCAAAATTGCAGAAATTCCCCTAATTGTGGGGCAAAAAGGCAGAAATTGCCTATATGTTGGGGCAAAACGACAGAAATTCTCCTTATTTTGGGGCAAAATTCAGAAATTCCACTTATTTTGGGGCAAAATTACAGAAATTTCCCTTATTTTGGGGCAAAATTGCAGAAATTTCACTTATTTTGGGGCAAAATTGCAGAAATTTCACTTATTTTGGGGCAAAATTACAGAAATTTCACTCATTTCAGGGAAAAAAGGCAGAAATTTTCCTTATTTTGGGGCAAAAAGGCAGAAATTCCTAATATTTTGTGGCAAAAATGCAGAAAGTCCCCTTATTTCGAGGTAAAAAATCTGAAATTCCATTTATTTGGGGGCAAAAAGGCAGAAGTTTCCCTTATTTTGGGGCAAAATTGCAGAAATTTCACTTACTTCAGGGTAATAAGGTAGAATTTTTCCTTATTTTGGGGCAAAAAAGACAGAAATTCCCTTTGTTTTGGGGGAAAAAGACAGAAATTCCACTTATTTAGAGGCAAAAAATCAGAAATTCCCATTATTTTGGAGCAAAAATAAAGAAATTTCTCTTTTTTATGGCAAAAAGTTATGCATTCTTCTTATTTTCAGGCAAAAAGGCAGAAATTCCCCATATTTTGGAGCAAAATTGCAGAAATTCCCCTCATTGTGGGGCAAAAAGGCAGAAATTGCCTATATGTTGGGGCAAAAAAACAATAATTCTTTTTATTTTGGGGCAAAACTCAGAAATTCCACTTATTTTGGGGCAAAATTCCAGAAATTTCCCATATTTTGGGGCAAAATTGCAGAAATTTCACTTATTTTGGGGAAAAATTGCAGAAATTTCACTTATTTCAGGGGAAAAAAGCAGAAATTTTCTTATTTTGGGGCAAAAAGGCAGAAATTCCTAATATTTTGTGGCATAAATGCAGAAATTCCCCTTATTTTTAGGTAAAAAGGCTGAAATTCCCCTTATTTGGGGGCAAAAAGGCAAAAATTTTCTTTATTTTGGGGCAACATTGCAGAAATTTCATTTATTTCAGGGTAATAAGTCAGAAATTTTCCTTATTTTAAGGCAAAAAAGACAGGAATTCCCTTTGTTTTGGGGGAAAAAGACAGAAATTCCACTTATTTAGAAGCAAAAAAGCAGATATTCCCCTTATTTTGGAGCAAAAATGAAGAAATTTTTTTTTATGGCAAAAATGTTTGCATTCTTTTTATTTTTGGGCAAAAAGGCAGAAATGACCCGTATTTTGGAGCAAAATTGCAGAAATTCCCCTAATTGTGGGGCAAAAAGGCAGAAATTCTCAATTTGTTGGGGCAAAAAGACAGAAATTCTCCTTATTTTGGGGCAAAACTCAGTAATTTCACTTATTTTGGGGCAAAATTCCAGAAATTTCCTTTATTTTGGGGCAAAATTGCAGAAATTTCACTTATTTTGGTGCAAAATTGCAGAAATTTCACTTATTTCAGGGAAAAAAAGCAGAAATTTTTGTATTTTGGGGCATAAAGGTGGAAATTCCTAATATTTTGTGGCAAAAATGCAGAAATTCCCCTTATTGTGAGGTAAAAAGGCTAAAATTCCCCTTATTTGGGGGCAAAAATGCAGAAATTCCCTTTATTTTGTGGTAAAAAGGCTGAAATTCCCCTTATTTGAGGACAAAAAGGCACAAATTTCCCTTATTTTGGGGCAAAATTGCAGAAATTTCACTTACTTCAGGGTAATAAGGCAGAATTTTTCTTTATTTTTGTGCAAAAATACAGAAATTTCCTTTGTTTTGGGGGAAAAAGACAGAAATTCCACTTATTTAGAGGCAAAAAAGAAGAAATTCCTCTTATTTTGGAGCAAATATAAAGAAATTTCCTTTTTATGGCAAAAAGGTATGCATTCTTCTTATTTTTGGGCAAAAAGGAAGCAATTCCCTGTATTTTGGAGCAAAATTGCAGAAATTCCCCTAATTGTGGGGCAAAAAGGCAGAAATTGCCTATATGTTGGGGCAAAAAGACAGAAATTCTCCTTATTTTGGGGCAAAACTCAGAAATTCCACTTATTTTGGGGCACAATTACAGAAATTTCCCTTATTTTGGGGCAAAATTGCAGAAATTTCACTTATTTTGGGGCAAAATTGCAGAAATTTCACTTATTTTGGGGCAAAATTACAGAAATTTCACTCATTTCAGGGAAAAAAAGGCAGAAATTTTCCTTATTTTGGGGCAAAAAGGCAGAAATTCCTAATATTTTGTGGCAAAAATGCAGAAAGTCCCCTTTTTTCGAGGTAAAAAATCTGAAATTCCCCTTATTTGGGGGCAAAAAGGCAGAAATTTCCCTTATTTTGGGGCAAAATTGCAGAAATTTCACTTACTTTATGGTAATAAGGTAGAATTTTTCCTTATTTTGGGGCAAAAAATACAGAAATTCCCTTTATTTTGGGGGAAAAAGACAGAAATTCCACTTATTTAGAGGCAAAAAATCAGAAATTCCTGTTATTTTGGAGCAAAAATAAAGAAATTTCTCTTTTTTATGGCAAAAAGTTATGCATTCTTCTTATTTTCAGGCAAAAAGGCAGAAATTCCCCATATTTTGGAGCAAAATTGCAGAAATTCCCCTAATTGTGGGGCAAAAAGGCAGAAATTGCCTATATGTTGGGGCAAAAAAACAATAATTCTCCTTATTTTGGGGCAAAACTCAGAAATTCCACTTATTTTGGGGCAAAATTCCAGAAATTTCCCATATTTTGGGGCAAAATTGCAGAAATTTCACTTATTTTGGGGAAAAATTGCAGAAATTTCACTTATTTCAGGGGAAAAAAGCAGAAATTTTCTTATTTTGGGGCAAAAAGGCAGAAATTCCTAATATTTTGTGGCATAAATGCAGAAATTCCCCTTATTTTTAGTTAAAAAGGCTGAAATTCCCCTTATTTGGGGGCAAAAAGGCAAAAATTTTCTTTATTTTGTAGCAAAATTGCAGAAATTTCATTTATTTCAGAGTAATAAGTCAGAAATTTTCCTTATTTTAAGGCAAAAAAGACAGGAATTCCCTTTGTTTTGGGGGAAAAAGACAGAAATTCCACTTATTTAGAGGCAAAAAAGCAGATATTCCCCTTATTTTGGAGCAAAAATGAAGAAATTTCTTTTTTTTATGGCAAAAAGGTATGCATTCTTTTTATTTTTGGGCAAAAAGGCAGAAATGACCCGTATTTTGGAGCAAAATTGACAAAATTCCCCTAATTGTGGGGCAAAAAGGCAGAAATTCTCTATTTGTTGGGGCAAAAAGACAGAAATTCTCCTTATTTTGGGGCAAAACTCAGAAATTCCACTTATTTTGGAAGAAAATTCCATAAATTTCCCTTATTTGGGGCAAAATTGCAGAAATTTCACTTATTTTAGGGCAAAATTGCAGAAATTTCACTTATTTTGGGGCAAAATTGCAGAAATTTCACTTATTTCAGGGAAAAAAAGGCAGAAATTTTCCTTATTTTGGGGCAAAAAGGCAGAAATTCTTAATATTTTGTGGCAAAAATGCAGAAATTCTTTTTATTTCGAGGTAAAAAGGCTGAAATTCCCCTTATTTGGGGGCAAAAAGGCAGAAATTTCCCTTATTTTGGGGCAAAATTGCAGAAATTTCACTTACTTCAGGGTAATAAGGCAGAATTTTTCTTTATTTGGGTCAAAAAAGACATTAATTCCCTTTGTTTTTGGGGAAAAAGACAGAAATTCCACTTATTAATAGGCAAAACATCAGAAATTCCCCTTATTTTGGACAAAAATGAAGAAATTTCCCTTTTTTATGGCAAAAAGGTATGCATTCTTCTTATTTTCCGGCAAAAAGGAAAAAATTCCCCGTATTTTAGAGCAAAATTGCAAAAATTCTCCTAATTGTTGGGCAAAAAGGCAGAAATTGCCTATATGTTGGAGGAAAAAGACAGAAATTCTCCTTATTTTGGGCCAAACTCAGAAATTCCACTTATTTTGGGGCAAAATTCCAGAAAGGTCCCTTATTTTGGGGCAAAATTGCAGAAATTTCACTTATTTTGGGGCAAAATTGCAGAAATTTCACTTATTTCAGGGGAAAAAAGCAGAAATTTTCTTATTTTGGGGCAAAAAGGCAGAAATTCCTCATATTTTGTGGCATAAATGCAGAAATTCCCCTTATTTTGAGGTAAATAATCTGAAATTCCCCTTATTTGGGGGCAAAAATGCAGAAATTCCCCTTATTTTGAGGTAAAAAGGCTGAAATTCCTCTTATTTGGGGCCAA
Organism: Micromys minutus; assembly: GCF_963924665.1. Lineage (NCBI taxonomy): Eukaryota > Metazoa > Chordata > Mammalia > Rodentia > Muridae > Micromys > Micromys minutus. The sequence goes on from NW_027667605.1 coordinate 229,552, forward strand.
AAGGCAGAAATTTCCCTTATTTTGAGGCAAAATTGCAGAAATTTCACTTACTTCAGGGTAATAAGTCATAATTTTTCCTTATTTTGGTGCAAAAATACAGAAATTCCCTTTGTTCTGGGGGAAAAAGACAGAAATTCCACTTATTTAGAGGCAAAAAAGCAGAAATTCCCCTTATTTTGGAGCAAAAATGAAGAAATTTCTTTTTTATGGCAAAAACGTATGCATTCTTCTTTATTTTGGGCAAAAAGGCAGAAATTCCCTGTATTTTGGAGCAAAATTGCAGAAATTCCCCTAATTGTGGGGCAAAAAGGCAGAAATTGCCTATATGTTGGAGCAAAAAGACAGAAATTCTCCTTATTTTGGGGCAAAACTCAGAAATTCCACTTATTTTGTGGCAAAATTCTAGAAATTTCCCTTATTTTGGAGCAAAATTGCAGAAATTTCACTTATTTTGGGGCAAAATTGCAGTAATTTCACGTTTTTTGGGGCAAAATTACAGAAATTTCACTTATTTCAGAGAAAAAAGGTAGAAATTTTCCTTATTTTTGGGCAATAAGGCAGAAATTCCTAATATTTTGTTGCAAAAATGTAGACATTCCCCTTATTTCGAGGTAAAAAGTCTGAAATTCCCCTTATTTGAGGGCAAAAAGGCAGAAATTTCCCTTATTTTGGGGCAAAATTGCAGAAATTCCACTTACTTCAGGGTAATAAGGCAGAATTTTTCTTTATTTTGGGGCAAAAAATACAGAAATTCCCTTTGTTTTGGAAGAAAAAGACAGAAATTCCACTTATTTAGAGGCAAAAAATCAGAAATTCCCCTTATTTTGGAGCAAACATGAAGAAATTTCCCTTTTTTATGGCAAAAAGGTATGCATTCTTCTTATTTTCGGGAAAAAGGCAGAAATTCCCCGTATTTTGGAGCAAAATTGCAGAAATTCCCCTAATTGTGTAGCAAAAAGCAGAAATTGCCTATATTTTGGGGCAAAAAGACAGAAATTCTCTTTATGTTGGGGCAAAACTCAGAAATTCCACTTATTTTGGGACAAAATTCCAGAAATTTCTTTTATTATGGGGCAAAATTGCAGAAATTTCACTTATTTTGGGGCAAAATTGCAGAAATTTCACTTATTTCAAGGAAAAAAAGCAAAAATTTTCTTATTTTGGGGCAAAAAGGCAGAAATTCCTAATATTTTGTAGCAAAAATGCAGAAATTCCCCTTAGTTTGAGGTAAAAAGGCTGAAATTCCTCTTATTTGGGGCAAAAAGGCAAAAATTTCCTTTATTTTGGGGCAAAATTGCAGAAATTTCACTTATTTCAGGGTAATAAGTCAGAAATTTTCCTTATTTTGGGGCAAAAAAGACAGGAATTCCCTTTGTTTTGGAGGAAAAAGACAGAAATTCCACTTATTTAGAGGCAAAAATGCGGAAATTCCCCTTATTTTGGAGCAAAAATGAAGAAATTTCCCTTTTTTATGGCAAAAAGGTATGCATTCTTCTTATTTTCGTGCAATAGGCAGAAATTCACCATATTTTTGAGCAAAATTGCAGAAATACACTAATTGTGGGGCAAAAAGCAGAAATTGCCTATATGTTGGTTCAAAAAGACAGAAATTCTCCTAATTTTGGGGCAAAACTCAGAAATTCCACTTATTTTGGGACAAAATTCCAGAAATTTCTTTTATTTTGGGGCAAAATTGCAAAAATTTCACTTATTTTGGGGCAATATTGCAGAAATTTCACTTACTTCAGGGTAATAAGGCAAAATTTTTCCTTATTTTGGGGCAAAAAAGACAGAAATTCTTTTTGTTTTGGGGGAAAAAGACAGAAATTCCACTTATTTAGAGGCAAAAAAGCAGATATTCCCCTTATTTTGGAGCAAAAATTTAAGAAATTTCTTTTTTTTATGGCAAAAAGGTATGCATTCTTCATATTTTTGGGCAAAAAGGCAGAAATGACCCGTATTTTGGAGCAAAATTGCAGAAATTCCCCTAATTGTGGGGCAAAAAGGCAGAAATTGCCTATATGTAGGGGTAAAAGACAGAAATTCTCCTTATTTTGGGGCAAAACTCAGAAATTCCACTTATTTTGGGGCAAAATTCCAGAAATTTCTTTTATTTTGAAGCAAAATTGCAGAAATTTCACTTATTTTGGGGCAAAATTGCAGAAATTTCACTTATTTCAGAGAAAAAAGGCAAAAATTTTTTTTATTTTGGGGCAAAAAGGCAGAAATTCCTAATATTTTGCAGCAAAAATGCAGAAATTCCTCTTATTTTGAGGTAAAAAGTCTGAAATTCCCCTTATTTGGGGGCAAAAAGGCAAAAATTTCCTTTATTTTGGGGCAAAATTGCAGAAATTTCACTTATTTCAGGGTAATAAGTCAGAAATTTTCCTTATTTTGGGGCAAAAAAGAGAGGAATTCCTTTTGTTTTGGGGGAAAAAGACAGAAATTCCACTTATTTAGAGGCAAAAAAGCAGAAATTCCTTTTATTTTGGAGCAAAAATGAAGAAATTTCTTTTTTATGGCAAAAACGTATGCATTCTTCTTTTTTTTGGGCAAAAAGGCAGAAATTCCCTGTATTTTGGAGCAAAATTGCAGAAATTCCCCTAATTGTGGGGCAAAAAGGCAGAAATTGTCTATATGTTGGAGCAAAAAGACAGAAATTCTCCTTATTTTGGGGCAAAACTCAGAAATTCCACTTATTTTGTGGCAAAATTCTAGAAATTTCCCTTATTTTGGAGCAAAATTGCAGAAATTTCACTTATTTTGGGGCAAAATTGCAGAAATTTCACTTATTTCAGAAAAAAAAGGTAGAAATTTTCCTTATTTTTGGGCAATAAGGCAGAAATTCCTAATATTTTGTTGCAAAAATGTAGACATTCCCCTTATTTCGAGGTAAAAAGTCTGAAATTCCCCTTATTTGAGGGCAAAAAGGCAGAAATTTCCCTTATTTTGGGGCAAAATTGCAGAAATTCCACTTACTTCAGGGTAATAAGGCAGAATTTTTCTTTATTTTGGGGCAAAAAATACAGAAATTCCCTTTGTTTTGGAAGAAAAATACAGAAATTCCACTTATTTAGAGGCAAAAAATCAGAAATTCCCCTTATTTTGGAGCAAACATGAAGAAATTTCCCTTTTTTATGGCAAAAAGGTATGCATTCTTCTTATTTTCGGGCAAAAATGCAGAAATTCCCCTTATTTTGGAGCAAAAATGAAGAAATTTCCCTTTTTTATGGCAAAAAAGTATGCATTTTTCTTATTTTCGTGCAATAGGCAGAAATTCCCCGTATTATGGAGCAAAATTGCAGAAATTCTCCTAATTGTGGGGCAAAAAGCAGAAATTGCCTATATGTTGGTTCAAAAAGACAGAAATTCTCCTTATTTTGGGGCAAAACTCAGAAATCCCACTTATTTTGGGACAAATTTCAGAAATTTCTTTTATTTTGGGGCAAAATTGCAGAAATTTCACTTATTTTGGGGCAATATTGCAGAAATTTCACTTACTTCAGGATAATAAGGCAGAATTTTTCCTTATTTTGGGGCAAAAAAGACAGAAATTCCCTTTGTTTTGGGGGAAAAAGACAGAAATTCCACTTATTTAGAGGCAAAAAAGCAGAAATTCCCCTTATTTTGGAGCAAAAATGAAGAAATTTCCCTTTTTTATGGGAAAAAGGTATGCATTCTTCTTATTTTTGGGCAAAAAGGCAGAAATTCCCCGTATTTTGGAGCAAAATTGCAGAAATTCCCCTAATCGTGGGGCCAAAAGGCAGAAATTGCCTATATGTTGGGGCAAAAAGACAGAAATTCTCCTTATTTTGGGGCAAAACTCAGAAATTTCACTTATTTTGGGGCAAAATTCCAGAAATTTCCCTTATTTTGGGGCAAAATTGCAGAAATTTCACTTATTTTGGGGCAAAATTGCAGAAATTTCACTTATTTCAGGGGGAAAAAAGAAGAAATTTTCTTATTTTGGGGCAAAAAAGCAGAAATTCCTAATATTTTGTGGCATAAATGCAGAAATTCCCTTTATTTTGAGGTAAAAAGGCTGAAATTTCCCCTATTGGGTGCAAAAAGGCAAAAATTTTGTTTATTTTGTGGCAAAATTGCAGAAATTTCACTCATTTCAGGGAAATAAGTCAGAAATTTTCCTTATTTTGGGGCAAAAAAGACAGGAATTCCCTTTGTTTTGGGGGAAAAAGACAGAAATTCCACCTATTTAGAGGCAAAAAAGCAGAAATTCCCCTTATTTTGGAGCAAAAATGAAGAAATTTCCCTTTTTTATGGCAGAAAGGTATGCATTCTTCTTATATTCGGGCAAAAATGCAGAAATTCCCAGTAATTGGAGCAAAATTGCAGAAATTCCCCTAATTATGGGGCAAAAAAGAGGAAATTGCCTATATGTTGGGGCAAAAAAACAGAAATTCTCCTTATTTTGGGGCAAATCTCAGAAATTCCACTTATTTTGGGGAAAAATTCCAGAAATTTCCTTTATTTTGGGGCAAAATTGCAAAAATTTTACTTAATTTGGGGCAAAATTGCAGAAATTTCACTTATTTCAGGGAAAAAAAGCAGAAATTTTCTTATTTTGGGGCAAAAAGGCAGAAATTCCCCTTATTTTGGAGCAAAAATAAAGAAATTCCTTTTTATGGCAAAAAGGTATGCATTCTTCTTATTTTTGGGCAAAAAGGAAGCAATTCCCTGTATTTAAGAGCAAAATTGCAGAAATTCCCCTAATTGTGGGGCAAAAAGGCAGAAATTGCCTATATGTTGGGGCAAAAAGACAGAAATTTCCTTATTTTGGAGCAAAACTCAGAAATGCCACTTATTTTGGGGCAAAATTACAGAAATTTCCCTTATTTTGGGGCAAAATTGCAGAAATTTCACTTATTTTGGGGCAAAATTGCAGAAATTTCACTTATTTTGGGGCGAAATTACAGAAATTTCACTCATTTCAGGGAAAAAAGGCAGAAATTTTCCTTATTTTGGGGCAAAAAGACAGAAATTCCTAATATTTTGTGGCAAAAATGCAGTAAGTCCCCTTATTTCGAGGTAAAAAATCTGAAATTCCCTTTATGTGGGGGCAAAAAGGCAGAAATTTCCCTTATTTTGGGGCAAAATTGCAGAAATTTCACTTACTTCAGGGTAATAAGGTAGAATTTTCCCTTATTTTGGGGCAAAAAGACAGAAATTCCCTTTGTTTTGGGGAAAAAAGACAGAAATTCCACTTATTTAGAGGCAAAAAATAAGAAATTCCTCTTATTTTGGAGCAAAAATAAAGAAATTTCTCTTTTTTATGGCAAAAAGTTATGCATTCTTCTTATTTTCAGGCAAAAAGGCAGAAATTCCCCATATTTTGGAGCAAAATTGCAGAAATTCCCCTAATTGTGGGGCAAAAAGGCAGAAATTGCCTATATGTTGGGGCAAAAAAACAATAATTCTCCTTATTTTGGGGCAAAACTCAGAAATTCCACTTATTTTGGGGCAAAATTCCAGAAATTTCCCATATTTTGGGGCAAAATTGCAGAAATTTCACTTATTTTGGGGAAAAATTGCAGAAATTTCACTTATTTCAGGGGAAAAAAGCAGAAATTTTCTTATTTTGGGGCAAAAAGGCAGAAATTCCTAATATTTTGAGGCATAAATGCAGAAATTCCCCTTATTTTTAGGTAAAAAGGCTGAAATTCCCCTTATTTGGGGGCAAAAAGGCAAAAATTTTCTTTATTTTGTGGCAAAATTGCAGAAATTTCATTTATTTCAGGGTAATAAGTCTGAAATTTTCCTTATTTTAAGGCAAAAAAAAACCAGGAATTCCCTTTGTTTTGGGGGAAAAAGACAGAAATTCCACTTATTTAGAGGCAAAAAAGCAGATATTCCCCTTATTTTGGAGCAAAAATGAAGAAATTTCTTTTTTTTATGGCAAAAAGGTATGCATTCTTTTTATTTTTGGGCAAAAAGGCAGAAATGACCCGTATTTTGGAGCAAAATTGCAGAAATTCCCCTAATTGTGGGGCAAAAAGGCAGAAATTCTCTATTTGTTGGGGCAAAAAGACAGAAATTCTCCTTATTTTGGGGCAAAACTCAGAAATTTCACTTATTTTTGGGCAAAATTCCAGAAATTTCCTTTATTTTGGGGCAAAATTGCAGAAATTTCACTTATTTTGGTGCAAAATTGCAGAAATTTCACTTATTTCAGGGAAAAAAGGCAGAAATTTTCCTTATTTTGGGGCAAAAAAGACAGGAATTTTCTATGTTTTGACGGAAAAAAACAAAAATTCCACTTATTTAGAGGCAAAAAAGCAAAAATTCCCCTTATTTTGGAGCAAAAATGAAGAAATTTCCCTTTTTAATGGCAAAAAGGTATGCATTCTTCTTATTTTCCGGCAAAAAGGAAAAAATTCCCCGTATTTTGGAGCAAAATTGCAAAAATTCTCCTAATTGTGGGGCAAAAAGGCAGAAATTGCCTATATGTTGGAGGAAAAAGACAGAAATTCTTTTTATTTTGGGCCAAAACTCAGAAATTCCACTTATTTTGGGGCAAAATTCCAGAAAGGTCCCTTATTTTGGGGCAAAATTGCAGAAATTTCACTTATTTTGTGGCAAAATTGCAGAAATTTCACTTATTTCAGGGGAAAAAAGCAGAAATTTTCTTATTTTGGGGCAAAAAGGCAGAAATTCCTAATATTTTGTTGCATAAATGCAGAAATTCCCCTTATTTTGAGGTAAATAATCTGAAATTCTCCTTATTTGGGGGCAAAAATGCAGAAATTCCCCTTATTTTGAGGTAAAAAGGCTGAAATTCCCCTTATTTGGGGCCAAAAGGCAGAAATTTCCCTTATTTTGAGGCAAAATTGCAGAAATTTCACTTACTTCAGGGTAATAAGTCATAATTTTTCCTTATTTTGGTGCAAAAATACAGAAATTCCCTTTGTTTTGGGGGAAAAAGACAGAAATTCCACTTATTTAGAGGCAAAAAAGCAGAAATTCCCCTTATTTGGAGCAAAAATGAAGAAATTTCTTTTTTATGGCAAAAACGTATGCATTCTTCTTTTTTTTGGGCAAAAAGGCAGAAATTCCCTGTATTTTGGAGCAAAATTGCAGAAATTCCCCTAATTGTGGGGCAAAAAGGCAGAAATAGCCTATATGTTGGAGCGAAAAGACAGAAATTCTCCTTATTTTGGGGCAAAACTCAGAAATTCCACTTATTTTGTGGCAAAATTCTAAAAATTTCCCTTATTTTGGAGCAAAATTGCAGAAATTTCACTTATTTTGGGGCAAAATTGCAGTAATTTCACTTATTTTGGGGCAAAATTACAGAAATTTCACTTATTTCAGGGAAAAAAGGTAGAAATTTTCCTTATTTTTGGGCAATAAGGCAGAAATTCCTAATATTTTGTTGCAAAAATGTAGACATTCCCCTTATTTCGAGGTAAAAAGTCTGAAATTCCCCTTATTTGAGGGCAAAAAGGCAGAAATTTCCCTTATTTTGGGGCAAAATTGCAGAAATTCCACTTACTTCAGGGTAATAAGGCAGAATTTTTCTTTATTTTGGGGCAAAAAATACAGAAATTCCCTTTGTTTTGGAAGAAAAAGACAGAAATTCCACTTATTTAGAGGCAAAAAATCAGAAATTCCCCTTATTTTGGAGCAAACATGAAGAAATTTCCCTTTTTTATGGCAAAAAGGTATGCATTCTTCTTATTTTCGGGAAAAAGGAAGAAATTCCCCGTATTTTGGAGCAAAATTGCAGAAATTCCCCTATTTGTGTAGCAAAAAGCAGAAATTGCCTATATGTTGGGGCAAAAAGACAGAAATTCTCCTTATGTTCGGGCAAAACTTAGAAATTCCACTTATTTTGGGACAAAATTCCAGAAATTTCTTTTATTATGGGGCAAAATTGCAGAAATTTCACTTATTTTGGGGTAAAATTGCAGAAATTTCACTTATTTCAAGGAAAAAAGCAAAAATTTTCTTATTTTGGGGCAAAAAGGCAGAAATTCCTAATATTTTGTAGCAAAAATGCAGAAATTCCCCTTATTTTGTGGTAAAAAGGCTGAAATTCCTCTTATTTGGGGCAAAAAGGCAAAAATTTCCTTTATTTTGGGGCAAAATTGCAGAAATTTCACTTATTTCAGGGTAATAAGTCAGAAATTTTCCTTATTTTGGGGCAAAAAAGACAGGAATTCCCTTTGTTTTGGAGGAAAAAGACAGAAATTCCACTTATTTAGAGGCAAAAATGCGGAAATTCCCCTTATTTTGGAGCAAAAATGAAGAAATTTCCCTTTTTTATGGCAAAAAGGTATGCATTCTTCTTATTTTCGTTCAATAGGCAGAAAATCACCGTATTTTGGAGCAAAATTGCAGAAATACACTAATTGTGGGGCAAAAAGCAGAAATTGCCTATATGTTGGTTCAAAAAGACAGAAATTCTCCTTATTTTGGGCAAAACTCAGAAATTCCACTTATTTTGGGACAAAATTCCAGAAATTTCTTTTATTTTGGGGCAAAATTGCAAAAATTTCACTTATATTGGGGCAATATTGCAGAAATTTCACTTACTTCAGGGTAATAAGGCAGAATTTTTCCTTATTTTGGGGCAAAAAAGACAGAAATTCTTTTTGTTTTGGGGGAAAAAGACAGAAATTCCACTTATTTAGAGGCAAAAAATTAGAAATTCCCCTTATTTTGGAGCAAAAATGAAGAAATTTCCATTTTTTACGGCAAAAAGTTATGCATTCTTCTTATTTTTGGACAAAAAGGCAGAAATTCCCCGTATTTTGGAGCAAAATTGCAGAAATTCCCCTAATTGTGGGGCCAATAGGCAGAAATTGCCTATATGTTTGGGCAAAAAGACAGAAATTCTCCTTATTTTGGGGCAAAACTCAGAAATTCCACTTATTTTGGGGCAAAATTCTAGAAATTTCTTTTATTTTGGGGCAAAATTGCAGAAATTTCACTTATTTCAGAGAAAAAAGGCAAAAATTTTTTTATTTTGGGGCAAAAAGGCAGAAATTCCTAATATTTTGCAGCAAAAATGCATTAATTCCTCTTATTTTGAGGTAAAAAGGCTGAAATTCCTCTTATTTGGGGGCAAAAAGGCAAAAATTTCCTTTATTTTTGGGCAAAATTGCAGAAATTTCACTTATTTCAGGGTAATAAGTCAGAAATTTTCCTTATTTTGGGGCAAAAAAGAGAGGAATTCTTTTTGTTTTGGGGGAAAAAGACAGAAATTCCACTTATTTAGAGGCAAAAATGCAGAAATTCCCCTTATTTTGGAGCAAAAATGAAGAAATTTCCCTTTTTTATGGCAAAAAGGTATGCATTCTACTTATTTTCATGCAATAGGCAGAAATTCCCCGTATTATGGAGCAAAATTGCAGAAATTCTCCTAATTGTGGGGCAAACAGCAGAAATTGCCTATATGTTGGTTCAAAAAGACAGAAATTCTCATTATTTGGGGCAAAACTCAGAAATCCCACTTATTTTGGGACAAAATTCCAGAAATTTCTTTTATTTTGGGGCAAAATTGCAGAAATTTCACTTATTTTGGGGCAATATTGCAGAAATTTCACTTACTTCAGGATAATAAGGCAGAATTTTTCCTTATTTTGGGGCAAAAAAGACAGAAATTCCCTTTGTTTTGGGGGAAAAAGACAGAAATTCCACATATTTAGAGGCAAAAAAGCAGAAATTCCCCTTATTTTGGAGCAAAAATGAAGAAAGTTCCCTTTTTTATGGGAAAAAGGTATGCATTCTTCTTATTTTTGGGCAAAAAGGCAGAAATTCCCCGTATTTTGGAGCAAAATTGCAGAAATTCCCCTAATTGTGGGGCCAAAAGGCAGAAATTGCCTATATGTTGGGGCAAAAAGATAGAAATTCTCCTTATTTTGGGGCAAAACTCAGAAATTCCACTTATTTTGGGGCAAAATTCCAGAAATTTCCCTTATTTTGGGGCAAAATTGCAGAAATTTCACTTACTTCAGGGTAATAAGGTAGAATTTTCCCTTATTTTGGGGCAAAAAGACAGAAATTCCCTTTGTTTTGGGGAAAAAAGACAGAAATTCCACTTATTTAGAGGCAAAAAATAAGAAATTCCTCTTATTTTGGAGCAAAAATAAAGAAATTTCTCTTTTTTATGGCAAAAAGTTATGCATTCTTCTTATTTTCAGGCAAAAAGGCAGAAATTCCCCATATTTTGGAGCAAAATTGCAGAAATTCCCCTAATTGTGGGGCAAAAAGGCAGAAATTGCCTATATGTTGGGGCAAAAAAACAATAATTCTCCTTATTTTGGGGCAAAACTCAGAAATTCCACTTATTTTGGGGCAAAATTCCAGAAATTTCCCATATTTTGGGGCAAAATTGCAGAAATTTCACTTATTTTGGGGAAAAATTGCAGAAATTTCACTTATTTCAGGGGAAAAAAGCAGAAATTTTCTTATTTTGGGGCAAAAAGGCAGAAATTCCTAATATTTTGAGGCATAAATGCAGAAATTCCCCTTATTTTTAGGTAAAAAGGCTGAAATTCCCCTTATTTGGGGGCAAAAAGGCAAAAATTTTCTTTATTTTGTGGCAAAATTGCAGAAATTTCATTTATTTCAGGGTAATAAGTCTGAAATTTTCCTTATTTTAAGGCAAAAAAAAACCAGGAATTCCCTTTGTTTTGGGGGAAAAAGACAGAAATTCCACTTATTTAGAGGCAAAAAAGCAGATATTCCCCTTATTTTGGAGCAAAAATGAAGAAATTTCTTTTTTTTATGGCAAAAAGGTATGCATTCTTTTTATTTTTGGGCAAAAAGGCAGAAATGACCCGTATTTTGGAGCAAAATTGCAGAAATTCCCCTAATTGTGGGGCAAAAAGGCAGAAATTCTCTATTTGTTGGGGCAAAAAGACAGAAATTCTCCTTATTTTGGGGCAAAACTCAGAAATTTCACTTATTTTTGGGCAAAATTCCAGAAATTTCCTTTATTTTGGGGCAAAATTGCAGAAATTTCACTTATTTTGGTGCAAAATTGCAGAAATTTCACTTATTTCAGGGAAAAAAGGCAGAAATTTTCCTTATTTTGGGGCAAAAAAGACAGGAATTTTCTATGTTTTGACGGAAAAAAACAAAAATTCCACTTATTTAGAGGCAAAAAAGCAAAAATTCCCCTTATTTTGGAGCAAAAATGAAGAAATTTCCCTTTTTAATGGCAAAAAGGTATGCATTCTTCTTATTTTCCGGCAAAAAGGAAAAAATTCCCCGTATTTTGGAGCAAAATTGCAAAAATTCTCCTAATTGTGGGGCAAAAAGGCAGAAATTGCCTATATGTTGGAGGAAAAAGACAGAAATTCTTTTTATTTTGGGCCAAAACTCAGAAATTCCACTTATTTTGGGGCAAAATTCCAGAAAGGTCCCTTATTTTGGGGCAAAATTGCAGAAATTTCACTTATTTTGTGGCAAAATTGCAGAAATTTCACTTATTTCAGGGGAAAAAAGCAGAAATTTTCTTATTTTGGGGCAAAAAGGCAGAAATTCCTAATATTTTGTGGCATAAATGCAGAAATTCCCCTTATTTTGAGGTAAATAATCTGAAATTCTCCTTATTTGGGGGCAAAAATGCAGAAATTCCCCTTATTTTGAGGTAAAAAGGCTGAAATTCCCCTTATTTGGGGCCAAAAGGCAGAAATTTCCCTTATTTTGAGGCAAAATTGCAGAAATTTCACTTACTTCAGGGTAATAAGTCATAATTTTTCCTTATTTTGGTGCAAAAATACAGAAATTCCCTTTGTTTTGGGGGAAAAAGACAGAAATTCCACTTATTTAGAGGCAAAAAAGCAGAAATTCCCCTTATTTGGAGCAAAAATGAAGAAATTTCTTTTTTATGGCAAAAACGTATGCATTCTTCTTTTTTTTGGGCAAAAAGGCAGAAATTCCCTGTATTTTGGAGCAAAATTGCAGAAATTCCCCTAATTGTGGGGCAAAAAGGCAGAAATAGCCTATATGTTGGAGCGAAAAGACAGAAATTCTCCTTATTTTGGGGCAAAACTCAGAAATTCCACTTATTTTGTGGCAAAATTCTAAAAATTTCCCTTATTTTGGAGCAAAATTGCAGAAATTTCACTTATTTTGGGGCAAAATTGCAGTAATTTCACTTATTTTGGGGCAAAATTACAGAAATTTCACTTATTTCAGGGAAAAAAGGTAGAAATTTTCCTTATTTTTGGGCAATAAGGCAGAAATTCCTAATATTTTGTTGCAAAAATGTAGACATTCCCCTTATTTCGAGGTAAAAAGTCTGAAATTCCCCTTATTTGAGGGCAAAAAGGCAGAAATTTCCCTTATTTTGGGGCAAAATTGCAGAAATTCCACTTACTTCAGGGTAATAAGGCAGAATTTTTCTTTATTTTGGGGCAAAAAATACAGAAATTCCCTTTGTTTTGGAAGAAAAAGACAGAAATTCCACTTATTTAGAGGCAAAAAATCAGAAATTCCCCTTATTTTGGAGCAAACATGAAGAAATTTCCCTTTTTTATGGCAAAAAGGTATGCATTCTTCTTATTTTCGGGAAAAAGGAAGAAATTCCCCGTATTTTGGAGCAAAATTGCAGAAATTCCCCTATTTGTGTAGCAAAAAGCAGAAATTGCCTATATGTTGGGGCAAAAAGACAGAAATTCTCCTTATGTTCGGGCAAAACTTAGAAATTCCACTTATTTTGGGACAAAATTCCAGAAATTTCTTTTATTATGGGGCAAAATTGCAGAAATTTCACTTATTTTGGGGTAAAATTGCAGAAATTTCACTTATTTCAAGGAAAAAAGCAAAAATTTTCTTATTTTGGGGCAAAAAGGCAGAAATTCCTAATATTTTGTAGCAAAAATGCAGAAATTCCCCTTATTTTGTGGTAAAAAGGCTGAAATTCCTCTTATTTGGGGCAAAAAGGCAAAAATTTCCTTTATTTTGGGGCAAAATTGCAGAAATTTCACTTATTTCAGGGTAATAAGTCAGAAATTTTCCTTATTTTGGGGCAAAAAAGACAGGAATTCCCTTTGTTTTGGAGGAAAAAGACAGAAATTCCACTTATTTAGAGGCAAAAATGCGGAAATTCCCCTTATTTTGGAGCAAAAATGAAGAAATTTCCCTTTTTTATGGCAAAAAGGTATGCATTCTTCTTATTTTCGTTCAATAGGCAGAAAATCACCGTATTTTGGAGCAAAATTGCAGAAATACACTAATTGTGGGGCAAAAAGCAGAAATTGCCTATATGTTGGTTCAAAAAGACAGAAATTCTCCTTATTTTGGGGCAAAACTCAGAAATTCCACTTATTTTGGGACAAAATTCCAGAAATTTCTTTTATTTTGGGGCAAAATTGCAAAAATTTCACTTATATTGGGGCAATATTGCAGAAATTTCACTTACTTCAGGGTAATAAGGCAGAATTTTTCCTTATTTTGGGGCAAAAAAGACAGAAATTCTTTTTGTTTTGGGGGAAAAAGACAGAAATTCCACTTATTTAGAGGCAAAAAATTAGAAATTCCCCTTATTTTGGAGCAAAAATGAAGAAATTTCCATTTTTTACGGCAAAAAGTTATGCATTCTTCTTATTTTTGGACAAAAAGGCAGAAATTCCCCGTATTTTGGAGCAAAATTGCAGAAATTCCCCTAATTGTGGGGCCAATAGGCAGAAATTGCCTATATGTTTGGGCAAAAAGACAGAAATTCTCCTTATTTTGGGGCAAAACTCAGAAATTCCACTTATTTTGGGGCAAAATTCTAGAAATTTCTTTTATTTTGGGGCAAAATTGCAGAAATTTCACTTATTTCAGAGAAAAAAGGCAAAAATTTTTTTATTTTGGGGCAAAAAGGCAGAAATTCCTAATATTTTGCAGCAAAAATGCATTAATTCCTCTTATTTTGAGGTAAAAAGGCTGAAATTCCTCTTATTTGGGGGCAAAAAGGCAAAAATTTCCTTTATTTTTGGGCAAAATTGCAGAAATTTCACTTATTTCAGGGTAATAAGTCAGAAATTTTCCTTATTTTGGGGCAAAAAAGAGAGGAATTCTTTTTGTTTTGGGGGAAAAAGACAGAAATTCCACTTATTTAGAGGCAAAAATGCAGAAATTCCCCTTATTTTGGAGCAAAAATGAAGAAATTTCCCTTTTTTATGGCAAAAAGGTATGCATTCTACTTATTTTCATGCAATAGGCAGAAATTCCCCGTATTATGGAGCAAAATTGCAGAAATTCTCCTAATTGTGGGGCAAACAGCAGAAATTGCCTATATGTTGGTTCAAAAAGACAGAAATTCTCATTATTTGGGGCAAAACTCAGAAATCCCACTTATTTTGGGACAAAATTCCAGAAATTTCTTTTATTTTGGGGCAAAATTGCAGAAATTTCACTTATTTTGGGGCAATATTGCAGAAATTTCACTTACTTCAGGATAATAAGGCAGAATTTTTCCTTATTTTGGGGCAAAAAAGACAGAAATTCCCTTTGTTTTGGGGGAAAAAGACAGAAATTCCACATATTTAGAGGCAAAAAAGCAGAAATTCCCCTTATTTTGGAGCAAAAATGAAGAAAGTTCCCTTTTTTATGGGAAAAAGGTATGCATTCTTCTTATTTTTGGGCAAAAAGGCAGAAATTCCCCGTATTTTGGAGCAAAATTGCAGAAATTCCCCTAATTGTGGGGCCAAAAGGCAGAAATTGCCTATATGTTGGGGCAAAAAGATAGAAATTCTCCTTATTTTGGGGCAAAACTCAGAAATTCCACTTATTTTGGGGCAAAATTCCAGAAATTTCCCTTATTTTGGGGCAAAATTGCAGAAATTTCACTTATTTAGGGGAAAAATTGAAGAAATTTCACTTATTTCAGGGGAAAAAAGCAGAAATTTTCTTATTTTGGGGCAAAAAGGCAGAAATTCCTAATATTTTGTGGCATAAATGCAGAAATTCCTCTTACTTTTATGTAAAAAGGCTTAAATTCCCCTTATTTGGGGGCAAAAAGGCAAAAATTTTCTTTATTTTGGGGCAAAATTGCAGAAATTTCATTTATTTCAGGGTAATAAGTCAGAAATTTTCTTTATTTTAAGGCACAAAAGACAGGAATTCCCTTTGTTTTGGGGGAAAAAGACAGAAATTCCACTTATTTAGAGGCAAAAAAGCAGATATTCCCTTTATTTTGGAGCAAAAATGAAGAAATTTCTTTTTTCCATGGCAAAAAGGTATGCATTCTTTTTATTTTTCGGCAAAAAGGCAGAAATGACCCGTATTTTGGAGCAAAATTGCAGAAATTCCCCTAATTGTGGGGCAAAAAGGCAGAAATTCTCTATTTGTTGGGGCAAAAAGACAGAAATTCTTCTTATTTTGGGGCAAAACTCAGAAATTCCACTTATTGTGGGGGAAAATTCCATAAATTTCCCTTATTTTGGGGCAAAATTGCAGAAATTTCAATTATTTTGGGGCAAAATTGCAGAAATTTCACTTATTTTGGAGCAAAATTGCAGAAATTTCACTTATTTCAGGGAAAAAAGGCAGAAATTTTCCTTATTTTGGGGAAAAAAAGGCAGAAATTCTTAATATTTTGTGGCAAAAATGCAGAAATTCCTTTTATTTCGAGGTAAAAAGGCTGAAATTCCCCTTATTTGGGGCAAAAAGGCAGAAATTTCCCTTATTTTGGGGCAAAATTGCAGAAATTTCACTTACTTCAGGGTAATAAGGCAGAATTTTTCCTTATTTGGGGCAAAAAAGACATTAATTCCCTTTGTTTTGGGGGAAAAAGACAGAAATTCCACTTATTAATAGGCAAAACATCAGAAATTCCCCTTATTTTGGAGCAAAAATGAAGAAATTTCCCTTTTTTATGGCAAAAAGGTATGCATTCTTCTTATTTTCCGGCAAAAAGGAAAAAATTCCCCGTATTTTGGAGCAAAATTGCAAAAATTCTCCTAATTGTGGGGCAAAAAGGCAGAAATTGCCTATATGTTGGAGGAAAAAGACAGAAATTCTCCTTATTTTGGGCCAAAACTCAGAAATTCCACTTATTTTGGGGCAAAATTCCAGAAAGGTCCCTTATTTTCGGGCAAAATTGCAGAAATTTCACTTATTTTGGGGCAAAATTGCAGAAATTTCACTTATTTCAGGGGAAAAAAGCAGAAATTTTCTTATTTTGGGGCAAAAAGGCAGAAATTCCTAATATTTTGTGGCATAAATGCAGAAATTCCCCTTATTTTGAGGTAAATAATCTGAAATTCCCCTTATTTGGGGGCAAAAATGCAGAAATTCCCCTTATTTTGAGGTAAAAAGGCTGAAATTCCCCTTATTTGGGGCCAAAAGGCAGAAATTTCCCTTATTTTGAGGCAAAATTGCAGAAATTTCACTTACTTCAGGGTAATAAGTCATAATTTTTCCTTATTTTGGTGCAAAAATACAGAAATTCCCTTTGTTTTGGGGGAAAAAGACAGAAATTCCACTTATTTAGAGGCAAAAAAGCAGAAATTCCCCTTATTTTGGAGCAAAAATGAAGAAATTTCTTTTTTATGGCAAAAACGTATGCATTCTTCTTTTTTTTGTGCAAAAAGGCAGAAATTCCCTGTATTTTGGAGCAAAATTGCAGAAATTCCCCTAATTGTGGGGCAAAAAGGCAGAAATTGCCTATATGTTGGAGCAAAAAGACAAAAATTCTCCTTATTTTGGGGCAAAACTCAGAAATTCCACTTATTTTGTGGCAAAATTCTAGAAATTTCCCTTATTTTGGAGCAAAATTGCAGAAATTTCACTTATTTTGGGGCAAAATTGCTGTAATTTCACTTATTTTGGGGCAAAATTACAGAAATTTCACTTATTTCAGGGAAAAAAGGTAGAAATTTTCCTTATTTTTGGGCAATAAGGCAGAAATTCCTAATATTTTGTTGCAAAAATGTAGACATTTCCCTTATTTCGAGGTAAAAAGTCTGAAATTCCCCTTATTTGAGGGCAAAAAGGCAGAAATTTCCCTTATTTTGGGGCAAAATTGCAGAAATTCCACTTACTTCAGGGTAATAAGGCAGAATTTTTCTTTATTTTGGGGCAAAAAATACAGAAATTCCCTTTGTTTTGGAAGAAAAAGACAGAAATTCCACTTATTTAGAGGCAAAAAATCAGAAATTCCCCTTATTTTGGAGCAAACATGAAGAAATTACCCTTTTTTATGGCAAAAAGGTATGCATTCTTCTTATTTTCGGGAAAAAGGCAGAAATTCCCCGTATTTTGGAGCAAAATTGCAGAAATTCCCCTAATTGTGTAGCAAAAAGCGGAAATTGCCTATATGTTGGGGCAAAAAGACAGAAATTCTCTTTATGTTGGGGCAAAACTCAGAAATTCCACTTATTTTGGGACAAAATTCAGGAAATTTCTTTTATTATGGGGCAAAATTGCAGAAATTTCACTTATTTTGGGGCAAAATTGCAGAAATTTCACTTATTTCAAGGAAAAAAAGCAAAAATTTTCTTTTTTTGGAGCAAAAAGGCAGAAATTCCTAATATTTTGTAGCAAAAATGCAGAAATTCCCCTTATTTTGAGGTAAAAAGGCTGAAATTCCTCTTATTTGGGGCAAAAAGGCAAAAATTTCCTTTATTTTGGGGCAAAATTGCAGAAATTTCACTTATTTCAGGGTAATAAGTCAGAAATGTTCCTTATTTTGGGGCAAAAAAGACAGGAATTCCCTTTGTTTTGGAGGAAAAAGACAGAAATTCCACTTATTTAGAGGCAAAAATGCAGAAATTCCCCTTATTTTGGAGCAAAAATGAAGAAATTTCCCTTTTTTATGGCAAAAAGGTATGCATTCTTCTTATTTTCGTGCAATAGGCAGAAATTCACCGTATTTTTGAGCAAAATTGCAGAAATACACTAATTGTGGGGCAAAAAGCAGAAATTGCCTATATGTTGGTTCAAAAAGACAGAAATTCTCCTAATTTTGGGGCAAAACTCAGAAATTCCACTTATTTTGGGACAAAATTCCAGAAATTTCTTTTATTTTGGGGCAAAATTGCAAAAATTTCACTTATATTGGGGCAATATTGCAGAAATTTCACTTACTTCAGGGTAATAAGGCAGAATTTTTCCTTATTTTGGGGCAAAAAAGACAGAAATTCTTTTTGTTTTGGGTAAAAAGACAGAAATTCCACTTATTTAGAGGCAAAAAATTAGAAATTCCCCTTATTTTGGAGCAAAAATGAAGAAATTTCCATTTTTTACGGCAAAAAGTTATGCATTCTTCTTATTTTTGGGCAAAAAGGCAGAAATTCCCCGTATTTTGGAGCAAAATGGCAGAAATTCCCCTAATTGTGGGGCCAATAGGCAGAAATTGCCTATATGTTTGGGCAAAAAGACAGAAATTCTCCTTATTTTGGGGCAAAACTCAGAAATTCCACTTATTTTGGGGCAAAATTCTAGAAATTTCTTTTATTTTGGGGCAAAATTGCAGAAATTTCACTTATTTTGGGGCAAAATTGCAGAAATTTCACTTATTTCAGAGAAAAAAGGCAAAAATTTTTTTATTTTGGGGCAAAAAGGCAGAAATTCCTAATATTTTGCAGCAAAAATGCATTAATTCCTCTTATTTTGAGGTAAAAAGGCTGAAATTCCCCTTATTTGGGGGCAAAAAGGCAAAAATTTCCTTTATTTTTGGGCAAAATTGCAGAAATTTTACTTATTTCAGGGTAATAAGTCAGAAATTTTCCTTATTTTGGGGCAAAAAAGAGAGGAATTCTTTTTGTTTTGGGGGAAAAAGACAGAAATTCCACTTATTTAGAGGCAAAAATGCAGAAATTCCCCTTATTTTGGAGCAAAAATGAAGAAATTTCCCTTTTTTATGGCAAAAAGGTATGCATTCTTCTTATTTTCATGCAATAGGCAGAAATTCCCCGTATTATGGAGCAAAATTGCAGAAATTCTCCTAATTGTGGGGCAAACAGCAGAAATTGCCTATATGTTGGTTCAAAAAGACAGAAATTCTCATTATTTGGGGCAAAACTCAGAAATCCCACTTATTTTGGGACAAAATTCCAGAAATTTCTTTTATTTTGGGGCAAAATTGCAGAAATTTCACTTATTTTGGGGCAATATTGCAGAAATTTCACTTTCTTCAGGATAATAAGGCAGAATTTTTCCTTATTTTGGGGCAAAAAAGACAGAAATTCCCTTTGTTTTGGGGGAAAAAGACAGAAATTCCACTTATTTAGAGGCAAAAAAGCAGAAATTCCCCTTATTTTGGAGCAAAAATGAAGAAAGTTCCCTTTTTTATGGGAAAAAGGTATGCATTCTTCTTATTTTTGGGCAAAAAGGCAGAAATTCCCCGTATTTTGGAGCAAAATTGCAGAAGTTCCCCTAATTGTGGGGCCAAAAGGCAGAAATTGCCTATATGTTGGGGCAAAAAATAGAAATTCTCCTTATTTTGGGGCAAAACTCAGAAATTCCACTTATTTTGGGGCAAAATTCCAGAAATTTCCCTTATTTTGGGGCAAAATTGCAGAAATTTCACTTATTTAGGGGAAAAATTGAAGAAATTTCACTTATTTCAGGGGAAAAAAGCAGAAATTTTCTTATTTTGGGGCAAAAAGGCAGAAATTCCTAATATTTTGTGGCATAAATGCAGAAATTCCCCTTACTTTTATGTAAAAAGGCTTAAATTCCCCTTATTTGGGGGCAAAAAGGCAAAAATTTTCTTTATTTTGGAGCAAAATTGCAGAAATTTCATTTATTTCAGGGTAATAAGTCAGAAATTTTCCTTATTTTAAGGCACAAAAGACAGGAATTCCCTTTGTTTTGGGGGAAAAAGACAGAAATTCCACTTATTTAGAGGCAAAAAAGCAGATATTCCTTTTATTTTGGAGCAAAAATGAAGAAATTTCTTTTTTCCATGGCAAAAAGGTATGCATTCTTTTTATTTTTCGGCAAAAAGGCAGAAATGACCCGTATTTTGGAGCAAAATTGCAGAAATTCCCCTAATTGTGGGGCAAAAAGGCAGAAATTCTCTATTTGTTGGGGCAAAAAGACAGAAATTCTTCTTATTTTGGGGCAAAACTCAGAAATTCCACTTATTGTGGGGGAAAATTCCATAAATTTCCCTTATTTTGGGGCAAAATTGCAGAAATTTCAATTATTTTGGGGCAAAATTGCAGAAATTTCACTTATTTTGGAGCAAAATTGCAGAAATTTCACTTATTTCAGGGAAAAAAGGCAGAAATTTTCCTTATTTTGGGGAAAAAAAGGCAGAAATTCTTAATATTTTGTGGCAAAAATGCAGAAATTCCTTTTATTTCGAGGTAAAAAGGCTGAAATTCCCCTTATTTGGGGCAAAAAGGCAGAAATTTCCCTTATTTTGGGGCAAAATTGCAGAAATTTCACTTACTTCAGGGTAATAAGGCAGAATTTTTCCTTATTTGGGGCAAAAAAGACATTAATTCCCTTTGTTTTGGGGGAAAAAGAAAGAAATTCCACTTATTAATAGGCAAAACATCAGAAATTCCCCTTATTTTGGAGCAAAAATGAAGAAATTTCCCTTTTTTATGGCAAAAAGGTATGCATTCTTCTTATTTTCCGGCAAAAAGGAAAAAATTCCCCGTATTTTGGAGCAAAATTGCAAAAATTCTCCTAATTGTGGGGCAAAAAGGCAGAAATTGCCTATATGTTGGAGGAAAAAGACAGAAATTCTCCTTATTTTGGGCCAAAACTCAGAAATTCCACTTATTTTGGGGCAAAATTCCAGAAAGGTCCCTTATTTTGGGGCAAAATTGCAGAAATTTCACTTATTTTGGGGCAAAATTGCAGAAATTTCACTTATTTCAGGGGAAAAAAGCAGAAATTTTCTTATTTTGGGGCAAAAAGGCAGAAATTCCTAATATTTTGTGGCATAAATGCAGAAATTCCACTTATTTTGAGGTAAATAATCTGAAATTCCCCTTATTTGGGGGCAAAAATGCAGAAATTCCCCTTATTTTGAGGTAAAAAGGCTGAAATTCCCCTTATTTGGGGCCAAAAGGCAGAAATTTCCCTTATTTTGAGGCAAAATTGCAGAAATTTCACTTACTTCAGGGTAATAAGTCATAATTTTTCCTTATTTTGGTGCAAAAATACAGAAATTCCCTTTGTTTTGGGGGAAAAAGACAGAAATTCCACTTATTTAGAGGCAAAAAAGCAGAAATTCCCCTTATTTTGGAGGAAAAATGAAGAAATTTCTTTTTTATGGCAAAAACGTATGCATTCTTCTTTTTTTTGGGCAAAAAGGCAGAAATTCCCTGTATTTTGGAGCAAAATTGCAGAAATTCCCCTAATTGTGGGGCAAAAAGGCAGAAATTGCCTATATGTTGGAGCAAAAAGACAGAAATTCTCCTTATTTTGGGGCAAAACTCAGAAATTCCACTTATTTTGTGGCAAAATTCTAGAAATTTCCCTTATTTTGGAGCAAAATTGCAGAAATTTCACTTATTTTGGGGCAAAATTGCAGTAATTTCACTTATTTTGGGGCAAAATTACAGAAATTTCACTTATTTCAGGGAAAAAAGGTAGAAATTTTCCTTATTTTTGGGCAATAAGGCAGAAATTCCTAATATTTTGTTGCAAAAATGTAGACATTTCCCTTATTTCGAGGTAAAAAGTCTGAAATTCCCCTTATTTGAGGGCAAAAAGGCAGAAATTTCCCTTATTTTGGGGCAAAATTGTAGAAATTCCACTTACTTCAGGGTAATAAGGCAGAATTTTTCTTTATTTTGGGGCAAAAAATACAGAAATTCCCTTTGTTTTGGAAGAAAAAGACAGAAATTCCACTTATTTAGAGGCAAAAAATCAGAAATTCCCCTTATTTTGGAGCAAACATGAAGAAATTTCCCTTTTTTATGGCAAAAAGGTATGCATTCTTCTTATTTTCGGGAAAAAGGCAGAAATTCCCCGTATTTTGGAACAAAATTGCAGAAATTCCCCTAATTGTGTAGCAAAAAGCAGAAATTGCCTATATGTTGAGGCAAAAAGACAGAAATTCTCCTTATGTTAGGGCAAAACTCAGAAATTCCACTTATTTTGGGACAAAATTCCAGAAATTTCTTTTATTATGGGGCAATATTGCAGAAATTTCACTTATTTTGGGGTAAAATTGCAGAAATTTCACTTATTTCAAGGAAAAAAAGCAAAAATTTTCTTATTTTGGGGCAAAAAGGCAGAAATTCCTAATATTTTGTAGCAAAAATGCAGAAATTCCCCTTATTTTGAGGTAAAAAGGCTGAATTTCCTCTTATTTGGGGCAAAAAGGCAAAAATTTCCTTTATTTTGGGGCAAAATTGCAGAAATTTCACTTATTTCAGGGTAATAAGTCAGAAATTTTCCTTATTTTGGGGCAAAAAAGACAGGAATTCCCTTTGTTTTGGAGGAAAAAGACAGAAATTCCACTTATTTAGAGGCAAAAATGCGGAAATTCCCCTTATTTTGGAGCAAAAATGAAGAAATTTCCTTTTTTTATGGCAAAAAGGTATGCATTCTTCTTATTTTCGTTCAATAGGCAGAAATTCACCGTATTTTGGAGCAAAATTGCAGAAATACACTAATTGTGGGGCAAAAAGCAGAAATTGCCTATATGTTGGTTCAAAAAGACAGAAATTCTCCTTATTTTGGGGGAAAACTCAGAAATTCCACTTATTTTGGGACAAAATTCCAGAAATTTCTTTTATTTTGGGGCAAAATTGCAAAAATTTCACTTATTTTGGGGCAATATTGCAGAAACTTCACTTACTTCAGGGTAATAAGGCAGAATTTTTCCTTATTTTGGGGCAAAAAAGACAGAAATTCTTTTTGTTTTGGGGGAAAAAGACAGAAATTCCACTTATTTAGAGGCAAAAAATTAGAAATTTCCCTTATTTTGGAGCAAAAATGAAGAAATTTCCATTTTTTACGGCAAAAAGTTATGCATTCTTCTTATTTTTGGGCAAAAAGGCAGAAATTCCCCGTATTTTGGAGCAAAATTGCAGAAATTCCCCTAATTGTGGGGCCAATAGGCAGAAATTGCCTATATGTTTGGGCAAAAAGACAGAAATTCTCTTTATTTTGGGGCAAAACTCAGAAATTCCACTTATTTTGGGGCAAAATTCTAGAAATTTCTTTTATTTTGGGGCAAAATTGCAGAAATTTCACTTATTTCAGAGAAAAAAGGCAAAAATTTTTTTATTTTGGGGCAAAAAGGCAGAAATTCCTAATATTTTGCAGCAAAAATGCATTAATTCCGTTTATTTTGAGGTAAAAAGACTGAAATTCCCCTTATTTGGGGGCAAAAAGGCAAAAATTTCCTTTATTTTTGGGCAAAATTGCAGAAATTTCACTTATTTCAGGGTAATAAGTCAGAAATTTTCCTTATTTTGGGGCAAAAAAGAGAGGAATTCCTTTTGTTTTGGGGGAAAAAGACAGAAATTCCACTTATTTAGAGGCAAAAATGCAGAAATTCCCCTTATTTTGGAGCAAAAATGAAAAAATTTCCCTTTTTTATGGCAAAAAGGTATGCATTCTTCTTATTTTCGTGCAATAGGCAGAAATTCCCCGTATTATGGAGCAAAATTGCAGAAATTCTCCTAATTGTGGGGAAAACAGCAGAAATTGCCTATATGTTGGTTCAAAAAGACAGAAATTCTCATTATTTGGGGCAAAACTCAGAAATACCACTTATTTTGGGTCAAAATTCCAGAAATTTCTTTTATTTTGGGGCAAAATTGCAGAAATTTCACTTATTTTGTGGCAATATTGCAGAAATTTCACTTACTTCAGGATAATAAGGCAGAATTTTTCCTTATTTTGGGGCAAAAAAGACAGAAATTCCCTTTGTTTTGGGGGAAAAAGACAGAAATTCCACTTATTTAGAGGCAAAAAAGCAGAAATTCCCCTTATTTTGGAGCAAAAATGAAGAAAGTTCCCTTTTTTATGGGAAAAAGGTATGCATTCTTCTTATTTTTGGGAAAAAAGGCAGAAATTCCCCGTATTTTGGAGCAAAATTGCAGAAATTCCCCTAATTGTGGGGCCAAAAGGCAGAAATTGCCTATATGTTGCGGCAAAAAGACAGAAATTCTCCTTATTTTGGGGCAAAACTCAGAAATTCCACTTATTTTGGGGCAAAATTCCAGAAATTTCCCTTATTTTGGGGCAAAATTGCAGAAATTTCACTTATTTTGGGGCAAAATTGCAGAAATTTCACTTATTTCAGGGGGAAAAAAGCAGAAATTTTCTTATTTTGGGGCAAAAAAGCAGAAATTCCTAATATTTTGTGGCATAAATGCAGAAATTCCCTTAATTTTGAGGTAAAAAGGCTGAAATTTCCCCTATTGGAGGGCAAAAAGGCAAAAATTTTGTTTATTTTGTGGCAAAATTGCAGAAATTTCACTCATTTCAGGAAAATAAGTCAGAAATTTTCCTTATTTTGGGGCAAAAAAGACAGGAATTCCTTTTGTTTTGGGGGAAAAAGACAGAAATTCCACCTATTTAGAGGCAAAAAAGCAGAAATTCCCCTTATTTTGGAGCAAAAATGAAGAAATTTCCCTTTTTTATGGCAGAAAGATATGCATTCTTCTTATATTCCGGCAAAAAAGCAGAAATTCCCCGTAATTGGAGCAAAATTGCAGAAATTCCCCTAATTATGGGGCAAAAAAGCAGAAATTGCCTATATGTTGGGGCAAAAAAACAGAAATTCTCCTTATTTTGGGGCAAATCTCATCAATTCCACTTATTTTGGGGAAAAATTCCAGAAATTTCCCTTATTTTGGGGAAAAATTGCAAAAATTTTACTTAATTTGGGGCAAAATTGCAGAAATTTCAATTATTTCAGGGAAAAAAGCAGAAATTTTCTTATTTTGGGGCAAAAAGGCAGAAATTCCTAATATTTTGTGGCAAAAATGCAGAAATTCCCCTTATTTTGAGGTAAAAAGGCTGAAATTCCCCTTATTTGGGGGCAAAAAGGCAAAAATTTCCTTTATTTTGAGGGAAAATTGCAGAAATTTCCCTTATTTCAGGGTAATAAGTCAGAAATTTTCCTTATTTTGGGGAAAAAAGACAGGAATTCCCTTTGTTTTGGGGGAAAAAGACAGAAATTCCACTTATTTAGAGGCAAAAAACCAGAAATTCTTATTATTTTGGAGCAAACATGAAGAAATTTCCCTTTTTTATGGCAAAAAGGTATGCATTCTTCTTATTTTTGGGCAAAAAGGCAGAAATTCCTCGTATTTTGGAGCAAAATTGCAGAAATTCCCCTAATTGTGGGGCCAAAAGGCAGAAATTGCCTATATGTTGGGGCAAAAAGACAGAAATTCTCCTTATTTTGGGGCAAAACTCAGAAATTCCACTTATTTTGGGGCAAAATTCCAGAAATTTCTTTAATTTTGGGGCAAAATTGAAGAAATTTCACTTATTTTGGGGCAAAATTGCAGAAATTTCACTTATTTCAGGGGAAAAAAGCAGAAATTTTCTTATTTTGGGGCAAAAAAGCAGAAATTTCTAATATTTTGTGGCATAAATGCAGAAATTCCCCTTATTTTGAGATAAAAAGGCTGAAATTCCCTTTATTTGGTGGCAAAAAGGCAAAAATTTTGTTTATTTTGAGACAAAATTGCAGAAATTTCACTTATTTCAGGGTAATAAGTCTGAAATTTTCCTTATTTTGGGGCAAAAAAGACAGGAATTCCCTTTGTTTTGGGGGAAAAAGACAGAAATTCCACTTATTTAGAGGCAAAAAAGCAGAAATTCCCCTTATTTTGGAGCAAAAATGAAGAAATTTCCTTTTTTTATGGCAGAAAGATATGCATTCTTCTTATATTCGGCTAAAAAAGCAAAAATTCCCCGTAATTGGAGCAGAATTGCAGAATTCCCCTAATTATGGGGCAAAAAAGCAGAAATTGCCTATATGTTGGGGCAAAAAAACAGAAATTTTTTTTATTTTGGGGCAAAACTCAGAATTTCCACTTATTTTGGGGCAAAATTCCATAAATTTCCCTTATTTTGGGGCAAAATTGCAGAAATTTCACTTATTTTGGGACAAAATTGCAGAAATTTCACTTATTTCAGAAGAAAAATGCAGAAATTTTCTTATTTTGGGGCAAAAAGGCAGAAATTCCTAATATTTTGTGGCATAAATGCAGAAATTCCCCTTATTGGGAGGTAAAAAGGCTTAAATTCCCCTTATTTGGGGGCAAAAAGGCAAAAATTTTCTTTATTTTGGGGCAAATTGCAGAAATTTCACATATTTCAGGGTAATAATTCAGATATTTCCCTTATTTTGGGGCAAAAATGACAGGAATTCCCTTTGTTTTGGGAGAAAAAGACAAAAATTCCACTTATTTAGAGGCAAAAAACCAGAAATTCTTATTATTTTGGAGCAAACATGAAGAAATTCCCTTTTTTATGGCAAAAAGGTATGCATTCTTCTTATTTTCTGGCAAAAAGGCAGAAATTCCCCGTATTTTGGAGCAAAATTGCAGACATTTCCCTAATTGTGGGGCAAAAAGCAGAAATTGCCTATATGTTGGGGCAAAAAGACAGAAATTCTCCTTATTTTGGGGCAAAACTCAGAAATTCCACTTATATTGGGCCAAAATTCCAGAAATTTCCCTTATTTTGGGGCAAAATTGCAGAAATTTCACTTATTTTGGGGCAAAATTGCAGAAATTTCACTTATTTCAGGGGAAAAATTCAGAAATTTTCTTATTTTGGGGCAAAAAAGCAAAAATTCCTAATATTTTTTGGCATAAATGCAGAAATTCCCATTATTTTGAAGTAAAAATGCTAAAATTTCCTTTATTTGGGGGCAAAAAGGCAAAAATTTTGTTTATTTTGGGGCAAAATTGCAGAAATTTCACTTATTTCAGGGTAATAAGTCAGAAATTTTCCTTATTTTGGGGCAAAAAAGACAGGAATTCCCTTTGTTTTTGGGGAAAAAGACAGAAATTCCACTTATTTAGAGGCAAAAAAGCAGAAATTCCCCTTATTTTGGAGCAAACATGAAGAAATTTCCTTTTTTTATGGCAAAAAGGTATGCATTCTTCTTATTTTCGGGCAAAAAGGCAGAAATTCCCCGTATTTTGGAGCAAAATTGCAGAAATTCCCCTAATTGTGGGGCAAAAAGCAGAAATTGCCTATATGTTGGGGCAAAAAGACAGAAATTCTCCTTATTTTGGGGCAAAACTCAGAAATTCCACTTATTTTGGGGCAAAATTCCAGAAATTTCTTCATTTTGGGGCAAAATTGAAGAAATTTCACTTATTTTGGGGCAAAATTGCAGAAATTTCACTTATTTCAGGGGAAAAAAGCAGAAATTTTCTTATTTTGGGGCAAAAAAGCAGAAATTTCTAATATTTTGTGGCATAAATGCAGAAATTCCCCTTATTTTGAGATAAAAAGGCTGAAATTCCCTTTATTTGGTGGCAAAAAGGCAAAAATTTTGTTTATTTTGAGACAAAATTGCAGAAATTTCACTTATTTCAGGGTAATAAGTCTGAAATTTTCCTTATTTTGGGGCAAAAAAGACAGGAATTCCCTTTGTTTTGGGGGAAAAAGACAGAAATTCCACTTATTTAGAGGCAAAAAAGCAGAAATTCCCCTTATTTTGGAGCAAAAATGAAGAAATTTCCTTTTTTTATGGCAGAAAGATATGCATTCTTCTTATATTCGGCTAAAAAAGCAAAAATTCCCCGTAATTGGAGCAGAATTGCAGAAATTCCCCTAATTATGGGGCAAAAAAGCAGAAATTGCCTATATGTTAAGGCAAAAAAAAAGAAATTTTTTTTATTTTGGGGCAAAACTCAGAATTTCCACTTATTTTGGGGCAAAATTCCATAAATTTCCCTTATTTTGGGGCAAAATTGCAGAAATTTCACTTATTTTGGGACAAAATTGCAGAAATTTCACTTATTTCAGAAGAAAAATGCAGAAATTTTCTTATTTTGAGGCAAAAAGGCAGAAATTCCTAATATTTTGTGGCATAAATGCAGAAATTCCCCTTATTGGGAGGTAAAAAGGCTTAAATTCCCCTTATTTGAGGGCAAAAAGGCAAAAATTTTCTTTATTTTGGGGCAAAATTGCAGAAATTTCACATATTTCAGGGTAATAATTCAGATATTTCCCTTATTTTGGGGCAAAAATGACAGGAATTCCCTTTGTTTTGGGGGAAAAAGACAGAAATTCCACTTATTTAGAGGCAAAAAACCAGAAATTCTTATTATTTTGGAGCAAACATGAAGAAATTCCCTTTTTTATGGCAAAAAGGTATGCATTCTTCTTATTTTCTGGCAAAAAGGCAGAAATTCCCCGTATTTTGGAGCAAAATTGCAGACATTTCCCTAATTGTGGGGCAAAAAGCAGAAATTGCCTATATGTTGGGGCAAAAAGACAGAAATTCTCCTTATTTTGGGGCAAAACTCAGAAATTCCACTTATATTGGGCCAAAATTCCAGAAATTTCCCTTATTTTGGGGCAAAATTGCAGAAATTTCACTTATTTTGGGGCAAAATTGCAGAAATTTCACTTATTTCAGGGGAAAAATTCAGAAATTTTCTTATTTTGGGGCAAAAAAGCAAAAATTCCTAATATTTTTTGGCATAAATGCAGAAATTCCCATTATTTTGAAGTAAAAATGCTAAAATTTCCTTTATTTGGGGGCAAAAAGGCAAAAATTTTGTTTATTTTGGGGCAAAATTGCAGAAATTTCACTTATTTCAGGGTAATAAGTCAGAAATTTTCCTTATTTTGGGGCAAAAAAGACAGGAATTCCCTTTGTTTTTGGGGAAAAAGACAGAAATTCCACTTATTTAGAGGCAAAAAAGCAGAAATTCCCCTTATTTTGGAGCAAACATGAAGAAATTTCCTTTTTTTATGGCAAAAAGGTATGCATTCTTCTTATTTTCGGGCAAAAAGGCAGAAATTCCCCGTATTTTGGAGCAAAATTGCAGAAATTCCCCTAATTGTGGGGCAAAAAGCAGAAATTGCCTATATGTTGGGGCAAAAAGACAAAAATTCTCCTTATTTTGGGGCAAAACTCAGAAATTCCACTTATTTTGGGGCAAAATTCCAGAAATTTCTTTTATTTTGGGGCAAAATTGCAGAAATTTCACTTATTTGGGGGCAAAATAGCAGAAATTTCACTTATTTCAGAGAAAAAAGGCAAAAATTTTCTTATTTTGGGGCAAAAAGGCAGAAATTCCTAATATTTTGCAGCAAAAATGCAGAAATTCCCCTTATTTTGAGGTAAAAAGGCTGAAATTCCCCTTATTTGGAAGCAAAAAGGCAAAAATTTCCTTTATTTTGGGGCAAAATTGCAGAAATTTCACTTATTTCAGGGTAATAAGTCAGAAATTTTCCTTATTTTGGGGCAAAAAAGAGAGGAATTCCTTTTGTTTTGGGGGAAAAAGACAGAAATTCCACTTATTTAGAGGCAAAAATGCAGAAATTCCCCTTATTTTGGAGCAAAAATGAAGAAATTTCCCTTTTTTATGGCAAAAAGGTATGCATTCTTCTTATTTTCGTGCAATAGGCAGAAATTCCCCGTATTATGGAGCAAAATTGCAGAAATTCCCCTAATTGTGGGGCAAAAAGCAGAAATTGCCTATATGTTGGTTCAAAAAGACAGAAATTCTCCTTATTTTGGGGCAAAACTCAGAAATCCCACTTATTTTGGGACAAAATTCCAGAAATTTTTTTTATTTTGGGGCAAGATTGCAGAAATTTCACTTATTTTGGGGCAATATTGCAGAAATTTCACTTACTTCAGGATAATAAGGCAGAATTTTTCCTTATTTTGGGGAAAAAAAGACAGAAATTCTCTTTGTTTTGGGGGAAAAAGAGAGAAATTCCACTTATTTAGAGGCAAAAAAGCAGAAATTCCCCTTATTTTGGAGCAAAAATGAAGAAATTTCCCTTTTTTATAGGAAAATGGTATGCATTCTTCTTATTTTTGGGCAAAAAGGCAGAAATTCCCCGTATTTTGGAGCAAAATTGCAGAAATTCCCCTAATTGTGGGGCCAAAATGCAGAAATTGCCTATATTTTGGGGCAAAAAGACAGAAATTCTCCTTATTTTGGGGCAAATCTCAGAAATTCCACTTATTTTGGGGCAAAATTCCAGAAATTTCCCTTATTTTGGGGCACAATTGCAGAAATTTCACTTATTTTGGGGCAAAATTGCAGAAATTTCACTTATATCAGGGGGAAAAAAGCAGAAATTTTCTTATTTTGGGGCAAAAAAGCAGAAATTCCTAATATTTTGTGGCATAAATGCAGAAATTCCCTTTATTTTGAGGTAAAAAGGCTGAAATTTCCCCTATTTGGGGGCAAAACGGCATAAATTTTGTTTATTTTGGGGCAAAATTGCAGAAATTTCACTTATTTCAGGGAAATAAGTCAGAAATTTTCCTTATTTTGGGGCAAAAAAGACAGGAATTCCCTTTGTTTTGGGGGAAAAAGACAGAAATTCCACCTATTTAGAGGCAAAAATGCAGAAATTCCCCTTATTTTGGAGCAAAAATGAAGAAATTTCCCTTTTTTATGGCAGAAAGATATGCATTCTTCTTATATTCGGGCAAAAAAGCAGAAATTCCCTATAATTGGAGCAAAATTGCAGAAATTCCCCTAATTATGGGGCAAAAAAGCAGAAATTGCCTATATGTTGGGGCAAAAAAAACAGAAATTCTCCTTATTTTGGGGCAAATCTCAGAAATTCAACTTATTTTGGGGCAAAATTCCAGAAATTTCCCTTATTTTGGGGCAAAATTGCAGAAATTTTACTTAATTTGGGGCAAAATTGCAGAAATTTCACTTATTTCAGGGAAAAAAAGCAGAAATTTTCTTATTTTGGGGCAAAAAGGCAGAAATTCCTAATATTTTGGCAAAAATGCAGAAATTCCCCTTATTTTGAGGTAAAAAGGCTGAAATTCCCCTTATTTGGGGGCAAAAAGGCAAAAATTTCCTTTATTTTGAGGAAAAATTGCAGAAATTTCTTTTATTTCAGGGTAATAAGTCAGAAATTTTCCTTATTTTGGGGAAAAAAGACAGGAATTCCCTTTAATTTGGGGGAAAAAGACAGAAATTCCACTTATTTAGAAGCAAAAATGCAGAAATTCCCCTTATTTTGGAGCAAAAATGAAGAAATTTCCTTTTTTTATGGCAGAAAGATATGCATTCTTCTTATATTCGGCTAAAAAAGCAAAAATTCCCCGTAACTGGAGCAGAATTGCAGAAATTCCCCTAATTATGGGGCAAAAAAGCAGAAATTGCCTATATGTTGGGGCAAAAAAACAGAAATTCTTTTTATTTTGGGGCAAAACTCAGAATTTCCACTTATTTTGGGGCAAAATTCCATAAATTTCCCTTATTTTGGGGCAAAATTACAGAAATTTCACTTATTTTGGGGCAAAATTGCAGAAATTTCACTTATTTCAGAAGAAAAATGCAGAAATTTTCTTATTTTGGGGCAAAAAGGCAGAAATTCCTAATATTTTGTGGCATAAATGCAGAAATTCCCCTTATATGGAGGTAAAAAGGCTGAAATTTCCCTTATTTGGGGGCAAAAAGGCAAAAATTTTCTTTATTTTGGGGCAAAATTGCTGAAATTTCACATATTTCAGGGTAATAAGTCAGAAATTTCCCTTATTTTGGGGCAAAAAAGACAGGAATTCCCTTTGTTTTGGGGGAAAAAGACAGAAATTCCACTTATTTAGAGGCAAAAAACCAGAAATTCTTATTATTTTGGAGCAAACATGAAGAAATTGCCTTTTTTATGGCAAAAAGGTATGCATTCTTCTTATTTTCGGGCAAAAAGGCAGAAATTCCCCGTATTTTGGAGCAAAATTGCAGAAATTCCCCTAATTGTGGGGCAAAAAGCAGAAATTGCCTATATGTTGGGGCAAAAAGACAGAAATTCTCCTTATTTTGGGGCAAAACTCAGAAACTCCACGTATTTTGGGGCAAAATTCCAGAAATTCCTTTTATTTTGGGGCAAAATTGCAGAAATATCACTTATTTTGGGGCAAAATTGCAGAAATTTCATTTATTTCAGGGTAAAAAAACAGAAATTTTCTTATTTTGGGGCAAAAAAGCAGAAATTCCTAATATTTTGTGGCATAAATGCAGAAATTCCCCTTATTTTGAGGTAAAATGCTGAAATTCTCTTTATTGGTGGCAAAAAGGCAAAAATTTTGTTTATTTTGGGACAAAATTGCAGAAATTTCACTTATTTTGGGGCAAAATTGCCAAAATTTCTTTTATTTTGGGGCAAAATTGCAGAAATTTCACTTATTTTGGGGCAATATTGCAGAAATTTCACTTACTTCATGGTAATAAGGCAGAATTTTTCCTTATTTTGGGGCAAAAGAGACAGAAATTCCCTTTGTTTTGGGGGAAAAAGACAGAAATTCCACTTATTTATAGGCAAAAAATCAGAAATTCCCCTTATTTTGGAGCAAAAATGAAGAAATTTCCCTTTTATATGGCAAAAAGGTATGCATTCTTCATATTTTTGGGCAAAAATGCAGAAATTCCCTGTATTTTAAAGCAAAATTGCAGAAATTCCCCTAATTGTGGGGCCAAAAGGCAGAAATTGCCTATATGTTGGGGCAAAAAGACAGAAATTCTCCTTATTTTGGGGCAAAACTCAGAAAATCCACTTATTTTGGGGCAAAATTCCAGAAATTTCCCTTATTTTGGGGCAAAATTGCAGAAATTTCACTTATTTTGGGGCAAAATTGCAGAAATTTCACTTATTTCAGGGGAAAAAAGCAGAAATTTTCTTATTTTGGGGCAAAAAAGCAGAAATTCCTAATATTTTGTGGCATAAATGCAGAAATTCCCCTTATTTTGAGGTAAAAAGGCTTAAATTTCCCTTATTTGGGGGCAAAAAGACAAAAATTTTGTTTATTTTGGGGCATAATTGCAGAAATTTCACTTATTTCAGGGTAATAAGTCAGAAATTTTCTTTATTTTGGGGCAAAAAAGACAGGAATTCCCTTTGTTTTGGGGGAAAAAGACAGAAATTCCACTTATTTAGAGGCAAAAAAGCAGAAATTCCCCTTATTTTGGAGCAAAAATGAAGAAATTTCCCTTTTTTATGGCAAAAAGGTATGCATTCTTCTTACATTCGGGCAAAAAAGCAGAAATTCTCTGTAATTGGAGCAAAATTGCAGAAATTCCCCTAATTATGGGGCAAGAAAGCAGAAATTGCCTATATGTTGGGGCAAAAAAACAGAAATTCTCCTCATTTTGGGGCAAATCTCAGAAATTCCACTTATTTTGGGGCAAAATTCCAGAAATTTCCCTTATTTTGGGGCAAAATTGCAGAAATTTCACTTATTTCAGAAGAAAAATGCAGAAATTTTCTTATTTTGGGGCAAAAAGGCAGAAATTCCTAATATTTTGTGGCATAAATGCAGAAATTCCCCTTATTTTGAGGTAAAAAGGCTGAAATTCCCCTTATTTGGGGGCAAAAAGGCAAAAATTTTCTTTATTTTGGGGCAAAATTGCAGAAATTTCACTTATTTCAGAGTAATAATCAGAAATTTTCCTTATTTTGGGGCAAAAAAGACAGGAATTCCCTTTGTTTTGGGGGAAAAAGACAGAAATTCCACTTATTTAGAGGCAAAAAACCAGAAATTCCCCTTATTTTGGAGCAAACATGAAGAAATTTCCCTTTTTTATGGCATAAAGGTATGCATTCTTCTTATTTTCGGGCAAAAAGGCAGAAATTCCCTGTATTTTGGAACAAAATTGCAGAAATTTCACTAATTGTGGGGCAAAAAGGCAGAAATTGCCTATATGTTGGGGCAAAAAGACAGAAATTCTTCTTATTTTGGGGCAAAACTCAGAAATTCCACTTATTTTGGGGCAAAATTCCAGAAATTTCACTTATTTTGGGGCAAAATTGCAGAAATTTCACTTATTTTGGGGCAAAATTGCAGAAATTTCACTTATTTCAGGGAAAAAAAGCAGAAATTTTCTTATTTTGGGGCAAAAAGGCAGAAATTCCTAATATTTTGTGGCAAAAATGCAGAAATTCCCCTTATTTTGAGGTAAAAAGGCTGAAATTCCCCTTATTTGGGGGCAAAAAGGCAAAAATTTCCTTTATTTTGGGGCAAAATTGCAGAAATTTCACTTATTTCAGAGTAATAAGTCAGAATTTTTCCTTATTTTGGGGCAAAAAAAACAGGAATTCCCTTTGTATTGGGGGAAAAAGACAGAAATTCCACTTATTAAGAGGCAAAAAAAGCAGAAATTCCCCTTATTTTGGAGCAAAAATGAAGAAATTTCCCTTTTTTATGGCAAAAAGGTATGCATTCTTCTTATTTTCGGGCAATAGGCAGAAATTCCCCGTATTTTGGAGAAAAATTGCAGAAATTCCCCTAATTGTGGGGCAAAAAGCAGAAATTGCCTATGTGTTGCGTCAAAAAGACAGAAATTCTCCTTATTTTGGGGCAAAACTCAGAAATTCCACTTATTTTGGGACAAAATTCCAGAAATTTCCCTTATTTTGGGGCAAAATTGCAGAAATTTCACTTATTTTGGGGCAATATTGAAGCAATTTCACTTACTTCAGGGTAATAAGGCAGAATTTTTCCTTATTTTGGGGCAAAAAAGACAGAAATTCCCTTTGTTTTGGGGGAAAAAGACAGAAATTCCACTTATTTTGGGGCAAAATTCCAGAAATTTCTTTTATTTTGGGGCAAAATTGCAGAAATTTCCCTTATTTTGGGGCAAAATTGCAGAAATTTCACTTATTTTGGGGCAAAATTGCAGAAATTTCACTTATTTCAGGGGAAAAATTCAGAAATTTTCTTATTTTGGGGCAAAAAAGCAAAAATTCCTAATATTTTTTGGCATAAATGCAGAAATTCCCATTATTTTGAAGTAAAAATGCTAAAATTTCCTTTATTTGGGGGCAAAAAGGCAAAAATTTTGTTTATTTTGGGGCAAAATTGCAGAAATTTCACTTATTTCAGGGTAATAAGTCAGAAATTTTCCTTATTTTGGGGCAAAAAAGACAGGAATTCCCTTTGTTTTTGGGGAAAAAGACAGAAATTCCACTTATTTAGAGGCAAAAAAGCAGAAATTCCCCTTATTTTGGAGCAAACATGAAGAAATTTCCTTTTTTTATGGCAAAAAGGTATGCATTCTTCTTATTTTCGGGCAAAAAGGCAGAAATTCCCCGTATTTTGGAGCAAAATTGCAGAAATTCCCCTAATTGTGGGGCAAAAAGCAGAAATTGCCTATATGTTGGGGCAAAAAGACAAAAATTCTCCTTATTTTGGGGCAAAACTCAGAAATTCCACTTATTTTGGGGCAAAATTCCAGAAATTTCTTTTATTTTGGGGCAAAATTGCAGAAATTTCACTTATTTGGGGGCAAAATAGCAGAAATTTCACTTATTTCAGAGAAAAAAGGCAAAAATTTTCTTATTTTGGGGCAAAAAGGCAGAAATTCCTAATATTTTGCAGCAAAAATGCAGAAATTCCCCTTATTTTGAGGTAAAAAGGCTGAAATTCCCCTTATTTGGAAGCAAAAAGGCAAAAATTTCCTTTATTTTGGGGCAAAATTGCAGAAATTTCACTTATTTCAGGGTAATAAGTCAGAAATTTTCCTTATTTTGTGGCAAAAAAGAGAGGAATTCCTTTTGTTTTGGGGGAAAAAGACAGAAATTCCACTTATTTAGAGGCAAAAATGCAGAAATTCCCCTTATTTTGGAGCAAAAATGAAGAAATTTCCCTTTTTTATGGCAAAAAGGTATGCATTCTTCTTATTTTCGTGCAATAGGCAGAAATTCCCCGTATTATGGAGCAAAATTGCAGAAATTCCCCTAATTGTGGGGCAAAAAGCAGAAATTGCCTATATGTTGGTTCAAAAAGACAGAAATTCTCCTTATTTTGGGGCAAAACTCAGAAATCCCACTTATTTTGGGACAAAATTCCAGAAATTTTTTTTATTTTGGGGCAAGATTGCAGAAATTTCACTTATTTTGGGGCAATATTGCAGAAATTTCACTTACTTCAGGATAATAAGGCAGAATTTTTCCTTATTTTGGGGAAAAAAAGACAGAAATTCTCTTTGTTTTGGGGGAAAAAGAGAGAAATTCCACTTATTTAGAGGCAAAAAAGCAGAAATTCCCCTTATTTTGGAGCAAAAATGAAGAAATTTCCCTTTTTTATAGGAAAATGGTATGCATTCTTCTTATTTTTGGGCAAAAAGGCAGAAATTCCCCGTATTTTGGAGCAAAATTGCAGAAATTCCCCTAATTGTGGGGCCAAAATGCAGAAATTGCCTATATTTTGGGGCAAAAAGACAGAAATTCTCCTTATTTTGGGGCAAATCTCAGAAATTCCACTTATTTTGGGGCAAAATTCCAGAAATTTCCCTTATTTTGGGGCACAATTGCAGAAATTTCACTTATTTTGGGGCAAAATTGCAGAAATTTCACTTATATCAGGGGGAAAAAAGCAGAAATTTTCTTATTTTGGGGCAAAAAAGCAGAAATTCCTAATATTTTGTGGCATAAATGCAGAAATTCCCTTTATTTTGAGGTAAAAAGGCTGAAATTTCCCCTATTTGGGGGCAAAACGGCATAAATTTTGTTTATTTTGGGGCAAAATTGCAGAAATTTCACTTATTTCAGGGAAATAAGTCAGAAATTTTCCTTATTTTGGGGCAAAAAAGACAGGAATTCCCTTTGTTTTGGGGGAAAAAGACAGAAATTCCACCTATTTAGAGGCAAAAATGCAGAAATTCCCCTTATTTTGGAGCAAAAATGAAGAAATTTCCCTTTTTTATGGCAGAAAGATATGCATTCTTCTTATATTCGGGCAAAAAAGCAGAAATTCCCTATAATTGGAGCAAAATTGCAGAAATTCCCCTAATTATGGGGCAAAAAAGCAGAAATTGCCTATATGTTGGGGCAAAAAAAACAGAAATTCTCCTTATTTTGGGGCAAATCTCAGAAATTCAACTTATTTTGGGGCAAAATTCCAGAAATTTCCCTTATTTTGGGGCAAAATTGCAGAAATTTTACTTAATTTGGGGCAAAATTGCAGAAATTTCACTTATTTCAGGGAAAAAAAGCAGAAATTTTCTTATTTTGGGGCAAAAAGGCAGAAATTCCTAATATTTTGGCAAAAATGCAGAAATTCCCCTTATTTTGAGGTAAAAAGGCTGAAATTCCCCTTATTTGGGGGCAAAAAGGCAAAAATTTCCTTTATTTTGAGGAAAAATTGCAGAAATTTCTTTTATTTCAGGGTAATAAGTCAGAAATTTTCCTTATTTTGGGGAAAAAAGACAGGAATTCCCTTTAATTTGGGGGAAAAAGACAGAAATTCCACTTATTTAGAAGCAAAAATGCAGAAATTCCCCTTATTTTGGAGCAAAAATGAAGAAATTTCCTTTTTTTATGGCAGAAAGATATGCATTCTTCTTATATTCGGCTAAAAAAGCAAAAATTCCCCGTAACTGGAGCAGAATTGCAGAAATTCCCCTAATTATGGGGCAAAAAAGCAGAAATTGCCTATATGTTGGGGCAAAAAAACAGAAATTCTTTTTATTTTGGGGCAAAACTCAGAATTTCCACTTATTTTGGGGCAAAATTCCATAAATTTCCCTTATTTTGGGGCAAAATTACAGAAATTTCACTTATTTTGGGGCAAAATTGCAGAAATTTCACTTATTTCAGAAGAAAAATGCAGAAATTTTCTTATTTTGGGGCAAAAAGGCAGAAATTCCTAATATTTTGTGGCATAAATGCAGAAATTCCCCTTATATGGAGGTAAAAAGGCTGAAATTTCCCTTATTTGGGGGCAAAAAGGCAAAAATTTTCTTTATTTTGGGGCAAAATTGCTGAAATTTCACATATTTCAGGGTAATAAGTCAGAAATTTCCCTTATTTTGGGGCAAAAAAGACAGGAATTCCCTTTGTTTTGGGGGAAAAAGACAGAAATTCCACTTATTTAGAGGCAAAAAACCAGAAATTCTTATTATTTTGGAGCAAACATGAAGAAATTGCCTTTTTTATGGCAAAAAGGTATGCATTCTTCTTATTTTCGGGCAAAAAGGCAGAAATTCCCCGTATTTTGGAGCAAAATTGCAGAAATTCCCCTAATTGTGGGGCAAAAAGCAGAAATTGCCTATATGTTGGGGCAAAAAGACAGAAATTCTCCTTATTTTGGGGCAAAACTCAGAAACTCCACGTATTTTGGGGCAAAATTCCAGAAATTCCTTTTATTTTGGGGCAAAATTGCAGAAATATCACTTATTTTGGGGCAAAATTGCAGAAATTTCATTTATTTCAGGGTAAAAAAACAGAAATTTTCTTATTTTGGGGCAAAAAAGCAGAAATTCCTAATATTTTGTGGCATAAATGCAGAAATTCCCCTTATTTTGAGGTAAAATGCTGAAATTCTCTTTATTGGTGGCAAAAAGGCAAAAATTTTGTTTATTTTGGGACAAAATTGCAGAAATTTCACTTATTTTGGGGCAAAATTGCCAAAATTTCTTTTATTTTGGGGCAAAATTGCAGAAATTTCACTTATTTTGGGGCAATATTGCAGAAATTTCACTTACTTCATGGTAATAAGGCAGAATTTTTCCTTATTTTGGGGCAAAAGAGACAGAAATTCCCTTTGTTTTGGGGGAAAAAGACAGAAATTCCACTTATTTATAGGCAAAAAATCAGAAATTCCCCTTATTTTGGAGCAAAAATGAAGAAATTTCCCTTTTATATGGCAAAAAGGTATGCATTCTTCATATTTTTGGGCAAAAATGCAGAAATTCCCTGTATTTTAAAGCAAAATTGCAGAAATTCCCCTAATTGTGGGGCCAAAAGGCAGAAATTGCCTATATGTTGGGGCAAAAAGACAGAAATTCTCCTTATTTTGGGGCAAAACTCAGAAATTCCACTTATTTTGGGGCAAAATTCCAGAAATTTCCCTTATTTTGGGGCAAAATTGCAGAAATTTCACTTATTTTGGGGCAAAATTGCAGAAATTTCACTTATTTCAGGGGAAAAAAGCAGAAATTTTCTTATTTTGGGGCAAAAAAGCAGAAATTCCTAATATTTTGTGGCATAAATGCAGAAATTCCCCTTATTTTGAGGTAAAAAGGCTTAAATTTCCCTTATTTGGGGGCAAAAAGACAAAAATTTTGTTTATTTTGGGGCATAATTGCAGAAATTTCACTTATTTCAGGGTAATAAGTCAGAAATTTTCTTTATTTTGGGGCAAAAAAGACAGGAATTCCCTTTGTTTTGGGGGAAAAAGACAGAAATTCCACTTATTTAGAGGCAAAAAAGCAGAAATTCCCCTTAATTTGGAGCAAAAATGAAGAAATTTCCCTTTTTTATGGCAAAAAGGTATGCATTCTTCTTACATTCGGGCAAAAAAGCAGAAATTCTCTGTAATTGGAGCAAAATTGCAGAAATTCCCCTAATTATGGGGCAAGAAAGCAGAAATTGCCTATATGTTGGGGCAAAAAAACAGAAATTCTCCTCATTTTGGGGCAAATCTCAGAAATTCCACTTATTTTGGGGCAAAATTCCAGAAATTTCCCTTATTTTGGGGCAAAATTGCAGAAATTTCACTTATTTCAGAAGAAAAATGCAGAAATTTTCTTATTTTGGGGCAAAAAGGCAGAAATTCCTAATATTTTGTGGCATAAATGCAGAAATTCCCCTTATTTTGAGGTAAAAAGGCTGAAATTCCCCTTATTTGGGGGCAAAAAGGCAAAAATTTTCTTTATTTTGGGGCAAAATTGCAGAAATTTCACTTATTTCAGAGTAATAATCAGAAATTTTCCTTATTTTGGGGCAAAAAAGACAGGAATTCCCTTTGTTTTGGGGGAAAAAGACAGAAATTCCACTTATTTAGAGGCAAAAAACCAGAAATTCCCCTTATTTTGGAGCAAACATGAAGAAATTTCCCTTTTTTATGGCATAAAGGTATGCATTCTTCTTATTTTCGGGCAAAAAGGCAGAAATTCCCTGTATTTTGGAACAAAATTGCAGAAATTTCACTAATTGTGGGGCAAAAAGGCAGAAATTGCCTATATGTTGGGGCAAAAAGACAGAAATTCTTCTTATTTTGGGGCAAAACTCAGAAATTCCACTTATTTTGGGGCAAAATTCCAGAAATTTCACTTATTTTGGGGCAAAATTGCAGAAATTTCACTTATTTTGGGGCAAAATTGCAGAAATTTCACTTATTTCAGGGAAAAAAAGCAGAAATTTTCTTATTTTGGGGCAAAAAGGCAGAAATTCCTAATATTTTGTGGCAAAAATGCAGAAATTCCCCTTATTTTGAGGTAAAAAGGCTGAAATTCCCCTTATTTGGGGGCAAAAAGGCAAAAATTTCCTTTATTTTGGGGCAAAATTGCAGAAATTTCACTTATTTCAGAGTAATAAGTCAGAATTTTTCCTTATTTTGGGGCAAAAAAAACAGGAATTCCCTTTGTATTGGGGGAAAAAGACAGAAATTCCACTTATTAAGAGGCAAAAAAAGCAGAAATTCCCCTTATTTTGGAGCAAAAATGAAGAAATTTCCCTTTTTTATGGCAAAAAGGTATGCATTCTTCTTATTTTCGGGCAATAGGCAGAAATTCCCCGTATTTTGGAGAAAAATTGCAGAAATTCCCCTAATTGTGGGGCAAAAAGCAGAAATTGCCTATGTGTTGCGTCAAAAAGACAGAAATTCTCCTTATTTTGGGGCAAAACTCAGAAATTCCACTTATTTTGGGACAAAATTCCAGAAATTTCCCTTATTTTGGGGCAAAATTGCAGAAATTTCACTTATTTTGGGGCAATATTGAAGCAATTTCACTTACTTCAGGGTAATAAGGCAGAATTTTTCCTTATTTTGGGGCAAAAAAGACAGAAATTCCCTTTGTTTTGGGGGAAAAAGACAGAAATTCCACTTATTTTGGGGCAAAATTCCAGAAATTTCTTTTATTTTGGGGCAAAATTGCAGAAATTTCACTTATTTTGGGGCAAAATTGCAGAAATTTCACTTATTTCAGGAGAAAAAAGCAGAAATTTTCTTATTTTGGGTCAAACAGGCAGATATTCCTAATATTTTGTGGCATAAATGCAGAAATTCCTCTTATTTTGAGGTAAAAAGGCTGAAATTCCCCTTATTTGGGGGCAAAAATGCAAAAATTTGGTTTATTTTGGGGCAAAATTGCAGTAATTTCACTTATTTCAGGGTAATAAGACAGAAATTTTCCTTATTTTGGGGCAAAAAAGACAAGAATTCCCTTTGTTTTGGGGGAAAAAGACAGAAATTCCACTTATTTTGGGGAAAAATTACAGAAATTTCTTTTATTTTGGGGCAAAATTGCAGAAATTTCTCTTATTTTGGGGCAAAACTGCAGAAATTTCTTTGATTTTGGGGCAAAATTGCAGAAATTTCACTTATTTTGGGGCAATATTGCAGAAATTTCACTTACTTCAGGGTAATAAGGCAGAATTTTTCCTTATTTTGGGGCAAAAAAAACAGAAATTTCCTTTGTTTTGGGGGAAAAAGACAGAAATTCCACTTATTTAGAGGCAAAAAAGCAGAAATTCCCCTTATTTTGGAGCAAAAATGAAGAAATTTCCCTTTTTTATGGCAAAAAGGTATGCATTCTTCATATTTTTGGGCAAAAAGGCAGAAATTCCCCGTATTTTGGAACAAAATTGCAGAAATTTCACTAATTGTGGGGCAAAAAGGCAGAAATTGCCTATATGTTGGGGCAAAAAGACAGAAATTCTTCTTATTTTGGGGCAAAACTCAGAAATTCCACTTATTTTGGGGCAAAATTCCAGAAATTTCACTTATTTTGGGGCAAAATTGCAGAAATTTCACTTATTTTGCGGCAAAATTTCAAAAATTTCACTTATTTCTGGGACAAAAAGCAGAAATTTTCTTATTTTGGGACAAAAAGGCAGAAATTCCTAATATTTTGTGGCATAAATGCAGAAATTCCCCTTATTTTGAGGTAAAAAGGCTGAAATTCCCCTTATTTGGGGGCAAAAAGGCAAAAATTTTGTTTATTTGGGGCAAAATTTCAAAAATTTCACTTATTTCAGGGTAATAAGTCAGGAATTTCCCTTATTTTGGGGCAAAAAAGACAGGAATTCCCTTTGTTTTGGGGGAAAAAGACAGAAATTCCACTTATTTAGAGGCAAAAAAGCAGAAATTCCCCTTATTTTGGAGCAAAAATGAAGAAATTTCCCTTTTTTATGGCAAAAAGGTATGCATTCTTCTTACATTCGGGCAAAAAAGCAGAAATTCTCTGTAATTGGAGCAAAATTGCAGAAATTCCCCTAATTATGGGGCAAGAAAGCAGAAATTGCCTATATGTTGGGGCAAAAAAACAGAAATTCTCCTCATTTTGGGGCAAATCTCAGAAATTCCACTTATTTTGGGGCAAAATTCCAGAAATTTCCCTTATTTTGGGGCAAAATTGCAGAAATTTCACTTATTTCAGAAGAAAAATGCAGAAATTTTCTTATTTTGGGGCAAAAAGGCAGAAATTCCTAATATTTTGTGGCATAAATGCAGAAATTCCCCTTATTTTGAGGTAAAAAGGCTGAAATTCCCCTTATTTGGGGGCAAAAAGGCAAAAATTTTCTTTATTTTGGGGCAAAATTGCAGAAATTTCACTTATTTCAGAGTAATAATCAGAAATTTTCCTTATTTTGGGGCAAAAAAGACAGGAATTCCCTTTGTTTTGGGGGAAAAAGACAGAAATTCCACTTATTTAGAGGCAAAAAACCAGAAATTCCCCTTATTTTGGAGCAAACATGAAGAAATTTCCCTTTTTTATGGCATAAAGGTATGCATTCTTCTTATTTTCGGGCAAAAAGGCAGAAATTCCCTGTATTTTGGAACAAAATTGCAGAAATTTCACTAATTGTGGGGCAAAAAGGCAGAAATTGCCTATATGTTGGGGCAAAAAGACAGAAATTCTTCTTATTTTGGGGCAAAACTCAGAAATTCCACTTATTTTGGGGCAAAATTCCAGAAATTTCTTTTATTTTGGGGCAAAATTGCAGAAATTTCACTTATTTTGGGGCAAAATTGCAGAAATTTCACTTATTTCAGGGAAAAAAAGCAGAAATTTTCTTATTTTGGGGCAAAAAGGCAGAAATTCCTAATATTTTGTGGCAAAAATGCAGAAATTCCCCTTATTTTGAGGTAAAAATGCTGAAATTCCCCTTATTTGGGAGCAAAAAGCCAAAAATTTCCTTTATTTTGGGGCAAAATTGCAGAAATTTCACTTATTTCAGGGTAATAAGTCAGAATTTTTCCTTATTTCGGGGCAAAAAAGACAGGAATTTTCTTTGTTTTGGGGGAAAAAGACAGAAATTCCACTTATTTAGAGGCAAAAAAAGGAGAAATTCCCCTTATTTTGGAGCAAAAATGAAGAAATTTCCCT
Organism: Micromys minutus; assembly: GCF_963924665.1. Lineage (NCBI taxonomy): Eukaryota > Metazoa > Chordata > Mammalia > Rodentia > Muridae > Micromys > Micromys minutus. The sequence continues at coordinate 272,949 of NW_027667605.1, forward strand.
TTTTTATGGCAAAAAGGTATGCATTCTTCTTATTTTCAGGCAATAGGCAGAAATTCCCCGTATTTTGGCGAAAAATTGCAAAAATTTCCCTAATTGTGGGGCAAAAAGCAGAAATTGCCTATGTGTTGGGTCAAAAAGACAGAAATTCTCCATATTTTGGGGCAAAACTCAGAAATTCCACTTACTTTGGGACAAAATTCCAGAAATTTCCCTTATTTTGGGGCAAAATTGCAGAAATTTCACTTATTTTGGGGCAATATTGCAGCAATTTCACTTACTTCAGGGTAATAAGGCAGAATTTTTCCTTATTTTGGGGCAAAAAAGACAGAAATTCCCTTTGTTTTGGGGGAAAAAGACAGAAATTCCACTTATTTTGGGGCAAAATTGCAGAAATTTCACTTATTTTGGGGCAAAATTGCAGAAATTTCACTTATTTCAGGAGAAAAAAGCAGAAATTTTCTTATTTTGGGTCAAAAAGGCAGAAATTCCTAATATTTTGTGGCATAAATGCAGAAATTCCTCTTATTTTGAGGTAAAAAGGCTGAAATTCCCCTTATTTGGGGGCAAAAAGGCAAAAATTTTGTTTATTTTGGGGCAAAATTGCAGTAATTTCACTTATTTCAGGGTAATAAGTCAGAAATTTTCCTTATTTTGGGGCAAAAAAAAAGGAATTCCCTTTGTTTTGGGGGAAAAAGACAGAAATTCCACTTATTTAGAGGCAAAAAAGCAGAAATTCCCCTTATTTTGGAGGAAAAATGAAGAAATTTCCCTTTTTTATGGCAAAAAGTTATGCATTCTTCTCATATTCGGGCAAAAAAGCAGAAATTCCCCGTAATTGGAGCAAAATTGCAGAAATTCCCCTAATTATAAGGCAAAAAAGCAGAAATTGCCTATATGTTGGGGCAAAAAAACAGAAATTCTCCTTATTTTGGGGCAAATCTCAGAAATTCCACTTATTTTGGGACAAAATTCCAGAAATTTCCCTTATTTTGGGGCAAAACTGCAGAAATTTCTTTGATTTTGGGTCAAAATTACAGAAATTTCACTTATTTTGGGGCAATATTGCAGAAATTTCACTTACTTCAGGGTAATAAGGCAGAATTTTTCCTTATTTTGGGGCAAAAAAAACAGAAATTCCCTTTGTTTTGGGGGAAAAAGACAGAAATTGCTCTTATTTAGAGGCAAAAATTCAGAAATTCCCCTTATTTTGGAGCAAAAATGAAGAAATTTCCCTTTTTTATGGCAAAAAGGTATGCATTCTTCATATTTTTGGGCAAAAAGGCAGAAATTCCCCGTATTTTGGAACAAAATTGCAGAAATTTCCCTAATTGTGGGGCAAAAAGGCAGAAATTGCCAATATGTTGGGGCAAAAAGAGAGAAATTCTCCTTATTTTGGGGCAAAACTAAGAAATTCCACTTATTTGGGGGCAAAATTCTAGAAATTTCACTTATTTTGGGGCAAAATTGCAGAAATTTCACTTATTTTGCGGCAAAATTGCACAAATTTCATTTATTTTAGGGGAAAAAAGCAGAAATTTTCTTATTTTGGGACAAAAAGGCAGAAATTCCTAATATTTTGTGGCATAAATGCAGAAATTCCCCTTATTTTGAGGTAAAAAGGCTGAAATTCCCCTTATTTGGGGGCAAAAAGACAAAAATTTTGTTTATTTTGGGGCAAAATTGCAAAAATTTCACTTATTTCAGGGTAATAAGTCAGAAATTTCCCTTATTTTGGGGCAAAAAAGACAGGAATTCCCTTTTTTTGGGGGGAAAAAGACAGAAATTCCACTTATTTAAAGGCAAAAAAGCAGAAATTCCCCTTATTTTGGAGCAAAAATGAAGAAATTTTTTCTTTATGGCAAAACGGTATGCATTCTTCTTATTTTCGGGCAAAAAGGCATTAATTCCCCGTATTTTGGAGCAAAATTGCAGAAATTCCCCTAATTGTGGGGCAAAAATGCAGAAATTCCCTTTAGTTAGGGCAAAAAGACAGAAATTCTCCTTATTTTGGGTCAAAACTCAGAAATTCCACTTATTTTGGAGCAAAATTCCAGAAATTTCTTTTATTTTGGGGCAAACTTGCAGAAATTTCACTTACTTTGGGGCAAAATTCCAGAAATTTCTTTTTTTGGGGGCAAAATTGCAGAAATTTCACTTATTTTGGGGCAAAATTTCAGAAATTTCACTTATTTCAGGGAAAAAAATCAGAAATTTTCTTATTTTGGGGCAAAAAGGCAGAAATTTTTAATATTTTGTGGCAAAAATGCAGAAATTTCCCTTATTTTGAGGTAAAAAGGCTGAAATTCTCCTTATTTGGGGGCCAAAATGCAGAAATTCCCCTTATTTTGAGGTTAAAAGGCTGAAATTCCCTCGATTTGGGGGCAAAAAGGCAGTAATTTCCCTTATTTTGGGGCAAAATTGCAGAAATTTCACTTACTTCAGGGTAATAAGTCAGAATTTTTTTTTTTATTTTGGGGCAAAAAAGACAGAAATTCCCTTTGTTTTGGAGGAAAAAGACAGAAATTCCACTTATTTAGAGGAAAAAAGCAGAAATTCCCCTTATTTTGGAGCAAAAATGAAGAAATTTCCCTTTTTTATGGCAAAAAGGTATGCATTCTTCTTATATTCGGGCAAAAAAGCAGAAATTCTCTGTAATTGGAGCAAAATTGCAGAAATTCCCCTAATGATGGGGCAAAAAAGCAGAAATTGCCTATATGTTGGGGCAAAAAAACAGAAATTCTTCTTATTTTGGGGCAAATCTCAGAAATTCCACTTATTTTGGGGCAAAATTCCAGAAATTTCCCTTATTTTGGGGCAAAATTGCAGAAATTTCACTTATTTCAGAAGAAAAATGCAGAAATTTTCTTATTTTGGGGCAAAAAGGCAGAAATTCCTAATATTTTGTGGCATAAATGCAGAAATTCTCCTTATTTTGAGGTACAAAGGCTGAAATTCCCCTTATTTGGGGGCAAAAAGGCAAAAATTTTCTTTATTTTGGGGCAAAATTGCAGAAATTTCACTTATTTCAGAGTAATAAGTCAGAATTTTTCCTTATTTTGGGGCAAAAAAGACAGGAATTCCCTTTGTATTGGGGGAAAAAGACAGAAATTCCACTTATTAAGAGGCAAAAAAAGCAGAAATTCCCCTTATTTTGGAGCAAAAATGAAGAAATTTCCCTATTTTATGGCAAAAAGGTATGCATTCTTCTTATTTTCGGGCAAAAAGGCAGAAATTCCCTGTATTTTGGAGCAAAATTGCAGAAATTCCCCTAATTGTGGGGCAAAAAGAAGAAATTGCCTATATGTTGGGGCAAAAAGACAGAAATTCTCTTTATTTTGGGGCAAAACTCAAAAATTCCACTTATTTTGAGGCAAAATTCCAGAAATTTCTTTTATTTTGGGGCAAAATTGCAGAAATTTCACTTATTTTTAGGCAAAATTGCAGAAATTTCACTTATTTCAGTGAAAAAAAGCAGAAATTTTCTTATTTTGGGACAAAAAGGCAAAAATTCCTAATATTTTGTGGCAAAAATGCAGAAATTCCTCTTATTTTGAGGTAAAAATGCTGAAATTCCCCTTATTTGGGGGCAAAAAGGCAAAAATTTCCTTTATTTTGGGGCAAAATTGCAGAAATTTCACTTATTTCAGGGTAATAAGTAAGAATTTTTCCTTATTTTGGGGCAAAAAAGACAGGAATTCCCTTTGTTTTGGGGGAAAAAGACAGAAATTCCACTTATTTAGAGGCAAAAAAAGCAGAAATTCCCCTTATTTTGGAGCAAAAATGAAGAAATTTCCCTTTTTTATGGCAAAAAGGTATGCATTCTTCTTATATTCGGGCAAAAAAGCAGAAATTCTCTGTAATTGGAGCAAAATTGCAGAAATTCCCCTAATGATGGGGCAAAAAAGCAGAAATTGCCTAAATGTTGGGGCAAAAAAACAGAAATTCTCCTTATTTTGGGGCAAATCTCAGAAATTCCACTTATTTTGGGGCAAAATTCCAGAAATTTCCCTTATTTTGGGGCAAAATTGCAGAAATTTCACTTATTTCAGAAGAAAAATGCAGAAATTTTCTTATTTTGGGGCAAAAAGGCAGAAATTCCTAATATTTTGTGGCATAAATGCAGAAATTCCCCTTATTTTGAGGTACAAAGGCTGAAATTCCCCTTATTTGGGGGCAAAAAGGCAAAAATTTTCTTTATTTTGGGGCAAAATTGCAGAAATTTCACTTATTTCAGAGTAATAAGTCAGAAATTTTCCTTATTTTGGGGCAAAAAAGACAGGAATTCTCTTTGTTTTGGGGAAAAAAAACAGAAATTCCACTTCTTTAGAGGCAAAAAACCAGAAATTCCCCTTATTTTGGAGCATACATGAAGAAATTTCCCTATTTTATATCAAAAAGGTATGCATTCTTCTTATTTTCGGGCAAAAAGCCAGAAATTCCCTGTGTTTTGGAGCAAAATTGCAGAAATTCCCCTAATTGTTGGGCAAAAAGGAGAAATTGCCTATATGTTGGGGCAAAAAGACAGAAATTCTCTTTATTTTGGGGCAAAACTCAAAAATTCCACTTATTTTGGGGCAAAATTCCAGAAATTTCTTTTATTTTGGGGCAAAATTGCAGAAATTTCACTTATTTTGGGGCAAAATTGCAGAAATTTCACTTATTTCAGGGAAAAAAAGCAGAAATTTTCTTATTTTGGGGCAAAAAGGCAGAAATTCCTAATATTTTGTGGCAAAAATGCAGAAATTCCCCTTATTTTGAGGTAAAAATGCTGAAATTCCCCTTATTTGGGAGCAAAAAGCCAAAAATTTCCTTTATTTTGGGGCAAAATTGCAGAAATTTCACTTATTTCAGGGTAATAAGTCAGAATTTTTCCTTATTTCGGGGCAAAAAAGACAGGAATTTTCTTTGTTTTGGGGGAAAAAGACAGAAATTCCACTTATTTAGAGGCAAAAAAAGCAGAAATTCCCCTTATTTTGGAGCAAAAATGAAGAAATTTCCCTTTTTTATGGCAAAAAGGTATGCATTCTTCTTATTTTCAGGCAATAGGCAGAAATTCCCCGTATTTTGGCGAAAAATTGCAAAAATTTCCCTAATTGTGGGGCAAAAAGCAGAAATTGCCTATGTGTTGGGTCAAAAAGACAGAAATTCTCCATATTTTGGGGCAAAACTCAGAAATTCCACTTACTTTGGGACAAAATTCCAGAAATTTCCCTTATTTTGGGGCAAAATTGCAGAAATTTCACTTATTTTGGGGCAATATTGCAGCAATTTCACTTACTTCAGGGTAATAAGGCAGAATTTTTCCTTATTTTGGGGCAAAAAAGACAGAAATTTCCTTTGTTTTGGGGGAAAAAGACAGAAATTCCACTTATTTTGGGGCAAAATTGCAGAAATTTCACTTATTTTGGGGCAAAATTGCAGAAATTTCACTTATTTCAGGAGAAAAAAGCAGAAATTTTCTTATTTTGGGTCAAAAAGGCAGAAATTCCTAATATTTTGTGGCATAAATGCAGAAATTCCTCTTATTTTGAGGTAAAAAGGCTGAAATTCCCCTTATTTGGGGGCAAAAAGGCAAAAATTTTGTTTATTTTGTGGCAAAATTGCAGTAATTTCACTTATTTCAGGGTAATAAGTCAGAAATTTTCCTTATTTTGGGGCAAAAAAAAAGGAATTCCCTTTGTTTTGGGGGAAAAAGACAGAAATTCCACTTATTTAGAGGCAAAAAAGCAGAAATTCCCCTTATTTTGGAGGAAAAATGAAGAAATTTCCCTTTTTTATGGCAAAAAGTTATGCATTCTTCTCATATTCGGGCAAAAAAGCAGAAATTCCCCGTAATTGGAGCAAAATTGCAGAAATTCCCCTAATTATAAGGCAAAAAAGCAGAAATTGCCTATATGTTGGGGCAAAAAAACAGAAATTCTCCTTATTTTGGGGCAAATCTCAGAAATTCCACTTATTTTGGGACAAAATTCCAGAAATTTCCCTTATTTTGGGGCAAAACTGCAGAAATTTCTTTGATTTTGGGTCAAAATTACAGAAATTTCACTTATTTTGGGGCAATATTGCAGAAATTTCACTTACTTCAGGGTAATAAGGCAGAATTTTTCCTTATTTTGGGGCAAAAAAAACAGAAATTCCCTTTGTTTTGGGGGAAAAAGACAGAAATTGCTCTTATTTAGAGGCAAAAATTCAGAAATTCCCCTTATTTTGGAGCAAAAATGAAGAAATTTCCCTTTTTTATGGCAAAAAGGTATGCATTCTTCATATTTTTGGGCAAAAAGGCAGAAATTCCCCGTATTTTGGAACAAAATTGCAGAAATTTCCCTAATTGTGGGGCAAAAAGGCAGAAATTGCCAATATGTTGGGGCAAAAAGAGAGAAATTCTCCTTATTTTGGGGCAAAACTAAGAAATTCCACTTATTTTGGGGCAAAAATCTAGAAATTTCACTTATTTTGGGGCAAAATTGCAGAAATTTCACTTATTTTGCGGCAAAATTGCACAAATTTCACTTATTTTAGGGGAAAAAAGCAGAAATTTTCTTATTTTGGGACAAAAAGGCAGAAATTCCTAATATTTTGTGGCATAAATGCAGAAATTCCCCTTATTTTGAGGTAAAAAGGCTGAAATTCCCCTTATTTGGGGGCAAAAAGACAAAAATTTTGTTTATTTTGGGGCAAAATTGCAAAAATTTCACTTATTTCAGGGTAATAAGTCAGAAATTTCCCTTATTTTGGGGCAAAAAAGACAGGAATTCCCTTTTTTTGGGGGGAAAAAGACAGAAATTCCACTTATTTAGAGGCAAAAAAGCAGAAATTCCCCTTATTTTGGAGCAAAAATAAAGAAATTTTTTTTTTATGGCAAAACGGTATGCATTCTTCTTATTTTCGGGCAAAAAGGCATTAATTCCCCGTATTTTGGAGCAAAATTGCAGAAATTCCCCTAATTGTGGGGCAAAAATGCAGAAATTCCCTTTAGTTAGGGCAAAAAGACAGAAATTCTCCTTATTTTGGGTCAAAACTCAGAAATTCCACTTATTTTGGAGCAAAATTCCAGAAATTTCTTTTATTTTGGGGCAAACTTGCAGAAATTTCACTTATTTTGGGGCAAAATTCCAGAAATTTCTTTTTTTGGGGGCAAAATTGCAGAAATTTTTAATATTTTGTGGCAAAAATGCAGAAATTTCCCTTATTTTGAGGTAAAAAGGCTGAAATTCTCCTTATTTGGGGGCCAAAATGCAGAAATTCCCCTTATTTTGAGGTTAAAAGGCTGAAATTCCCTCGATTTGGGGGCAAAAAGGCAGTAATTTCCCTTATTTTGGGGCAAAATTGCAGAAATTTCACTTACTTCAGGGTAATAAGTCAGAATTTTTTTTTTATTTTGGGGCAAAAAAGACAGAAATTCCCTTTGTTTTGGAGGAAAAAGACAGAAATTCCACTTATTTAGAGGCAAAAAAGCAGAAATTCCTTTTATTTTGGAGCAAAAATGAAGAAATTTCCCATTTTTATGGCAAAAAGTTATGCATTCTTCTTATTTTCGGGCAAAAAGGCAGAAATTCCCCATATTTTGGAGCAAAATTGCAGAAATTTCCCTAATTGTGGGGCAAAAAGGCAGAAATTCTTTATATGTTGGGGCAAAAAGACAGAAATTTTCCTTATTTTGGGGCAAAACTCAGAAATTCCACTTATTTTGGGGCAAAATTCCAGAAATTTCCCTTATTTTGGGGCAAAATTGCAGAAATTTTAGTTACTTCAGGGTAATAAGTTAGAATTTTTCCTTATTTTGGGGCAAAAAAGACAGAAATTTCCTTTGTTTTGGGGGAAAAAGCCAGAAATTCCACTTATTTAGAGGCAAAATAGCAGAAATTTCCCTTAGTTTGGAGCAAAAATGAAGAAATTTCCCTTTTTTATGGCAAAAAGTTATGCATTCTACTTATTTTCGGGCACAAAGGCAGAAATTCCCCATATTTTGGAGCAAAATTGCAGAAATTCCCCTAATTGTGGGGCAAAAGGCAGAAATTGCCTATATGTTGGGGCAAAAAGACAGAAAATCTCCTTAATTTGGGGCAAAACTCAGAAATTCCACTTATTTTGGGGCAAAATTCCAGAAATTTCCCTTATTTGGGGCAAAATTGCAGAAGTTTCACTTATTTTGGGGCAAATTTGCAGAAATTTCACTTATTTCAGGGAAAAAAAGCAGAAATTTTCTTATTTTGGGGCAAAAAGGCAGAAATTCTTAATATTGTGTAGCAAAAATGCAGAAATTCCCCTTATTTTGAGGTAAAAAGGCTGAAATTCCCCTTATTTATGGGCAAAAATGCAGAAATTCCCCTTATTTTGAGGTAAAAAGGCTGAAATTCCCCTTATTTGGGAACAAAAAGGCAGAAATTTCCCTTACTTTGGGGCAAAATTGCATAAATTTCACTTACTTCAGGGTAATAAGTCAGAATTTTTCCTTATTTTGGGGCAAAAAAGACAGAAATTCCCTTTGTTTTAGGGGAAAAAGACAGAAATTCCACTTATTTAGAGGCAAAAAAGCAGAAATTCCCCTTATTTTGGAGCAAAAATGAAGAAATTTAATTTTTTTATGGCAAAAAAGTATGCATTCTTCTTATTTTCGGGCAAAAATTCAGAAATTCCTCGTATTTTGGAGCAAAATTGCAGAAATTCCCCTAATTGTGGGGCAAAAAGGCAGAAATTCCCTATATGTTGGGGCAAAAAGACAGAAATTCTCCTTATTTTGGGGCAAAACTCAGAAATTTTACTTATTTTGGGGCAAAATTCCAGAAATTTCCCTTATTTTGGGGCAAAATTGCAGAAATTTCACTTATTTTAATGCAAAATTGCAGAAATTTCACTTATTTTAGGGCAAAAATACAGAAATTTCACATATTTCAGGGAAAAAAGGCAGAAATTTTCTTTATTTTGGGGCAAAAAGGCAGAAATTTGTAATATTTTGTGGCAAAAATGCAGAAATTTTCCTTATTTTGAGGTAAAAAGTATGAAATTCCCCTGATTTGGGAAGAAAAAGAAAGAAATTTCTGTTATTTTGGGGAAAAATTGCAGAAATTTCACTTATTTCAGGGTAATTAGTCAGAATTTTTCTTTATTTTGGGACAAAAATGACAGAAATTCCCTTTGTTTTGGGGGAAAAAGACAGAAATTCCACTTATTTAGAGGCAAAAAAGCAGAGATTCCCCTTATTTTGGAGCAAAAATGAAGAAATTTCCCTTTTTTATGGTAAAAAGGTATGCTTTCTTCTTATTTTCGGGCAAAAAGGCAGAAATTCCCCGTATTTAGGAGCAAAATTGCAGAAATTCCCCTAATTGTGGGGCAAAAAGGCAGAAATTCTCCTTATTTTGGGGCAAAACTCAGAAATTCCACTTATTTTGGGGCAAAATTCCAGAAATTTCCCTTATTTTGGGGCAAAATTGCAGAAATTTCACTTATTTTGGGGCAAAAAGGCAGAAATTTCACTTATTTTGGGGCAAAAAGGCAGAAATTTCACTTATTTCAGGGAAAAAAAGCAGAAATTTTTTTATTTTGTGGCAAAAAGGCAGAAATTCCTAATATTTTGTAGCAAAATTGCAGAAATTCTTCTTATTTTAGGAAAAAGACTGAAATTCCACTTATTTGGGGGCAAAAGTCAGAAATTTCCCATATTTTGGGGCAAAATTTCAGAAATTTCACTTATTTCAGGGAAATAAGTCAGAAATTTTTCTTATTTTGGGGCAAAAAAGACAGAAATTTCCTTTGTTTTGGGGGAAAAAGACAGAAATTCCACTTATTTAGAGGCAAAAAAGCAGAAATTCTTCTTATTTTGGAGCAAAAATAAAGAAATTTCCCTTTATTATGGCAAAAAGGTATGCATTCTTCTTATTTTCGGGCAAAGAGGCAGAAATTCTCCGTATTTTTGAGCAAAATTGAAGAGATTTCCCTAATTGTGGGGAAAAATGCAGAAATTCTCTATATGTTGGGGCAAAAAGACAGAAATTTTCCTTATTTTGGGGCAAAACTCAGAAATTCCACATATTTTGGGGCAAAATTCCAGAAATTTCCCTTATTTTGGGGCAAAATTGCAGAAATTTCAATTATTTTGGTGCAAAATTGCAGAAATTTCACTTATTTCAGGGAAAAAAAATCAGAAATTTTCTTATTTTTGGGCAAAAAGGCAGAAATTTTTAATATTTTGTGGCAAAAATGCAGAAATTTCCCTTATTTTGAGGTAAAAAGGCTGAAATTCTCCTTATTTGGGGGCCAAAATGCAGAAATTCCCCTTATTTTGAGGTTAAAAGGCTGAAATTCCCTTTATTTGGGGGCAAAAAGGCAGTAATTTCCCTTATTTTGGGGCAAAATTGCAGAAATTTCACTTAATTCAGGGTAATAAGTCAGAATTTTTTTTTTATTTTGGGGCAAAAAAGACAGAAATTCCCTTTGTTTTGGAGGAAAAAGACAGAAATTCCACTTATTTAGAGGCAAAAAAGCAGAAATTCCTTTTATTTTGGAGCAAAAATGAAGAAATTTCCCATTTTTATGGCAAAAAGGTATGCATTCTTCTTATTTTCGGGCAAAAAGGCAGAAATTCCCCATATTTTGGAGCAAAATTGCAGAAATTTCCCTAATTGTGGGGCAAAAAGGCAGAAATTCTTTATATGTTGGGGCAAAAAGACAGAAATTTTCCTTATTTTGGGGCAAAACTCAGAAATTCCACTTATTTTGGGGCAAAATTCCAGAAATTTCCCTTATTTTGGGGCAAAATTGCAGAAATTTTAGTTACTTCAGGGTAATAAGTTAGAATTTTTCCTTATTTTGGGGCAAAAAAGACAGAAATTTCCTTTGTTTTGGGGAAAAAAGACAGAAATTCCACTTATTTAGAGGCAAAATAGCAGAAATTTCCCTTAGTTTGGAGCAAAAATGAAGAAATTTCCCTTTTTTATGGCAAAAAGTTATGCATTCTACTTATTTTCGGGCACAAAGGCAGAAATTCCCCATATTTTGGAGCAAAATTGCAGAAATTCCCCTAATTGTGGGGCAAAAGGCAGAAATTGCCTATATGTTGGGGCAAAAAGACAGAAAATCTCCTTATTTTGGGGCAAAACTCAGAAATTCCACTTATTTTGGGGCAAAATTCCAGAAATTTCCCTTATTTGGGGCAAAATTGCAGAAGTTTCACTTATTTTGGTGCAAATTTGCACAAATTTCACTTATTTCAGGGAAAAAAAGCAGAAATTTTCTTATTTTGGGGCAAAAAGGCAGAAATTCTTAATATTGTGTGGCAAAAATGCAGAAATTCCCCTTATTTTGAGGTAAAAAGGCTGAAATTCCCCTTATTTATGGGCAAAAATGCAGAAATTCCCCTTATTTTGAGGTAAAAAGGCTGAAATTCCCCTTATTTGGGAACAAAAAGGCAGAAATTTCCCTTATTTTGGGGCAAAATTGCAGAAATTTCACTTACTTCAGGGTAATAAGTCAGAATTTTTCCTTATTTTGGGGCAAAAAAGACAGAAATTCCCTTTGTTTTAGGGGAAAAAGACAGAAATTCCACTTATTTAGAGGCAAAAAAGCAGAAATTCCCCTTATTTTGGAGCAAAAATGAAGAAATTTCCTTTTTTTATGGCAAAAAAGTATGCATTCTTCTTATTTTCGGGCAAAAATTCAGAAATTCCTCGTATTTTGGAGCAAAATTGCAGAAATTCCCCTAATTGTGGGGCAAAAAGGCAGAAATTCCCTATATGTTGGGGCAAAAAGACAGAAATTCTCCTTATTTTGGGGCAAAACTCAGAAATTCCACTTATTTTGGGGCAAAATTCCAGAAATTTCCCTTATTTTGGGGCAAAATTGCAGAAATTTCACTTATTTTAGGGCAAAAATACAGAAATTTCACATATTTCAGGGAAAAAAGGCAGAAATTTTCTTTATTTTGGGGCAAAAAGGCAGAAATTTTTAATATTTTGTGGCAAAAATGCAGAAATTTTCCTTATTTTAAGGTAAAAAGGATGAAATTCCCCTGATTTGGGAAGAAAAAGAAAGAAATTTCTGTTATTTTGGGGAAAAATTGCAGAAATTTCACTTATTTCAGGGTAATTAGTCAGAATTTTTCTTTATTTTGGGACAAAAATGACAGAAATTCCCTTTGTTTTGGGGGAAAAAGACAGAAATTCCACTTATTTAGAGGCAAAAAAGCAGAAATTCCCCTTATTTTGGAGCAAAAATGAAGAAATTTCCCTTTTTTATGGTAAAAAGGTATGCATTCTTCTTATTTTCGGGCAAAAAGGCAGAAATTCCTCGTATTTAGGAGCAAAATTGCAGAAATTCCCCTAATTGTGGGGCAAAAAGGCAGAAATTCTCCTTATTTTGGGGCAAAACTCAGAAATTCCACTTATTTTGGGGCAAAATTCCAGAAATTTCCCTTATTTTGGGGCAAAATTGCAGAAATTTCACTTATTTTGGGGCAAAAAGGCAGAAATTTCACTTATTTCAGGGAAAAAAAGCAGAAATTTTTTTATTTTGTGGCAAAAAGGCAGAAATTCCTAATATTTTGTGGCAAAAATGCAGAAATTCCTCTTATTTTAGGAAAAAGACTGAAATTCCACTTATTTGGGGGCAAAAGTCAGAAATTCCCCTTATTTGGGGGCAAAATTTCAGAAATTTCACTTATTTCAGGGAAATAAGTCAGAAATTTTTCTTATTTTGGGGCAAAAAAGACAGAAATTTCCTTTGTTTTGGGGGAAAAAGACAGAAATTCCACTTATTTAGAGGCAAAAAAGCAGAAATTCTTCTTATTTTGGAGCAAAAATAAAGAAATTTCCCTTTATTTTGGCAAAAAGGTATGCATTCTTCTTATTTTCGGGCAAAGAGGCAGAAATTCTCCGTATTTTTGAGCAAAATTGAAGGGATTTCCCTAATTGTGGGGAAAAATGCAGAAATTCTCAATATGTTGGGGCAAAAAGACAGAAATTTTCCTTATTTTGGGGCAAAACTCAGAAATTCCACATATTTTGGGGCAAAATTCCAGAAATTTCCCTTATTTTGGGGCAAAATTGCAGAAATTTCAATTATTTTGGTGCAAAATTGCAGAAATTTCACTTATTTCAGGGAAAAAAAATCAGAAATTTTCTTATTTTGGGGCAAAAAGGCAGAAATTTTTAATATTTTGTGGCAAAAATGCAGAAATTTCCCTTATTTTGAGGTAAAAAGGCTGAAATTCTCCTTATTTGGGGGCCAAAATGCAGAAATTGCCCTTATTTTGAAGCAAAAATGAAGTAATTTCCCTTTTTTATGGCAAAAAGGTATGCATTCTTTTTATTTTCGGGCAAAAAGGAAGAAATTTCCCGTATTTTGGAGCAAAATTGCAGAAATTCCCCTAATTGTGGGGTAAAAAGGCAGAAATTCTCTATATGTTGGGGCAAAAAGACAGAAATTCTCCTTATTTTGAGGCAAAACTCAGAAATTCCACTTATTTTGGGGCAAAATTCCAGAAATTTCTTTTATTTTGAAGCAAAATTGCAGAAATTTCACTTATTTTTGGGCAAAATTGCAGAAATTTCACTTATTTCAAGGAAAAAAAGCAGAAATTTTATTTCGGGGCAAAAAGGATGAAATTGATAACATTTATTTGCAAAATGCAGAAATTCCTCTTATTTTGAGGTAAAAAGGCTGAAATTCCCCTTATTTGGGGGCAAAAAGGCAAAAATTTCCTTTATTTTGAGGCAAAATTGTAGAAATTTCACTAATTTCAGGGTAATAAGTCTGAAGTTTTCTTTATTTTGGGGCAATAAAGAGAGGAATTCCCTTGGTTTTGGGGGAAAAAGACAGAAAATCCACTTATTTAGAGGCAAGAAAGCAGAAATTCCCCATATTTTGGAGCAAAAATGAAGAAATTTTCCTTTTTTATGGCAAAAAGATATGCATTCTTCTTATTTTCGGGCAAAAAGGCAGAAAATCCCCGTATCTTGGAGCAAAATTGCAGAAATTCCTCTAATTTGGGGCAAAAAGGCAGAAATTCCCTATATGTTGGGGCAAAAAGACAGAAATTCTCCTTATTTTGGAGCAAAACACAGAAATTCCACTTATTTTGGGGCAAAATTCCAGAAATTTCCCTTATTTTTGGGCAAAATTGCAGAAATTTCACTTATTTTGGGCAAAATTGCAAAAATTTTACTTATTTCAGTGAAAAAAGGCAGAAATTTTTCTTATTTTGAGGAAAAAGGCAGAAATTTTTAATATTTTGCAGCAAAAATGCAGAAATTCCCCTTATTTTGAGGTTAAAAGGCTGAAATTCTCTTTATTTGTGGACAAAAAAGCAGAAATTTCCCTTATTTTAGGGCAAAATTGCAGAAATTTCACTTATTTGGGGGCAAAATAGCAGAAATTTCACTTATTTCAGGGAAAACAGGCAGAGTTTTTTCTTATATTGTGGCAAAAAGCAGAAATTCCTAATATTTTGTGGCAAAAATGCAGAAATTCCCCTTTATTTTGAGGTAAAAAGGCTGAAATTCCCCTTATTTGGGTGCAAAAAGGCAGAAATGTCCCATATTTTGGTGCAAAATTGCAAAATTTCGCTTACTTCAGGGTAATAAGTCAGAATTTTTTCTTATTTTGGGGCAAAAAAGACATATATTCCCTTTGTTTTGGGGGAAAAAGACAGAAATTCCACTTATTTAGAGGCAAAAAAGCAGAAATTCCCCTTATTTTGGAGCAAAAATGAAGAAATTTCCCTTTTCTATGGCAAAAAGGTATGCATTCTTCTTATTTTCCGGCAAAAAGGCAGAAATTCCCCGTATTTTGGAGCAAAATTGCAGAAATTCTCCTAATTGTGGGGCAAAAAGGCAGAAATTGCCTATATGTTGGGGCAAAAAGACAGAAATTCTCCTTATTTTGGGGCAAAACTCAGAAATTCCACTTATTTTGGGGCAAAATTTCAGAAATTTCCCTTATTTTGGGGCAAAATTGCAGAAATTTCACTTATTTTGGGGCAAAATTGCAAAAATTTCACTTATTTCAGGGAAAAAGGCAGAAATTTTTCTTATTTTGGAACAAAAAGGCAGAAATTTTTAATATTTTGTGGCAAAAATGCAGAAATTCCCCCTATTTTGAGGTAAAAAGGCTGAAATTCCCCTTATTTGGGGGCAAAAAGGCAGAAATTTCCTATATTTTGGGGCAAAATTGCAGAAATTTCACTTACTTCAGGGTAATAAGTCAGAATTTTTTCTTATTTTGGGGCAAAAAAGACAGAAATTTCCATTGTTTTGGGGGAAAAAGACAGAAAATCCACTTATTTATAGGCAAAAAAGCAGAAATTCCCCTTATTTTGGCGCAAAAATGAAGAAATTTCTTTTTTCTATGGCAAAAAGTTATGCATTCTTTATATTTTCGGGCAAAAAGGCAGAAATTCCTCGTATTTTGGAGCAAAAATGAAGAAATTTTTCTTTTCTATGGCAAAAAGGTATGCATTCTTCTTATTTTCCGGCAAAATGCAGAAATTCCCCGTATTTTGGAACAAAATTGCAGAAATTCCCCTAATTGTGAAGCAAAAAGGCAGAAATTGCCTATATGTAGGGGCAAAAAGACAGAAATTTTCCTTATTTTGGGGCAAAACTCAGAAATTTCACTTATTTTGGGGCAAAATTGCAGAAATTTCACTTATTTCAGGGAAAAAAAAGCAGAAATTTTTTTATTTTGGAGAAAAAAGGCAGAAATTCTTAATATTTTTTGGCAAAAATGCAGAAATTCCCCTTATTTTGAGGTAAAAAGGCTGAAATTCTTCTTATTTGGGGGCAAAAAGGCAGAAATTTCCCTTATTTTCGTGCAAATTGCAGAAATTCCCCGAATTATGGGGCAAAAAGGCAGAAATTCTTTATATGTTGGGGCAAAAAGTCAGAAATTCTCCTTATTTTGGGGCAAAACTCAGAAATTCCACTTATTTTGGGGCAAAATTCCAGAAATTTCCCTTATTTTTGGGCAAAATTGCCGAAATTTCCCTTATTTTGGGGCAAAATTGGAGAAATTTCACTTATTTTGGGGAAAAATTGCAGAAATTTCTCTTATTTGAGAAAAAAAGGCAGAAATTTTCCTTATTTTGGGGCAAAAAAGACAGGAATTTTCTTGTTTTGTGGGAAAAAGTAAGAAATTCCACTTATTTAGAGGCAAAAACAGAAATTCCCCTTATTTTGGAGCAAAAATGAAGAAATTTCCCTTTTTTATGGCAAAAAGGTATGCATTCTCCTTATTTTCGGGCAAAAAGGCAGAAAATGCCCGTATTTTGGAGCAAAATTGCAGAAATTCCCCTAATTGTGGGACAAAAAGGCGGAAATTCTCTATATGTTGGGGCAAAAAGACAGAAATTGTCCATATTTTAGGGAAAAACTCAGATATTCCACTAATTTTGGGGCAAAATTCCAGAAATTTCCTTTATTTTGTGGCAAAATTCCAGAAATTTCACTTATTTTGAGGCAAAATTGCAGAAATTTCACTTATTTCAGAGAAAAAAAGGCAGAAATTTTTCTATTTTTAGGGGCAAAAATGCAGAAATTTTTAATATTTTGTGGCAAAAATGCAGAAATTCCCCTTATTTTGAGGTAAAAAGCCTGAAATTCCTCTTATTTGGGGGCAAAAAGGCAGAAATTTCCCTTATTTTGGGGCAAAATTGCAGAATTTTCACTTACTTCAGGGTAATAAGTCAGAAATTTTTTTTATTGTGGGGCCAAAAAGACAGAAATTTCCTTTGTTTTGGGGGAAAAAGACAGAAATTCCACTTATTTAGAGGCAAAAAAGCAGAAATTCTTCTTATTTTGGAGCAAAAATGAAGAAATTTCCATGTATTATGGCAAAAAGGAATGCATTCTTCTTATTTTCGGGCAAAGAGGCAGAAATTCTGCGTTTTTTTGAGCAAAATTGAAGAGATTTCCCTAATTGTGGGGAAAAATGCAGAAATTCTCTATATGTTGGGGCAAAAAGACAGAAATTTTTCTTATTTTGGGGGAAAAATTAAGAAATTCCACTTATTTTGGGGCAAAATTCCAGAAATTTCCCTTATTTTGGGGTAAAATTGCAGAAATTTCACTTATTTTGGGGCAAAATTGCAGAAATTTCACTTATTTCAGGGAAAAAAAGCAGAAATTTTTTTTATTTTGGGGCAAATAGGCAGAAATTCCTAATATTTTGTGACAAAAATGCAGAAATTCCCCTTTTTTTGAGGTAAAAAGGCTAAAATTCCCCTTATTTGGGGGCAAAAAGGCAAAAATGTCCTTTATTTTGGGGAAAAATTGCAGAAATTTCACTTATTTCAAGGAAAAAAAGCTGAAATTTATTTTCGGGGCAAAAAGGATGAAATTGATAACATTTATTTGCAAAATGCAGAAATTCCTCTTATTTTGAGGTAAAAAGGCTGAAATTCCCCTTATTTGGGGGCAAATAGGCAAAAATTTCCTTTATTTTGGGGCAAAATTGCAGAAATTTCACTTATTTCAGGGTAATAAGTCTGAAATTTTTTTTTATTTTGGGGCAAAAAAGACAGGAATTCCCTTGGTTTTGGGGGAAAAAGACAGAAAATCCACTTATTTAGAGGCAAGAAAGCAGAAATTCCCCATATTTTGGAGCAAAAATGAAGAAATTTTCCTTTTTTATGGCAAAAAGTTATGCATTCTTCTTATTTTCGGGCAAAAAGGCAGAAAATCCCTGTATTTTGGAGCAAAATTGCAGAAATTCCTCTAATTGTGGGGCAAAAAGGCAGAAATTGCCTATATGTTGGGGCAAAAAGACAGAAATTCTCCTTATTTTGGAGCAAACCTCAGAAATTCCACATATTTTGGGGCAAAATTCCAGAAATTTCCCTTATTTTGGAGCAAAATTGCAGAAATTTCACTTATTTTGGGGCAAAATTGCAAAAATTTTATTTATTTCAGTGAAAAAATGCAGAAATTTTTCTTATTTTGAGGAAAAAGGCAGAAATTTTTAATATTTTGGAGCAAAAATGCAGAAATTCCCCTTATTTTGAGGTTAAAAGGCTGAAATTCTCTTTATTTGGGGACAAAAAAGCAGAAATTTTCCTTATTTTAGGGCAAAATTGCAGAAATTTCACTTATTTGGGGGCAAAATAACAGAAATTTCACTTATTTCAGAGAAAAAAGGCAGAATTTTTTCTTATTTTGTGGCAAAAAGCAGAAATTCCTAATATTTTGTGGCAAAAATGCAGACATTCCCCTTTATTTTGAGGTAAAAAGGCTGAAATTCCCCTTATTTGGGTGCAAAAAGGCTGAAATGTCCCATATTTTGGTGTAAAATTGCAGAAATTTCGCTTACTTCAGGGTAATAAGTCAGAATTTTTTTTTATTTTGGAGCTAAAAAGACATATATTCCCTTTGTTTTGGGGGAAAAAGACAGAAATTCCACTTATTTAGAGGCAAAAAAGCAGAAATTCCCCTTATTTTGGAGCAAAAATGAAGAAATTTCCGTTTTCTATGGCAAAAAGGTATGCATTCTTCTTATTTTCAGGCAAAAAGACAGAAATTCCCCGATTTTGGAGCAAAATTGCAGAAATTCCCCTAATTGTGGGGCAAAAAGGCAGAAATTCCCTATATGTTAGGGCAAAAAGAAAGAAATTCTCCTTATTTTGGGGCAAAACTCAGAAATTCCACTTATTTTGGGGCAAAATTGCAGAAATTTCCTTTATTTTGGGGCAAAATTGAAGAAATTTCCCTTATTTTGGGGCAAAATTGCAGAAATTTCACTTATTTTGTGGCAAAATTGCAGAAATTTCACTTATTTCAGAGAAAAAAGGCAGAAATTTTTCTTATTTTAGTGCAAAAAGCAAAAATTCCTAATATTTTGTGGCAAAAATGCAGAAATTCCCCTTATTTATAGGTAAAAAGCCTGAGATTCTTCTTATTTGGAAGCAAAAAGGATGAAATTTCCCTTAATTTGGGGAAAAATTGCAGAAATCCCCTAATTGTGAGGCAAAAAGGCAGACATTCTCTATATGTTGGGGCAAAAAGACAGAAATTCTCCTTATTTTGGGGCAAAACTCAGAAATTCCACTAATTTTGGGGCAAAATTCCAGAAATTTCCCTTATTTTGGGGCAAAATTGCAGAAATTTCCCTTATTTTGGGGCAAAATTGAAGAAATTTCACTTATTTTGGGGCAAAATTGCAGAAATTTCACTTATTTCAGGGAAAAAAGGCAGAAATTTTCCTTATTTTGTGGCAAAAAACAGGAATTTTCTATGTTTTGGGGGAAAAAGACAGAAATTCCACTTATTTAGAGGCAAAAAACAGAAATTCCTCTTATTTTGGAGCAAAAATGAAGAAATTTCCCCTTTTTATGGCAAAAAGGTTTGCATTCTTCTTATTTTCGGGCAAAAAGGCAGAAATTCCCCGTATTTTGGAGCAAAATTGCAGAAATTCCCCTAGTTGTGGGGCAAAAAGGCAGAAATTCTCTATATGTTGGGGCAAAAAGACAGAAATTCTCCTTATTTTAGGGCAAAACTCAGAAATTCCAATTATTTTGTGGCAAATTTCCAGAAATTTCCCTTCTTTTAAGGCAAATTTGCAGAAATTTCACTTATTTTGGGGCAAATTGCAGAAATTTCACTTATTTTGGGGCAAAATTGAAGAAATTCCTAATATTTTGTGGCAAAAATGCAGAAATTCCCCTTATTTTGAGGTAAAAAGGCTGAAATTCCCCTTATTTGGGGGCAAAAAGGCAGAAATTTCCCAATTTTAGGGAAAAATTTCAGAAATTTCACTTACTTCAGGGTAATAAGTCAAAATTTTTTCTTATTTTGGGGCAAAAAAGACAGAAATTCCCTTTGTTTTGGGGAAAAAAGACAGAAATTCCACTTAGTTAGAGGCAAAAAAGCAGAAATTCCCATTATTTTGGAGCAAAAATCAAGAAATTTCCATTTTTTATGGCAAAAAGGTATGCATTCTTCTTATTTTCGGGCAAAAAGGCAGAAATTCCCCGTATTTTTGAGCAAAAATGCAGAAATTCTCCTAATTGTGGGGCAAAAAGGCAGAAATTGCCTATATGTTAGGGCAAAAAGACAGAAATTCTTTTTATTTTTGGTCAAAACTCAGAAATTCCACTTATTTTGGGGCAAATTTCCAGAAATATACATTCTTTTGGGGCAAAATTGCAGAAATTTCACTTATTTTAAGGCAAATTGCAGAAATTTCACTTATTTTGGGGCAAAATTGCAGAAATTTCACTAATTTCCGGGAAAAAAGGCAGAAATTTTTCTAATTTTTGGGGCAAAAATGCAGAAATTCCTAATATTTTGTGGCAAAAATGCAGAAATTCCCCTTATTTTGAGGTAAAAGGCTGAAATTCCCCTTATTTGGGGGCAAAAAGGCAGAAATTTCCCTTATTTTGAGGCAAAATTGCAGAATTTTCACTTACTTCAGGGTAATAAGTCAGAGATTTTTTTATTTTGGGTCCAAAAAGACAAAAATTCCCTTTGTTTTGGGGGAAAAAGACAGAAATTCCACTTATTTAGAGGCAAAAAACTAGAAATTCCCCTTATTTTGAAGCAAAAATGAAGAAATTTCCGATTTCTATGGCAAAAAGGTATGCATTCTTCTTATTTTCAGGCAAAAAGGCAGAAATTCCCCGATTTTGGAGCAAAATTGCAGAAATTCCCCTAATTGTGGGGCAAAAAGGCAGAAATTCCTTATATGTTGGGGCAAAAAGACAGAAATTCTCCTTATTTTGGGGCAAAACTCAGAAATTCCACTTATTTTGGGGCAAAATTGCAGAAATTTCCTTTATTTTGGGGCAAAATTGAAGAAATTTCCATTATTTTGGGGCAAAATTGCAGAAATTTCACTTATTTTGTGGCAAAATTGCAGAAATTTCACTTATTTCAGAGAAAAAAGGCAGAAATTTTTCTTATTTTAGTGCAAAAAGCAAAAATTCCTAATATTTTGTGGCAAAAATGCAGAAATTCCCCTTATTTATAGGTAAAAAGCCTGAGATTCTTCTTATTTGGAAGCAAAAAGGATGAAATTTCCCTTAATTTGGGGAAAAATTGCAGAAATTCCCCTAATTGTGAGGCAAAAAGGCAGACATTCTCTATATGTTGGGGCAAAAAGACAGAAATTCTCCTTATTTTGGGGCAAAACTCAGAAATTCCACTTATTTTGGGGCAAAATTCCAGAAATTTCCATTATTTGGGGGCAAAATTGCAGAAATTTCCCTTATTTTGGGGCAAAATTGAAAAAATTTCACTTATTTTGGGGCAAAATTGCAGAAATTTCACTTATTTCAGGGAAAAAAGGCAGAAATTTTCCTTATTTTGAGGCAAAAAAGACAGGAATTTTCTATGTTTTGGGGGAAAAAAACAAAAATTCCACTTATTTACAGGCAAAAAAGCAGAAATTCCCCTTATTTTGGAGCAAAAATGAAGAAATTTCCCTTTTTTATGGCAAAAAGTTATGCATTCTTCTTATTTTCGGGCAAAAAGGCCGAAATTCCCCGTATTTTGGAGTAAAATTGCAGAAATTCCTTTAGTTGTGGGGCAAAAATTCAGAAATTCTTCTTATTTTGGGGCAAAACTCAAAAATTCCACTTATTTTGGGGCAAAATTCCAGAAATTTTATTTATTTTGGGGCAAAATTGCAGAAATTTTTCTTATTTTGGTGCAAAATTGGAGAAATTTCCCATATTTTGGGGCAAAATTGCAGAAATTTTACTTATTTCAGGGAAAAAAGGCAGAAATTTTCCTTATTTGGGGCCAAAAAAGAAAGGAATTCCTTTTGTTTTGGGGGGAAAAGACAGAAATTCCACTTATTTAGAGGCAAAAAGGCAGAAATTCCTCTTATTTTGGAGCAAAAATGAAGACATTTCCCTTTTTTATGGCAAAAAGGTATGCATTCTTTTTATTTTCGGGCAAAAGGGGAGAAATTCCCCGTATTTTGGAGCAAAATTGCAGAAATTCCCTTAATTGTGGGACAAAAAGTCAGAAATTCCCTATATGTTCGGGCAAAAAGACAGAAATTCTTCTTATTTTGCGGCAAAACTCAGAAATTCCACTTATTTTGGGGCAAATTTCCAGGAATTTCCCTTCTTTTGGGGCAAAATTGCAGAAATTTTACTTATTTGGGGGCAAATTGCAGAAATTTCACTTATTTTGGGGTAAAATTGCAGAAATTTCACTTATTTCAGGGAAAAAAGGCAGAAATTTTTCTAATTTTGGGGGCAAAAAGGCAGAAATTCCTAATATTTTGTGGCAAAAAGGCAGAAATTCTACTTATTTTGAGGTAAAAACGCTGAAATTCCCCTTATTTGGGGGCAAAAAGGCAGAAATTTCCTTTATTTTGGGGCAAAATTGCAGAATTTTAACTTACTTCAGGGTAATAAGTCAGAGATTTTTTTATTTTGGGGCCAAAAAGACTGAAATTCCCTTTGTTTTGGGGGGAAAAGACAGAAATTCCACTTATTTAGAGGCAAAAAAGCAGAAATTCCCCTTATTTTGGAGCAAAAATGAAGAAATTTCCCTTTTTTATGGCAAAAAGGTATGCATATTTCTTATTTTCGGGCAAAAAGGCAGAAATTCCCCGTATTTTGGAGCAAAATTGCGCAAATTCCTTTAAATATGGGGCAAAATGTCGGAAATTCCCTATATGTTAGGGCAAATAGACAGAAATTCTCTTTATTTTGTGGCAAAACTCAGAAATTCCACTTATTTTGGGGCAAATATACAGAAATTTCCTTTATTTTGGGGCAAAATTGCAGAAATTTCACTTATTTTGGGGCAAAATTGCAGAAATTTCACTTATTTCAGGGAAAAAAGGCAGAAATTATCCTTATTTTGGGGCAAAAATCAGAAATTCCTAATATTTGTGGCAAAAATGCAGAAATTCCCCTTATTTTGAGGTAAAAAGGCTGAAATTCCCCTTATTTGGGGGCAAAAAGGGAGAAATTTCCCATATTTTGGGGAAGAATTGCAGAAATTTCACTTACTTTAGGGTAATAAGTCAGAATTATTTCTTATTTTGGGGCAAAAAAAACAGAAATTTTCTTTGTTTTGGGGGAAAAAGACAGAAATTCCACTTCGAGGCAAAAAGCAGAAATTCCCCTTATTTTGGAGCAAAAATCAAGAAATTTCCATTTTTTATGGCAAAAAGGTATGCATTCGTCTTATTTTCGGGCAAAAAGGCAGAAATTCCCCATATTTTGGAGCAAAATTGCAGAAATTCCCCTAATTGTAGGGCAAAAAGGCAGAAATTGCCTATATGTTGAGGCAAAAAGACAGAAATTCTCCTTATTTTGGGGCAAAACTCAGAAATTCCACTTATTTTGGGGCAAAATTCCAGAAATTTCCCTTATTTTGGGGCAAAATTGCAGAAATTTCACTTATTTTGATGCAAAATTGCAGAAATTTCACTTATTTCAGGGAAAAAAGCAGAAGTTTCTTTATTTTGAAGCAAAAAGGCAGAAATTCCTAATATTTTGTGGCAAAAATGCAGAAATTCTTCTTATTTTGAGGTAAAAATGCTGAAATTCCCTTTATTTGGGGGGAAAAAGGCAGAAATTTCCCTTATTTTGGGGCAAAATTGCAGAAATTTCACTTACTTCAGGGTAATAAGTCAAAATTTTTCCTTATTTTGGGGCAAAAAGACAGGAATTCCCTTTGTGTTGGGGGAAAAAGACAGAAATTCCACTTATTTAGAGGCAAAAAAGCAGAAATTCCCCTTATTTTGGAGCAAAAATGAAGAAATTTCCCTTTTTTATGGCATAAAGGTATGCTTTCTTCTTATTTTCGGGCAAAAAGGCAGAAATTCCCCGTATTTTAGAGTAAAATTGCAGAAATTCCCCTAATTGTGGGGCAAAAGCAGAAATTTTCTATATGTTGGGGCAAAACGACAGAAATTCTCTTTATTTTGGGGCAAAACTCAGAAATTCCACTTATTTTGGGGCAAAAATCCAGAAATTTCCCTTATTTTGGGGCAAAATTGCAGAAATTTCACTTATTTCAGGGTAATAAGTCAGAAATTTTTCTTATTTTGGGGAAAAAAAAACATGAATAACCTTTGTTTTGAGGGAAAAAGACAGATATTCTACTTATTTAGAGGCAAAAAAGCAGAAATTCCCCTTATTTTGGAGCAAAAATGAAGAAATTTCCCTATTTTATGGCAAAAGGTATGCATTCTTCTTATTTTCAGGCAAAAAGGCAGAAATTCCCTGTATTTTGGAGCAAAATTGCAGAAATTTCCCTAATTGTGGGGCAAAAAGGCAGAAATTCTCTATATGTTGGGGCAAAAAGACAGAAAATCTTCTTATTTTGGGGCAAAACTCAGAAATTCCACTTATTTTGGGGCAAAATTCCAGAAATTTCCCTTATTTTAGGGAAAAATTGCAGAAATTTCCCTTATTTTGGGGCAAAATTGGAGAAATTTCACTTATTTTGGGGCAAAATTGCAGAAATTTCACTTATTTCAGGGAAAAAAGGCAGAAATTTTCCTTATTTTGGGGCAAAGAAGACAGGAATTTTCTATGTTTTGGGGGAAAAAAACAAAAATTCCACTTATTTAGAGGCAAAAAAGCAGAAATTCCCCTTATTTTGGAGCAAAAATGAAGAAATTTCCCTTTTTTATGGCAAAAAGTTATGCGTTCTTCTTATTTTCGGGCAAAAAGGCAGAAATTCCCCATATTTTGGAGCAAAATTGCAGAAATTCCCCTAATTGTAGGGCAAAAAGGCAGAAATTGCCTATATGTTGAGGCAAAAAGACAGAAATTCTCCTTATTTTGGGGCAAAACTCAGAAATTCCACTTATTTTGGGGCAAAATTCCAGAAATTTCCCTTATTTTGGGGCAAAATTGCAGAAATTTCACTTATTTTGATGCAAAATTGCAGAAATTTCACTTATTTCAGGGGAAAAAAGCAGAAGTTTCTTTATTTTGAAGCAAAAAGGCAGAAATTCCTAATATTTTGTGGCAAAAATGCAGAAATTCTTCTTATTTTGAGGTAAAAATGCTGAAATTCCCTTTATTTGGGGGGAAAAAGGCAGAAATTTCCCTTATTTTGGGGCAAAATTGCAGAAATTTCACTTACTTCAGGGTAATAAGTCAAAATTTTTCCTTATTTTGGGGCAAAAAGACAGGAATTCCCTTTGTTTTGGGGGGAAAAGACAGAAATTCCACTTTTTTAGAGGCAAAAAAGCAGAAATTCCCCTTATTTTGGAGCAAAAATGAAGAAATTTCCCTTTTTTATGGCAAAAAGGTATGCATATTTCTTATTTTCGGGCAAAAAGGCAGAAATTCCCCGTATTTTGGAGCAAAATTGCAGAAATTCCTTTAAATATGGTGCAAAATGTCAGAAATTCCCTATATGTTAGGGCAAATAGACAGAAATTCTCTTTATTTTGTGGCAAAACTTAGAAATTCCACTTATTTTGGGGCAAATATACAGAAATTTCCTTTATTTTGGGGCAAAATTGCAGAAATTTCACTTATTTTGGGGCAAAATTGCAGAAATTTCACTTATTTCAGGGAAAAAAGGCAGAAATTATCCTTATTTTGGGGCAAAAAGCAGAAATTCCTAATATTTGTGGCAAAAATGCAGAAATTCCTCTTATTTTGAGGTAAAAAGGCTGAAATTCCCCTTATTTGGGGGCAAAAAGGGAGAAATTTCCCATATTTTGGGGAAAAATTGCAGAAATTTCACTTACTTTAGGGTAATAAGTCAGAATTATTTCTTATTTTGGGGCAAAAAAAACAGAAATTTTCTTTGTTTTGGGGGAAAAAGACAGAAATTCCACTTAGAGTCAAAAAGCAGAAATTCCCCTTATTTTGGAGCAAAAATCAAGAAATTTCCATTTTTTATGGCAAAAAGGTATGCATTCTTCTTATTTTTGGGCAAAAAGGCAGAAATTCCCCATATTTTGGAGCAAAATTGCAGAAATTCCCCTAATTGTAGGGCAAAAAGGCAGAAATTGCCTATATGTTGAGGCAAAAAGACAGAAATTCTCCTTATTTTGGGGCAAAACTCAGAAATTCCACTTATTTTGGGGCAAAATTCCAGAAATTTCCCTTATTTTGGGGCAAAATTGCAGAAATTTCACTCTTTTGGGGCAAAATTGCAGAAATTTCACTTATTTCAGGGGAAAAAAGCAGAAGTTTCTTTATTTTGAAGCAAAAAGGCAGAAATTCCTAATATTTTGTGGCAAAAATGCAGAAATTCTTCTTATTTTGTGGTAAAAATGCTGAAATTCTCTTTATTTGGGGGGGAAAAGGCAGTAATTTCCCTTATTTTGGGGCAAAATTGCAAAAATTTCACTTACTTCAGGGTAATAAGTCAGAATTTTTTTTTTATTTTGGGGCACAAAAGACAGGAATTCCCTTTGTGTTGGGGGAAAAAGACAGAAATTCCACTTATTTAGAGGCAAAAAAGCAGAAATTCCCCTTATTTTGGAGCAAAAATGAAGAAATTTCCCTTTTTTATGGCAAAAAGGTATGCTTTCTTCTTATTTTCGGGCAAAAAGGCAGAAATTCCCCGTATTTTGGAGCAAAATTGCAGAAATTCCCCTAATTGTGGGGCAAAAGCAGAAAATCCCTATATGTTGGGGCAAAACGACAGAAATTCTCTTTATTTTGGGGCAAAACTCAGAAATTCCACTTTTTTTGGGGCAAAAATCCAGAAATTTCCCTTATTTTGGGGCAAAATTGCAGAAATTTCACTTATTTCAGGGTAATAAGTCAGAAATTTTTCTTATTTTGGGGCAAAAAAACATGAATAACCTTTGTTTTGAGGGAAAAAGACAGATATTCCACTTATTTAGAGGCAAAAAAGCAGAAATTCCCCTTATTTTGGAGCAAAAATGAAGAAATTTCCCTATTTTATGGCAAAAGGTATGCATTCTTCTTATTTTCAGGCAAAAAGGCAGAAATTCCCTGTATTTTGAAGCAAAATTGCAGAAATTTCCCTAATTGTGGGGCAAAAAGGCAGAAATTCTCTATATGATGGGGCAAAAAGACAGAAAATCTTCTTATTTTGGGGCAAAACTCAGAAATTCCACTTATTTCGGGGAAAAATTCCAGAAATTTCCCTTATTTTAGGGAAAAATTGCAGAAATTTCCCTTATTTTGGGGCAAAATTGGAGAAATTTCACTTATTTTGGGGCAAAATTGCAGAAATTTCACTTATTTCAGGGAAAAAAGGCAGAAATTTTCCTTATTTTGGGGCAAAAAAGACAGGAATTTTCTATGTTTTGGGGGAAAAAAACAAAAATTCCACTTATTTAGAGGCAAAAAAGCAGAAATTCCCCTTATTTTGGAGCAAAAATGAAGAAATTTCCCTTTTTTATGGCAAAAAGTTATGCATTCTTCTTATTTTCGGGCAAAAAGGCCGAAATTCCCCGTATTTTGGAGTAAAATTGCAGAAATTCCCCTAGTTGTGGGGCAAAAAGGGAGAAATTCCCTATATGTTGGGGCAAAAATTCAGAAATTCTTCCTATTTTGGGGCAAAACTCAAAAATTCCACTTATTTTAGGGCAAAATTCCAGAAATTTTCTTTATTTTGGGGCAAAATTGCAGAAATTTCCATTATTTTGGGGCAAAATTGGAGAAATTTCACTTATTTTGGGGCAAAATTGAAGAAAATTTACTTATTTCAGGGAAAAAGGCAAAAATTTTCCTTATTTTGGGGCAAAAAAGAAAGGAATTCCTTTTGTTTTGGGGGAAAAAGACAGAAATTCCACTTATTTAGAGGCAAAAATTCAGAAATTCCCCTTATATTGGAGCAAAAATGAAGACATTTCCATTTTTTATGGCAAAAAGTTATGCATTCCCCTTATTTTCGGGCAAAAATAGAGAAATTTCCTGTATTTTGGAGCAAAATTGCAGAAATTCCCTTAATTGTGGGACAAAAAGTCAGAAATTCCCAATATGTTGGGGCAAAAAGACAGAAATTCTTCTTATTTTGCAGCAAAACTCTGAAATTCCACTTATTTTGGGGCAAATTTCCAGGAATTTCCCTTCTTTTGGGGCAAAATTGCAGAAATTTCACTTATTTTGGGGTAAATTGCAGAAATTTCACTTATTTTGGGGCAAAATTGCAGAAATTTCACTTATTTCAGAAAAAAAAGGCAGAATTTTTTTTACTTTGGTGGCAAAAATGCAGAAATTCCTAATATTTTGTGGCAAAAATGCAGAAATTCTCCTTATTTTGAGGTAAAAATGCTGAAATTCCACTTATTTGGGGGCAAAAAGGCAGAAATTTCCTTTATTTTTGGGCAAAATTGCAGAATTTTCACTTACTTCAGGGTAATAAGTCAGAGATTTTTTTATTTTTGGGCCAAAAAGACAGGAATTCCCTTTGTGTTGGGGGAAAAAGACAGAAATTCCACATATTTAGAGGCAAAAAAGCAGATATTCCCTTTATTTTGGATCAAAAATTAAGAAATTTCCATTTTTTATGGCAAAAAGGTATTCATTCTTTTTATTTTCAGGCAAAAAGGCAGAAATTCCCAGTATTTTGGAGCAAAATTGCAGAAATTCCCCTAATTGTAGGGCAAAAAGGCAGAAATTGCCTATATGTTGAGGCAAAAAGACAGAAATTCTCCTTATTTTGGGGCAAAACTCAGAAATTCCACTTATTTTGGGGCAAGATTCCAGAAATTTCCCTTATTTTGGGGCAAAATTGGAGAAATTTCACTTATTTCAGGGAAAAAAAGCAGAAGTTTTTTTATTTTGAAGCAAAAAGGCAGAAATTCCTAATATTTTGTGGCAAATATGCATAAATTCCCCTTATTTTGAGGTAAAAAGACTGAAATTTTCCTTATTTGGGGAAAAATGCAGAAATTTCCCTTATTTTTGGGCAAAATTGCAGAAATTTCACTTACTTCAGGATAATAATCAGAATTTTTCCTTATTTTGGGGCAAAAAAGAGAGGAATTCCCTTTATGTTGGAAGAAAAAGACAGAAATTCCACTTATTTAGAGGCAAAAAAGCAGAAATTCCCCTTATTTTGGAGCAAAAATGAAGAAATTTCCCTTTTTTATGGCAAAAAGTTATGCTTTCTTCTTATTTTCGGGCAAAAAGGCAGAAATTCCCAGTATTTTGGAGCAAAATTGCAGAAATTCCCCTAATTGTGGGGCAAAAGCAGAAATTCCCTATATGTTGGGGCAAAAAGACAGAAATTCTCTTTATTTTGGGGCAAAACTCAGAAATTCCACTTATTTTGGGGCAAAAATCCAGAAATTTCCCTTATTTTGGGGCAAAATTGCAGAAGTTTCACTTATTTCAGGGTAATAAGTCAGAAATTTTTCTTATTTTGGGGTAAAAAAACATGAATAACCTTTGTTTTGAGGGAAAAAGACAGATATTCCACTTATTTAGAGGCAAAAAGGCAGAAATTCACTGTATTTTGGAGCAAAATTGCAGAAATTTCCCTAATTGTGGGGCAAAAAGGCAGAAATTCTTCATATGTTAGGGCAAAAAGACAGAAATTCTCCTTATTTTAGGGAAAAACTCAGAAATTCCACTTATTTTGGGGCAAAATTCTAGAAATTTCCCTTTATTTTGGGCAAAATTGCAGAAATTTCCTTTATTTTGGGGCAAAATTGCAGAAATTTCACTTATATCAGGGAAAAAAGGCAGAAATTTTCCTTATTTTAGGGCAAAAAAACAGAAATTCCTAATATATTGTGGCAAAAATGCAGAAATTCCCATTATTTTGAGGTAAAAAGGCTGAAATCCCCCTTATTTGGGGCCAAAAAGGAAGAAATTTTCCATATTTTGGGGAAAAATTGCAGAAATTTCACTTACTTCAGGGTAATAAGTCAGAATTTTTCCTTATTTTGGGGCAAAAAATACAGAAATTCCCTTTGTTTTGGGAGAAAAAACAAAGAAATTCCACTTATTTAGAGGCAAAAAAGCAGAAATTCCCCTTATTTTGGAGCAAAAAGGAAGATATTTCCCTTTTTATGGCAAAAAGGTTTGCATTCTTCTTATTTTCGGGCAAAAAGGCAGAAATTTCCCGTATTTTGGTGCAAAATTGGAGAAATTTCCCTAATTGTGGGGCAAAAAGGCAGAAATTCCCTATATGTTGGGGCAAAAAAGACAGAAATTCTTCTTATTTTGAGGCAAAACTCAGAAATTCCACTTATTTTGAGGCAAAATTCCAGAAATTTCCTTTATTGTGGGGCAAAATTGCAGAAATTTGACTTATTTTGGGGCAAAATTGCAGAAATTTCACTTATTTCAGGGAAAAGAGGCAGAAATTTTTTTTTATTTTGAAGCAAAAAAGCAGAAATTCCTAATATTTTTTGACAAATATGCAGAAATTTCTCTTATTTTGAGATAAAAATGCTGAAATTCCCCTTATTTGGGGGCAAAAAGCAGAAATTTCCCTTATTTTGGGGCAAAATTGCAGAAATTTCACTTATTTCAGGGTAATAATCAGAATTTTTTATTATTTTGTGGAAAAAAAGGCAGTAATTCCCTTTGCTTTGGGGGAAAAAGACAGAAATTCCATTTATTTAGAGGCAAAAAAGCAGAAATTCCCATTATTTTGGAGCAAAAATGAAGCAATTTCCCTTTTTTATGGCAAAAAGATATGCATTCTTCTTAATTTCAGGCAAAAAGGCAGAAATTCCCCCTATTTTGGAGCAAAATTGCAGAAATTCCCCTAATTTTGGGGCAAAAAGGCAGAAATTCTCTATATGTTGGGAAAAAAGGCAGAAATTCTCTTTATTTTGGGGCAAAACTCAGAAATTCCACTTATTTTTGGGCAAAATTCCAGAAATTTCGTTTATTTTGGGGCAAAATTGCAGAAATTTCCCTTATTTTGGGGCAAAATTTTAGAAATTTCACTTATTTTGGGGCAAAATTGCAGAAATTTCACTTATTTCAGAAAAAAAAGGAAGAAATTTTCCTTATTTTGGGGCAAAAAAGACAGGAATTTTCTATGTTTTGGGGGAAAAAGACAGAAATTCCACTTATTTAGAGGCAAAAAAGCAGAAATTCCCCTTATTTTGGATCAAAAATGATGAAATTTCCCTTTTTTATGGCAAAAAGGTATGTATTCTTCTTATTTTCGGGCAAAAAGGCAGAAATTCCCCGTATTTTGGAGCAAAATTGCAGAAATTCCCCTAGTTGTGGGGCAAAAAGGCAGAAATTCTCTATATGTTGGAAAAAAAAGACAGAAATTCTCCTTATTTTAGGGCAAAACTAAAAAATTCCACTTATTTTGGGGCAAATTTCCAGAAATTTCCCTTCTTTTGGGGCAAAATTGCAGAAATTTCACTTATTTTGGGGCAAAATTGCAGAAATTTCACTTATTTTGGGGCAAAATTGCAGAAATTTCACTTATTTCAGGGAAAAAGGAAGAAATTTTTCTAATTTTTGGGGCAAAAAGGCAGAAATTCCTAATATTTTGTGGCAAAAATGCAGAAATTCCCCTTATTTTGAGGTAAAAAGGCTGAAATTCCTTTTATTTGGGGGCAAAAAGGCAGAAATTTTCCTTATTTTGGGGCAAAATTGCAGAATTTTCACTTACTTCAGGGTAATAAGTCAGAGATTTTTTTATTTTGGGGCCAAAAAGACAGAAATTCCCTTTGTTTTGGAGGAAAAAGACAGAAATTCCACTTATTTAGAGGCAAAAAAGCAGAAATTCCCCTTATTTTGGAGCAAAAATAAAGAAATTTCCCTTTTTTATGGCAAAAAGGTATGCATACTTCTTATTTTCGGGCAAAAAGGCAGAAATTTTCAGTATTTTGGAGCAAAATTGCAGAAATTCCCCTAAATATAGGGCAAAAAGGCAGAAATTCCCTATATGTTAGGGCAAAAAGACAGAAATTCTCTTTATTTTGGGGCAAAATTCAGAAATTCCACTTATTTTGGGGCAAAATTCCAGAAATTTCCCTTATTTTGGGGCAAAATAGCAGAAATTTCACTTATTTTGGAGCAAAATTGCAGAAATTCCAATATTTCAGGGAAAAAAGGCAGAAATTGTCCTTATTTTGAAGCAAAAATGCAGAAATTCCTATTAGTTTGTGATAAAAATGCAGAAATTACTTTTATTTTGAGGTAAAAAGTCTGAAATTCTCCTTATTTGGGGGCAAAAAGGCAGAAATTTCCCATATTTTGGGGAAAAATTGCAGAAATTTCACTTACTTAAGAGTAATAAGTCAGAATTTTTTCTTATTTTGGGGCAAAAAAGACAGAAATTCCCTTTGTTTTGGAAAAAAAGACAGAAATTCCACTTATTTAGAGGCAAAAAAGCAGAAATTCCCCTTATTTTGGAGCAAAAATGAAGCAATTTCCCTTTTTTATGGCAGAAAGATATACATTCTTCTTTATTTCGGGCAAAAAGGCAGAAATTCCCCCTATTTTGGAGCAAAATTGCAGAAATTCCCCTAATTGTGGCGCAAAAAGGCAGAAATTCTCTATATGTTGGGGCAAAAGGACAGAAATTCTCCTTATTTTGGGGCAAAACTCAGAAAGTCCACTTATTTTGGGGCAAAATTCCAGAAATTTCCCTTATTTTGGGGCAAAATTGCAGAAATTTCACTAATTTCAGGGTAATAAGTCAAAAATTTTTCTTATTGTGGGGCAAAAAAGACAGGAATTAACTTTGTTTTGAGGTAAAAAACAGAAATTCCACTTTTTTAGAGGCAAAAAAGCAGAAATTCACCTTATTTTGGAGCAAAAATGAAGAAATTTTTCTTTTTTATGGCAAAAAGGTATGCATTCTTCTTATTTTCCGGTAAAAAGGCAGAAATTCCCCGTATTTTGGAGCAAAATTGCAGAAATTTCCATAATTTTGGGGCAAAAAGGCAGAAATTCCCTATATGTTAGGGCAAAAAAGACAGAAATTCTTCTTATTTTGAGGCAAAACTCAGAAATTCCACTTATTTTGAGGCAAAATTCCAGAAATTTCCTTTATTATGGGGCAAAATTGCAGAAATTTCACTTATTTTGGGGCAAAATTGCAGAAATTTCACTTATTTCAGGGAAAAAGGCAGAAATTTTTCTAATTTTTGGGTCAAAAAGGCAGAAATTCCTAATATTTTGTGGCAAAAATGCATAAATTCCCCTTATTTAGAGGTAAAAAGGCTGAAATTTTCCTTATTTGGGGAAAAAATGCAGAAATTTCCCTTATTTTGGGGCAAAATTGCAGAAATTTCACTTACTTCAGGATAATAAGTCAGAATTTTTCCTTATTTTGGGGCAAAAAAGACAGGAATTCTCTTTATGTTGGAAGAAAAAGACAGAAATTCCACTTATTTAGAGGCAAAAAAGCAGAAATTCTTCTTATTTTGGAGCAAAAATGAAGAAATTTCTCTTTTTTATGGCAAAAAGGTATGCTTTCTTCTTATTTTCGGGCAAAAAGGCAGAAATTCCCCGTATTTTGGAGCAAAATTGCAGAAATTCCCCTAATTGTGGGGCAAAAGCAGAAATTCCCTATATGTTGGGGCAAAAAGACAGAAATTCTCTTTATTTTGGGGCAAAACTCAGAAATTCCACTTATTTTGGGGCAAAAATCCAGAAATTTCCCTTATTTTGGGGCAAAATTGTAGAAATTTCACTTATTTCAGGGTAATAAGTCAGAAATTTTTCTTATTTTGGGGCAAAAAAACATGAATAACCATTGTTTTGAGGGAAAAAGACAGATATTCCACTTATTTAGAGGCAAAAAGGCAGAAATTCACTGTATTTTGGAGCAAAATTGCAGAAATTTCCCTAATTGTGGGGCAAAAAGGCAGAAATTCCCCATATGTTAGGGCAAAAAGACAGAAATTCTCCTTATTTTGGGGAAAAACTCAGAAATTCCACTTATTTTGGGGCAAAATTCTAGAAATTTTCCTTTATTTTGGGCAAAATTGCAGAAATTTCCCTTATTTTGGGGCAAAATTGCAGAAATTTCACTTATTTCAGGGAAAAAAGGCAGAAATTTTCCTTATTTTAGGGCAAAAAAAAAATTCCTAATATATTGTGGCAAAAATGCAGAAATTCCCATTATTTTGAGATAAAAAGGCTGAAATTCCTCTTATTTGGGGCCAAAAAAAAAGAAATTTTTCATATTTTGGAGAAAAATTGCAGAAATTTCACTTACTTCAGGGTAATAAGTCAGAATTTTTCCTCATTTTGGGGCAAAAAATACAGAAATTCCCTTTGTTTTGGGGGAAAAAGAAAGAAATTCCACTTATTTAGAGGCAAAAAAGCAGAAATTCCCCTTATTTTGGGGCAAAAATGAAGATATTTCCCTTTTTTATGGCAAAAAGGTATGCATTCTTCTTATTTTCGGGCAAAAAGGCAGAAATTCCCCGTATTTTGGTGCAAAATAGCAGAAATTTCCCTAATTTTGGGGCAAAAAGGCAGAAATTCCCTATATGTTGCGGCAAAAAAGACAGAAATTCTTCTTATTTTGAGGCAAAACTCAGAAATTCCACTTATTTT
The DNA here is from genome assembly GCF_963924665.1 of Micromys minutus. NCBI lineage: Eukaryota > Metazoa > Chordata > Mammalia > Rodentia > Muridae > Micromys > Micromys minutus. The sequence goes on from NW_027667605.1 coordinate 307,342, forward strand.
GAGGCAAAATTCCAGAAATTTCCTTTATTTTGGGGCAAAATTGCAGAAATTTCACTTATTTTGGGGCAAAATTGCAGAAATTTCACTTCTTTCAGGGAAAAAAGACAGAAATTTTTTTTATTTTGAAGCAAAAATGCAGAAATTCCTAATATTTTGTGACAAATATGCAGAAATTTCTCTTATTTTGAGGTAAAAATGCTGAAATTCCCCTTATTTGGGGGCAAAAAACAGAAATTTCCCTTATTTTGGGGCAAAATTGCCGAAATTTCACTTACTTAAGAGTAATAAGTCAGAATTTTTTCTTATTTTGGGGCAAAAAAGACAGAAATTCCCTTTGTTTTGGGGGAAAAAGACAGAAATTCCACTTATTTAGAGGCAAAAAAGCAGAAATTCCCCTTATTTTGGAGCAAAAATGAAGCAATTTCCCTTTTTTATGGCAGAAAGATATACATTCTTCTTTATTTCGGGCAAAAAGGCAGAAATTCCCCCTATTTTGGAGCAAAATTGCAGAAATTCCCCTAATTGTGGCGCAAAAAGGCAGAAATTCTCTATATGTTGGGGCAAAAGGACAGAAATTCTCCTTATTTTGGGGCAAAACTCAGAAAGTCCACTTATTTTGGGGCAAAATTCCAGAAATTTCCCTTATTTTGGGGCAAAATTGCAGAAATTTCACTTATTTCAGGGTAATAAGTCAAAAATTTTTCTTATTGTGGGGCAAAAAAGACAGGAATTAACTTTGTTTTGAGGTAAAAAACAGAAATTCCACTTTTTTAGAGGCAAAAAAGCAGAAATTCCCCTTATTTTGGAGCAAAAATGAAGAAATTTTTCTTTTTAATGGCAAAAAGGTATGCATTCTTCTTATTTTCCGGTAAAAAGGCAGAAATTCCCTGTATTTTGGAGCAAAATTGCAGAAATTTCTCTAATTTTGGGGCAAAAAGGCAGAAATTCCCTATATGTTAGGGCAAAAAAGACAGAAATTCTTCTTATTTTGAGGCAAAACTTAGAAATTCCACTTATTTTGAGGCAAAATTCCAGAAATTTCCTTTATTTTGGGGCAAAATTGCAGAAATTTCACTTATTTCAGGGTAATAAGTCAGAATTTTTTATTATTTTGTGGAAAAAAAGGCAGTAATTCCCTTTGCTTTGGGGGAAAAAGACAGAAATTCCATTTATTTAGAGGCAAAAAAGCAGAAATTCCCATTATTTTGGAGCAAAAATGAAGCAATTTCCCTTTTTTATGGCAAAAAGATATGCATTCTTCTTAATTTCAGGCAAAAAGGCAGAAATTCCCCCTATTTTGGAGCAAAATTGCAGAAATTCCCCTAATTTTGGGGCAAAAAGGCAGAAATTCTCTATATGTTGGGAAAAAAGGCAGAAATTCTCTTTATTTTGGGGCAAAACTCAGAAATTTCACTTATTTTTGGGCAAAATTCCAGAAATTTCCTTTATTTTGGGGCAAAATTGCAGAAATTTCCCTTATTTTGGGGCAAAATTTTAGAAATTTCACTTATTTTGGGGCAAAATTGCAGAAATTTCACTTATTTCAGAAAAAAAAGGAAGAAATTTTCCTTATTTTGGGGCAAAAAAGACAGGAATTTTCTATGTTTTGGGGGAAAAAGACAGAAATTCCACTTATTTAGAGGCAAAAAAGCAGAAATTCCCCTTATTTTGGATCAAAAATGATGAAATTTCCCTTTTTTATGGCAAAAAGGTATGTATTCTTCTTATTTTCGGGCAAAAAGGCAGAAATTCCCCGTATTTTGGAGCAAAATTGCAGAAATTCCCCTAGTTGTGGGGCAAAAAGGCAGAAATTCTCTATATGTTGGAAAAAAAAGACAGAAATTCTCCTTATTTTAGGGCAAAACTAAAAAATTCCACTTATTTTGGGGCAAATTTCCAGAAATTTCCCTTCTTTTGGGGCAAAATTGCAGAAATTTCACTTATTTTGGGGCAAAATTGCAGAAATTTCACTTATTTTGGGGCAAAATTGCAGAAATTTCACTTATTTCAGGGAAAAAGGAAGAAATTTTTCTAATTTTTGGGGCAAAAAGGCAGAAATTCCTAATATTTTGTGGCAAAAATGCAGAAATTCCCCTTATTTTGAGGTAAAAAGGCTGAAATTCCTTTTATTTGGGGGCAAAAAGGCAGAAATTTTCCTTATTTTGGGGCAAAATTGCAGAATTTTCACTTACTTCAGGGTAATAAGTCAGAGATTTTTTTATTTTGGGGCCAAAAAGACAGAAATTCCCTTTGTTTTGGAGGAAAAAGACAGAAATTCCACTTATTTAGAGGCAAAAAAGCAGAAATTCCCCTTATTTTGGAGCAAAAATAAAGAAATTTCCCTTTTTTATGGCAAAAAGGTATGCATACTTCTTATTTTCGGGCAAAAAGGCAGAAATTTTCCGTATTTTGGAGCAAAATTGCAGAAATTCCCCTAAATATAGGGCAAAAAGGCAGAAATTCCCTATATGTTAGGGCAAAAAGACAGAAATTCTCTTTATTTTGGGGCAAAATTCAGAAATTCCACTTATTTTGGGGCAAAATTCCAGAAATTTCCCTTATTTTGGGGCAAAATAGCAGAAATTTCACTTATTTTGGAGCAAAATTGCAGAAATTCCAATATTTCAGGGAAAAAAGGCAGAAATTGTCCTTATTTTGAAGCAAAAATGCAGAAATTCCTATTAGTTTGTGATAAAAATGCAGAAATTACTTTTATTTTGAGGTAAAAAGTCTGAAATTCTCCTTATTTGGGGGCAAAAAGGCAGAAATTTCCCATATTTTGGGGAAAAATTGCAGAAATTTCACTTACTTAAGAGTAATAAGTCAGAATTTTTTCTTATTTTGGGGCAAAAAAGACAGAAATTCCCTTTGTTTTGGAAAAAAAGACAGAAATTCCACTTATTTAGAGGCAAAAAAGCAGAAATTCCCCTTATTTTGGAGCAAAAATGAAGCAATTTCCCTTTTTTATGGCAGAAAGATATACATTCTTCTTTATTTCGGGCAAAAAGGCAGAAATTCCCCCTATTTTGGAGCAAAATTGCAGAAATTCCCCTAATTGTGGCGCAAAAAGGCAGAAATTCTCTATATATTGGGGCAAAAGGACAGAAATTCTCCTTATTTTGGGGCAAAACTCAGAAAGTCCACTTATTTTGGGGCAAAATTCCAGAAATTTCCCTTATTTTGGGGCAAAATTGCAGAAATTTCACTAATTTCAGGGTAATAAGTCAAAAATTTTTCTTATTGTGGGGCAAAAAAGACAGGAATTAACTTTGTTTTGAGGTAAAAAACAGAAATTCCACTTTTTTAGAGGCAAAAAAGCAGAAATTCCCCTTATTTTGGAGCAAAAATGAAGAAATTTTTCTTTTTTATGGCAAAAAGGTATGCATTCTTCTTATTTTCCGGTAAAAAGGCAGAAATTCCCCGTATTTTGGAGCAAAATTGCAGAAATTTCCCTAATTTTGGGGCAAAAAGGCAGAAATTCCCTATATGTTAGGGCAAAAAAGACAGAAATTCTTCTTATTTTGAGGCAAAACTCAGAAATTCCACTTATTTTGAGGCAAAATTCCAGAAATTTCCTTTATTATGGGGCAAAATTGCAGAAATTTCACTTATTTTGGGGCAAAATTGCAGAAATTTCACTTATTTCAGGGAAAAAGGCAGAAATTTTTCTAATTTTTGGGGCAAAAAGGCAGAAATTCCTAATATTTTGTGGCAAAAATGCATAAATTCCCCTTATTTAGAGGTAAAAAGGCTGAAATTTTCCTTATTTGGGGAAAAAATGCAGAAATTTCCCTTATTTTGGGGCAAAATTGCAGAAATTTCACTTACTTCAGGATAATAAGTCAGAATTTTTCCTTATTTTGGGGCAAAAAAGACAGGAATTCTCTTTATGTTGGAAGAAAAAGACAGAAATTCCACTTATTTAGAGGCAAAAAAGCAGAAATTCTTCTTATTTTGGAGCAAAAATGAAGAAATTTCTCTTTTTTATGGCAAAAATGTATGCTTTCTTCTTATTTTCGGGCAAAAAGGCAGAAATTCCCCGTATTTTGGAGCAAAATTGCAGAAATTCCCCTAATTGTGGGGCAAAAGCAGAAATTCCCTATATGTTGGGGCAAAAAGACAGAAATTCTCTTTATTTTGGGGCAAAACTCAGAAATTCCACTTATTTTGGGGCAAAAATCCAGAAATTTCCCTTATTTTGGGGCAAAATTGCAGAAATTTCACTTATTTCAGGGTAATAAGTCAGAAATTTTTCTTATTTTGGGGCAAAAAAACATGAATAACCATTGTTTTGAGGGAAAAAGACAGATATTCCACTTATTTAGAGGCAAAAAGGCAGAAATTCACTGTATTTTGGAGCAAAATTGCAGAAATTTCCCTAATTGTGGGGCAAAAAGGCAGAAATTCCCCATATGTTAGGGCAAAAAGACAGAAATTCTCCTTATTTTGGGGAAAAACTCAGAAATTCCACTTATTTTGGGGCAAAATTCTAGAAATTTTCCTTTATTTTGGGCAAAATTGCAGAAATTTCCCTTATTTTGGGGCAAAATTGCAGAAATTTCACTTATTTCAGGGAAAAAAGGCAGAAATTTTCCTTATTTTAGGGCAAAAAAAAAATTCCTAATATATTGTGGCAAAAATGCAGAAATTCCCATTATTTTGAGATAAAAAGGCTGAAATTCCTCTTATTTGGGGCCAAAAAAAAAGAAATTTTTCATATTTTGGAGAAAAATTGCAGAAATTTCACTTACTTCAGGGTAATAAGTCAGAATTTTTCCTCATTTTGGGGCAAAAAATACAGAAATTCCCTTTGTTTTGGGGGAAAAAGAAAGAAATTCCACTTATTTAGAGGCAAAAAAGCAGAAATTCCCCTTATTTTGGGGCAAAAATGAAGATATTTCCCTTTTTTATGGCAAAAAGGTATGCATTCTTCTTATTTTCGGGCAAAAAGGCAGAAATTCCCCGTATTTTGGTGCAAAATAGCAGAAATTTCCCTAATTTTGGGGCAAAAAGGCAGAAATTCCCTATATGTTGGGGCAAAAAAGACAGAAATTCTTCTTATTTTGAGGCAAAACTCAGAAATTCCACTTATTTTGAGGCAAAATTCCAGAAATTTCCTTTATTTTGGGGCAAAATTGCAGAAATTTCACTTATTTTGGGGCAAAATTGCAGAAATTTCACTTCTTTCAGGGAAAAAAGACAGAAATTTTTTTTATTTTGAAGCAAAAATGCAGAAATTCCTAATATTTTGTGACAAATATGCAGAAATTTCTCTTATTTTGAGGTAAAAATGCTGAAATTCCCCTAATTTGGGGGCAAAAAACAGAAATTTCCCTTATTTTGGGGCAAAATTGCCGAAATTTCACTTACTTAAGAGTAATAAGTCAGAATTTTTTCTTATTTTGGGGCAAAAAAGACAGAAATTCCCTTTGTTTTGGGGGAAAAAGACAGAAATTCCACTTATTTAGAGGCAAAAAAGCAGAAATTCCCCTTATTTTGGAGCAAAAATGAAGCAATTTCCCTTTTTTATGGCAGAAAGATATACATTCTTCTTTATTTCGGGCAAAAAGGCAGAAATTCCCCCTATTTTGGAGCAAAATTGCAGAAATTCCCCTAATTGTGGCGCAAAAAGGCAGAAATTCTCTATATGTTGGGGCAAAAGGACAGAAATTCTCCTTATTTTGGGGCAAAACTCAGAAAGTCCACTTATTTTGGGGCAAAATTCCAGAAATTTCCCTTATTTTGGGGCAAAATTGCAGAAATTTCACTTATTTCAGGGTAATAAGTCAAAAATTTTTCTTATTGTGGGGCAAAAAAGACAGGAATTAACTTTGTTTTGAGGTAAAAAACAGAAATTCCACATTTTTAGAGGCAAAAAAGCAGAAATTCCCCTTATTTTGGAGCAAAAATGAAGAAATTTTTCTTTTTAATGGCAAAAAGGTATGCATTCTTCTTATTTTCCGGTAAAAAGGCAGAAATTCCCTGTATTTTGGAGCAAAATTGCAGAAATTTCTCTAATTTTGGGGCAAAAAGGCAGAAATTCCCTATATGTTAGGGCAAAAAAGACAGAAATTCTTCTTATTTTGAGGCAAAACTTAGAAATTCCACTTATTTTGAGGCAAAATTCCAGAAATTTCCTTTATTTTGGGGCAAAATTGCAGAAATTTCACTTATTTCAGGGAAAAAAGGCAGAAATTTTTTTTATTTTGAAGCAAAAAAGCAGAAATTCCTAATATTTTGTGACAAATATGCAGAAATTTCTCTTATTTTGAGGTAAAAATGCTGAAATTCCCCTTATTTGGGGGCAAAAAGCTGAAATTTCTCTTATTTTGGGGCAAAATTGCAGAAATTTCACTTATTTCAGGGTAATCAGTCAGAATTTTTTATTATTTTGTGGCAAAAAAGGCAGTAATTCCCTTTGCTTTGGGGGAAAAAGACAGAAATTTCATTTTTTTAGAGGCAAAAAAGCAGAAATTCCCCTTATTTTGGAGCAAAAATGAAGCAATTTCCCTTTTTTATGGCAAAAAGGTATGCATTCTTCTTAATTTCAGGCAAAAAGGCAGAAATTCCCCCTATTTTTGAGCAAAATTGCAGAAATTCCCCTAATTGTGGGGCAAAAAGGCAGAAATTCTCTATATGTTGGGGAAAAAAGGCAGAAATTCTCTTTATTTTGGGGCAAAACTCAGAAATTCCACTTATTTTGGGGCAAAATTCCAGAAATTTCCTTTATTTTGGGGCAAAATTGCAGAAATTTCCCTTATTTTGGGGCAAAATTTTAGAAATTCCACTTATTTTGGGGCAAAATTGCAGAAATTTCACTTATTTCAGAAAAAAAAGGAAGAAATTTTCCTTATTTTGGGGCAAAAAAGACAGGAATTTTCTATGTTTTGGGGGAAAAAGACAGAAATTCCACTTATTTAGAGGCAAAAAAGCAGAAATTCCCCTTATTTTGGATCAAAAATGATGAAATTTCTCTTTTTTATGGCAAAAAGGTATGTATTCTTCTTATTTTCGAGCAAAAAGCCAGAAATTCCCCGTATTTTGGAGCAAAATTGCAGAAATTCCCCTAGTTGTGGGGCAAAAAGGCAGAAATTCTCTATATGTTGGAAAAAAAAGACAGAAATTCTTCTTATTTTAGGGCAAAACTAAAAAATTCCACGTATTTTGGGGCAAATTTCCAGAAATTTCCCTTCTTTTGGGGCAAAATTGCAGAAATTTTACTTATTTTGGGGCAAAATTGCAGAAATTTCACTTATTTTGGGGCAAAATTGCAGAAATTTCACTTATTTCAGGGAAAAAAGGCAGAAATTTTTCTAATTTTTGGGGCAAAAAGGCAGAAATTCTTAATATTTTGTGGCAAAAATGCAGAAATTCCCCTTATTTTGAGGTAAAAAGGCTGAAATTCCTTTTATTTGGGGGCAAAAAGGCAGAAATTTCCCTTATTTTGGGGCAAAATTGCAGAATTTTCACTTACTTCAGGGTAATAAGTCAGAGATTTTTTTATTTTGGGGCCAAAAAGAAAGAAATTCCCTTTGTTTTGGGGGAAAAAGACAGAAATTCCACTTATTTAGAGGCAAAAAAGCAGAAATTCCCCTTATTTTGGAGCAAAAATAAAGAAATTTCCCTTTTTTATGGCAAAAAGGTATGCATACTTCTTATTTTCGGGCAAAAATGCAGAAATTTTCCGTATTTTGGAGCAAAATTGCAGAAATTCCCCTAAATATGGGGCAAAAAGGCAGAAATTCCCTATATGTTACAGCAAAAAGACAGAAATTCTTTTTATTTTGGGACAAAATTCAGAAATTCCACTTATTTGGGGCAAAATTCCAGAAATTTCACTTATTTTGGGGCAAAATTGCAGAAATTTCACTTATTTTGGAGCCAAATTGCAGAAATTCCAATATTTCAGGGAAAAAAGGCAGAAATTTTTCTTATTTTGGGCCAAAAAGCAGAAATTCCTAATATTTTGTGGCAAAATTGCAGAAATTCCCCTTCTTTTGAGGTAAAAAGGCTGAAATTCTTCTTATTTGGATGCCAAAAGGCAGAAATTTCCCATATTTTGGGGCAAAATTGCAGAAATTTCACTTACTTCAGGGTAATAAGTCAGAATTTTTTCTTATCTTGGGGCAAAAAAAACAGAAATTCCCTTTGTTTTGTGGGAAAAAGACAGAAATTCTACCTATTTAGAGGCAAAAAAGGAGAAATTCCCCTTATTTTGGAGCAAAAATCAAGATATTTCCCTTTTTTATGGCAAAAAGGTATGCATTCTTCTTATTTTCGGGCAAAAAGGCAGAAATTCTTCGTATTTTGGATCAAAATTGCAGAAATTCCCCTAAATATGGGGCAAAAAGGCAGAAATTCCCTATATGTTAGGGCAAAAAGACAGAAATTCTCTTTATTTTGGGGCAAAACTCAGAAATTCCACTTATTTTGGGGCAAAATTCCAGAAATATCCCTTATTGAGGGGCAAAATGCAGAAATTTCCCTTATTTTGGGGCAAAATTGCAGAAATTTCACTTATTTCAGGGAAAAAAGGCAGAAATTGTTTTTATTTTGAACAAAAATGCAGAAATTCCTATTAGTTTGTGACAAAAATGCAGAAATTACTTTTATTTTGAGGTAAATAGTCTGAAATTCCCCTTATTTGAAGGCAAAAAGGCAGAAATTTCCCATATTTTGGGGAAAAATTGCAGAAATTTCACTTACTTAAGCGTAATAAGTCAGAATTTTTTCTTATTTTGGGTCAAAAAAGACAGAAATTCCCTTTGTTTTGGGGAAAAAAGACAGAAATTCCACTTATATAGAGGCAAAAAAGGAGAAATTCCCCTTATTTTGGAGCAAAAATGAAGAAATTTCCTATTTTTATGGCAAAAAGGTATGCAGTTTTCTTATTTTGGGCAAGAAGACAGAAATTCCCCGTATTTTGGAGCAAAATTGCAGAAATTCCCCTAGTTGTGGGCCAAAAAGGCAGAAATTCTCTATATGTTGGGGCAAAAAGACAGAAATTCTCCTTATTTTAGGGCAAAACTCAGAAATTCCACTTATTTTGGGGCAAATTTCCAGAAATTCCCCTTCTTTTGGGGCAAAATTGCAGAAATTTCACTTATTTTGGGGCAAAATTGCAGAAATTTCACTTATTTTGGGGCAAAATTGCAGAATTTTCACTTACTTCAGGGTAATAAGTCAGAGATTTTTTTATTTTAGGGCCAAAAAGACAGAAATTTTCTTTGTTTTCGGGGAAAAAGACAGAAATTCCACTTATTTAGAGGCAACATGCAGAAATTCCTCTTATTTTGGAGCAAAAATGAAGAAATTTCCCATTTTTATGGCAAAAAAGGTATGCATACTTCTTATTTTCGGGCAAAGAGGAAGAAATTCCCTGTATTTTGAAGCAAAATTGCAGAAATTCCCCTAAATATGGGGCAAAAAGGCAGAAATTCCCTATATGTTAAAGCAAAAAGACAGAAATTCTCTTTATTTTGGGGCAAAACTCAGAAATTGAACTTGTTTTGAGCAAAATTCCAGAAATTTCCCTTATTTTGGGGCAACATTGCAGAAATTTCACTTATTTCATGGAAAAAAAGAAGTTTTCTTATTTTGAAGCAAAAAGGCAGAAATTCCTAATATTTTGTGGGAAAAATGCAGAAATTCCCCTTATTTTGAGGTAAAAAGGCTGAAATTCCCCTTATTTGGGGGAAAAAAGGCAGAAATTTCCCTTATTTTGAGGCAAAATTGCAGAAATTTCATTTAATTCAGGGTAATAAGTCAGAATTTTTCCTTATTTGGGAGCAAAAAAGACAGGAATTCTTTTTGTTTTGGAAGAAAAAGACAGAAATTCCAATTATTTAGAGGCAAATAAGCAGAAATTCCCCTTATTTTGGAGCAAAAATGAAGAAATTTCCCTTTTTAATGGCAAAAAGGTATGCATACTTCTTATTTTCGGGCAAAAAGGCAGAAATTCCCCGTATTTTGGAGCAAAATTGCAGAAATTCCCCTAATTGTGGGGCAAAAGCAGAAATTCCCTATATGTTTTGGCAAATAGACAGAAATTTTTTTTATTTTGGGGCAAAACTCAGAAATTCCACTTATTTTGGGGCAAAAATCCAGAAATTTCCCTTATTTTTGGGCAGAATTGCAGAAATTTTACTTATTTCAGGGTAATAAGTCAGAAATTTTTCTTATTTTGGGGCAAAAAAACATGAATAACCTTTGTTTTGAGGGAAAAATATAGAAATTCCACTTATTTTGGGGCAAAATTACAGAAATTTCCCTTATTTTGGGGCAAAATTGCAGAAATTTCACTTTTTTTGGGCAAAATTGCAGAAATTTCACATATTTTGTGGCAAAATTGCAGAAATTTCACTTATTTCAGGTAAAAAAGGCCGAAATTTTCCTTATTTTAGGGCAAAAAGGCAGAAATACCTAATATTTTGTGGCAAAAGTGCAGAAGTTCCCCTTATTTGGGGGCAAAAAAGCAGAAATTTTTCATAGTTTGGGGCAAAATTGCAGAAATTTCACTTACTTCAGGGTAATAAGTCAGAATTTTTCCTTATTTTGGGGCAAAAAATACAGAAATTCCTTTTGTTTTGGGGGAAAAAGACAGAAATTCCACTTATTTAGAGGCAAAAAAGCAGAAATTCCCCTTATTTTGGAGCAAAAATGAAGAAATTTCCCTTTTTTATGGCAAAAAGATATGCATTCTTTTTATTTTCGGGCAAAAAGGCAGAAATTCCCTGTATTTTGGAGCTAAATTGCAGAAATTTCTCGAATTGTTGGGCAAAAAGGCAGAAATGCCTTATATGTTGGGGCAAAAAGACAGAAATTCTCCTTATTTTGGGGCAAATCTCAGAAATTCCACTAACTGGAGGCAAGATTCCAGAAATTTTCATTATTTTGGGGCCAAATTGCAGAAATTTTCTTATTTTGGGGCAAAAAGTCATAAATTCCTAATATTTTGTGGCAAAAATGCAGAAATTCCCCTTATTTTGAGGTAAAAATGCTGAAATTCTTCTTATTTGGAGGCAAAAAGGCAGAAACTTCCCTTATTTTCGAACAAAATTGGAGAAATTCCTCTAATTATGGGGCAAAAAGGCAGAAATTCTCTACATTTTGGGGCAAAATTCCAGAAATTTCCCTTATTTTGGGGCAAAATTGCAGAAATTTCTTTTATTTTGGGGAAAAATTGAAGAAATTTCACTTATTTTGGGGCAAAATTGCAGAAATTTCACTTATTTCAGGGAAAAAAGGCAGAAATTTTCCTTATTTTGGGGCAAAAAAGACAAAAATTTTCTTTGTTTTGAGGGAAAGAGACAGAAATTACACTTATTTAGAGCCAAAAAAGCAGAAATTCCCCTTATTTTGGAGCAAAAATGAAGAAATTTCCCTTTTTTATGGCAAAAAGGTATGCATTCTTCTTATTTTCGGTCAAAAAGGCAGAAATTCCTTGTATTTTGGAGCAAAATTGCAGAAATTCCCCTAATTGTGGGAAAAAAGGCAGAAATTCTCTATATGTTGGCGAAAAAAACAGAAATTCTCCTTATTTTGGGGCAAAACTCAGAAATTGCACTTATTTTGGGGCAAAATTCCAAATTTCCCTTATTTTGAGGCAAAATTGCAGAAATTTCCCTTATTTTGGGGCAAAATTGCAGAAATTTCACTTATTTCAGGGAAAAAGGCAGAAATTTTTCTAATTTTTGGGGCAAAAAGGCAGAAATTCCTAATATTTTGTGGCAAAAATGCAAAAATTCCCCTTATTTTGAGGTAAAAATGCTGAAATTCCCCTTATTTGGGGGCAAAAAGGCAGAAATTTCCCTTATTTTGGCGAAAAATTGCAGAATTTTCACTTACTTCAGGGTAATAAGTCAGAGATGTTTTTATTTTGGGGCCAAAAAGACAGAAATTCTCTTTGTTTTGAAGGAAAAAGACAGAAATTCCACTTATTTAGAGGCAAAAAAGCAGAAATTCCCCTTATTTTGGAGCAAAAATGCAGAAATTTCCCTTTTTTTATTGCAAAAAGGTATGCATACTTCTTATTTTCAGGCAAAAAGGCAGAAATTCCCCGTATTTTGGAGCAAAATTGCAGAAATTCCCCTAAATATGGGGCAAAAAGGCAGAAATTTCCTATATGTTAGGGCAAAAAGACAGAAATTCTCTTTATTTTGGGGCAAAACTCAGAAATTCCACATATTTTGGGGCAAAATTCCAGAAATTTCGCTTATTTTGGGGCAAAATTGCAGAAATTTCCCTTATTTTGGGGCAAAATTGCAGAAATTTCACTTATTTTGTGGCAAAATTGCAGAAATTTCAATTATTTCAGGGAAAAAAGGCAGAAATTTTCCTTATTTTATGGCAAAAAGGCAGAAATTCCTAATATTTTGTCGCAAAAGTTCATAAATTCCATTATTTTGAGGTAAAAAGGCTGAAATTCCCCTTATTTGGGAGCAAAAAGACAGAAATTTTTCATATTTTGGGGAAAAATTGCAGAAATTTCACTTACTTCAGGGTAATAAGTCAGAATTTTTCCTTATTTTGGGGCAAAAATTACAGAAATTCCTTTTGTGTTGTGGGAAAAAGACAGAAATTCCACATTTTTAGATGCAGAAATGCAGAAATTCCCCTTATTTTGGAGCAAAAATGAAGAAATTTCCCTTTTTTATGGCAAAAAGGTATGCATTCTTCTTATTATTCGGGCAAAAAGGCAGAAATTCCCCGTATTTTGGAGCTAAATTGCAGAAATTCCCCTAATTGTGAGGCAAAAAGGCATAAATTCCCTATATGTTGGGGCAAAAAGTCAGAAATTCTCCTTATTTTGGGGCAAAACCCAGAAATACCACTAACTTGAGGCAAAATTCCAGAAATTTCCATTATTTTGGGACAAAATTGCAGAAATTTCCCTTATTTTGGGGCCAAATTGCAGAAATTTCACTTATTTCAGGGAAAAAAGCAGAAATTTTCTTATTTTGGGGCAGAAAGTCAGAAATTCCTAATATTTTGTGGCAAAAATGCAGAAATTCCCCTCATTTTGAGGTAAAAAGGCTGAAATTCTTCTTATTTGGGGGCAAAAAGTCAGAAATTTCCTTATTTACGGGAAAAATTGCAGAAATTCCCCTAATTATGGGGCAAAAAGGCAGAAATTCTCTATATGTTGGGGCAAAAAGACAGAAATTCTCCTTATTTTAAGGCAAACCTCAAAAATTCCACTTATTTTGGGGCAAAATTCCAGAAATTTCCCTTATTTGGGAGCAAAATTGCAGAAATTTCCCTTATTTTGGGGGAAAATTGCAGAATTTTCACTTATTTTGGGGCAAAATTGCAGAAATTTCACTTATTTCAGGGAAGAAAGGCATAAATTTTTCTTATTTTGGGGAAAAAAAGACAAAAATTTTCTTTGTTTTGGGGGAAAAATACAGAAATTACACTTATTTAGAGACAAAAAAGCAGAAATTCCCCTTATTTTGGAGCAAAAATGAAGAAATTTCCTTTTTTTATGGCAAAATGGTATGCATTCTTCTTATTTTCAGGCAAAAAGGCAGAAATTCTTCGTATTTTAGAGCAAAATGCAGAAATTCCCCTAATTGTGGGGCAAAAAGCAGAAATACTCTATATGTTGGCGCAAAAAGACAGAAATTCTCCTTATTTTAGGGCAAAGTCAGAAATTCCACTTATTTTGAAGCAAAATTCCAGAAATTTCCCTTATTTTGGGGCAAAATTGCAGAAATTTCACTTATTTTGGGGCAAAATTGCAGAAATTTCACTTATTTTGGGGCAAAATTGCAGAAATTTCACTTATTTCAGGAAAAAAGGCAGAAATCTTACTAATTTTGGGGGCAAAAAGACAGAAATTCCTAATATTTTGTGGAAAAATGCAGAAATTCCCCTTATTTTGAGGTAAAAAGGCTGAAATTCCCCTTATTTGGGGGCAAAAAGACAGAAATTTCAATGATTTTGGGGCAAAATTGCAGAAATTCCCCTAATTGTGCTGCATAAAGGCAGAAATTCTCTATATGTTGGGGCAAAAAGACAGAAATTCTTCTTATTTTGGGGCAAAACTCGCAAATTCCACTTATTTTGGGGAAAATTCCAGAAATTTCCTTTATTTTGGGGCAAAATTGCAGAAATTTCCCTTATTTTGGGGCAAAATTGGAGAAATTTCACTAATTTTGGGGCAAAATTGCAGAAATTTCACTTATTTAACGGAAAAAAGGCAGAAATTCTCCTTATTTTGGGACAATATAGATAGGAATTTCTTTTGTTTTGGGGGAAAAAGACAGAAATTCCACTTATTTAGAGGCAGAAAAGCAGAAATTCCCCTTATTTTGGAGCAAAAAACAAGAAATTTCCCTTTTTTATGGCAAAAAGTTATGCATACTTCTTATTTTCGGGCAAAAAGCAGAAATTCCCCGTATTTTGGAGCAAAATTGCAGAAATTCCCCCAATTGTGGGGCAAAAAGGCAGAAATTCTCTCTATGTTGAAGCATAAAGACAGAAATTTCGTTTATTTTTGGGTAAAAAGGCAGAAATTTCACTTATTTTGAGGTAGAAAGGCAGAATTTCCTCTTATTTTGAAGCAAAAATGAAGGAATTTCTCTTTTTTGTGGCATAAGGTATACATTCTTCTTATTATCTGGCAAAAAAGCAGAAATTCCCCGTATTTTGGAGCAAAATTGCAGAAATTCCCCTAATTGTGGGACAAAAATGCAGAAATTCCATATATGTTGGGGCAAAAGACAGAAATTATTTCTATTTTGGGGCAAAACTAAGAAATTCCACTTATTTTGGGGCAAAATTCCAGAAATTTCCCTTCTTTGGGGGCAAAATTGCAGAAATTTTACTTAATTTGGGCCAAAATTGCAGAAATTTCACTTATTTTGGGGCAAAATTGCAGAAATTTCAATTATTTCAGGGAAAAAAGGCAGAAATTTTCTTTATTTTGGGGCAAAAAGGCAGAAATTCCTAATATTTTGTGGAAAAAATGCAGAAATATCTCTTATTTTGAGGTAAAAAGGCTGAAATTCCCCTTACTTGGGGGCAAAAAGAAAGAAATTTCCCTTATTTTGGGGCAAAATTGCAGAAATTTCACTTACTTCAGGGTAATAAGTCAGAAATATTTTTTATTTTGGGGCATAAAAGACAGAAATTCCCTTTGTTTTTGGGGAAAAAGACAGAAATTCCACTTATTTAGAGGCAAAAAAGCAGAAAATCCCTTTATTTTGGAGCAAAAATGAAGAAATTTCCCTTTTTTTATGGCAAAAAGGTATGCATTCTTCTTATTTTCGGGCAAAAAGGCAGAAATTCCCTGTATTTTGGAGCAAAATTGCAGAAATTCCCCTAATTGTTGGGCAAAAATGCAAAAATTCCATATATGTTGGGGCAAAAAGACAGAAATTCTCCTTATTTTGGGGCAAAACTCAGAAATTAAACTTACTTTGGGGCAAAATTCCAGAAATTTCCCTTATTTTGGGGCAAAATTGCAGAAATTTCAATTATTTTGGGGCAAAATTGAAGAAATTTCACTTATTTCATGGAAAAAAAGCGGAAATTTTCTAATTTTGGGGCAAAAAAGCAAAAATTCCTAATACTTTGTGGCAAAAATGCAGAAATTCCCCTTATTTTGAGGTAAAAAGTCTGAAATTCCTATTATTTGGGGGCAAAAAGGCAGAAATTTCCCTTATTTTCGGGCAAAATTGCAGAAATTCCCCTAATTATGGGGCAAAAAGGCAGAAATTCTCTATATGTTGGGGCAAAAAGACAGAAATTCTCCTTATTTTGGGGCAAAACTCAGAAATTCCACTTATTTTGGGGCAAAATTCCAGAAATTTCCCTTATTTGGGGGCAAAATTGCAGAAATTTTCCTTATTTTGGGGCAAAATTGGAGAAATTTCACTTATTTTGGGGGAAAAATGGAGAAATTTCACTTATTTCAGGGAAAAAGGCAGAAATTTTCCTTATTTTATGGCAAAAAGGATAAAAATTTTCTTTGTTTGGGGGAAAAAGACTGAAATTACACTTATTTAGAGACAAAAAAGCAGAAATTCCCCTTATTTTGGAGCAAAAATGAAGAAATTTCCTTTTTTTATGGCAAAAAGGTATGCATTCTTCTTATTTTCAGGCAAAAAGGCAGAAATTCCACGTATTTTAGAGCAAAATGCAGATATTCCCGTAATTGTGGGGCAAAAAGCAGAAATTCTCTATATGTTGGCGCAAAAAGACAGAAATTCTCCTTATTTTAGGGCAAAGTCAGAAATTCCACTTATTTTAAAGCAAAATTCCAGAAATTTCCCTTATTTTGGGGCAAAATTGCAGAAATTTCACTTATTTTGGGGCAAAATTGCAGAAATTTCACTTATTTCAGGAAAAAAAAGGCAGAAATCTTAATAATTTGGGGGGCAAAAAGACAGAAATTCCTAATATTTTGTGGAAAAATGCAGAAATTCCCCTTATTTTGAGGTAAAAAGGCTGAAATTCCCCTTATTTGGGGGCAAAAAGACAGAAATTTCAATGATTTTGGGGCAAAATTGCAGAAATTCCCCTAATTGTGGGGCATAAAGGCAGAAATTCTCTATATGTTGGGGCAAAAAGACAGAAATTCTCCTTATTTTGGGGCAAAACTCACAAATTCCACTTATTTTGGGGAAAATTCCAGAAATTTCCTTTATTTTGGGGCAAAATTGCAGAAATTTCCCTTATTTTGGGGCAAAATTGGAGAAATTTCACTTATTTTGGGGCAAAATTGCAGAAATTTCACTTATTTAACGGAAAAAAAGGCAGAAATTTTCCTTATTTTGGGGCTAAATAGATAGGAATTTCTTTTGTTTTGGGGGAAAAAGACAGAAATTCCACTTATTTAGAGGCAGAAAAGCAGAAATTCCCCTTATTTTGGAGCAAAAAACAAGAAATTTCCCTTTTTTATGGCAAAAAGTTATGCATTCTTCTTATTTTCGGGCAAAAAGCAGAAATTCCTCGTATTTTGGAGCAAAATTGCAGAAATTCCCCTAATTGTGGGGCAAAAAGGCAGAAATTCTCTCTATGTTGAAGCAAAAAGACAGAAATTTCGTTTATTTTTGGGTAAAAAGGCAGAAATTTCACTTATTTTGAGGTAAAAAGGCAGAATTTCCTCTTATTTTGAAGCAAAAATGAAGGAATTTCTCTTTTTTGTGGCATAAGGTATACATTCTTCTTATTATCTGGCAAAAAAGCAGAAATTCCCCGTATTTTGGAGCAAAATTGCAGAAATTCCCCTAATTGTGGGGCAAAAATGCAGAAATTCCGTATATGTTGGGGCAAAAGACAGAAATTATTTCTATTTTGGGCCAAAACTCAGAAATTCCACTTATTTTGGGGCAAAATTCCAGAAATTTCCCTTCTTTTGGGGCAAAATTGCAGAAATTTTACTTAATTTGGGGCAAAATTGCAGAAATTTCACTTATTTTGGTACAAAATTGCAGAAATTTCACTTATTTCAGGGAAAAAAGGCAGAAATTTTCCTTATTTTGGGGCAAAAAGGCAGAAATTCCTAATATTTTGTGGAAAAAATGCAGAAATATCTCTTATTTTGGGGTAAAAAGGCTGAAATTCCCCTTACTTGGGGGCAAAAAGGAAGAAATTTCTCTTATTTTGGGGCAAAATAGCAGAAATTTCACTTACTTCAGGGTAATAAATCAGAAATTTTTTTATTTTGGGGCATAAAAGACAGAAATTCCCTTTGTTTTGGGGGAAAAAGACAGAAATTCCACTTATTTAGAGGCATAAAAGCAGAAATTCCCTTTATTTTGGAGCAAAAATGAAGAAATTTCCCTTTTTTATGGCAAAAAGTTATGCATTCTTCTTATTTTCGGGCAAAAAGGCAGAAATTCCCCGTATTTTGGAGCAAAATTGCAGAAATTCCCCTAATTGTGGGGCAAAAACGCAAAAATTCCATATATGTTGGGGCAAAAAGACAGAAATTCTCCTTATTTTGGGGCAAAACTCAGAAATTAAACTTACTTTGGGGCAAAATTCCAGAAATTTCCCTTATTTTGGGGCAAAATTGCAGAAATTTCACTTATTTTGGGTCAAAATTGAAGAAATTTCACTTATTTCAGGGAAAAAAAGCAGAAATTTTCTTATTTTGGGGCAAAAAGGCAAAAATTCCTAATACTTTGTGGCAAAAATGCAGAAATTCCCCTTATTTTGAGGTAAAAAGGCTGAAATTCCTATTATTTGGGGGCAAAAAGGCAGAAATTTCCCTTATTTTCGAGCAAAATTGCAGAAATTCCCCTCATTATGGGGCAAAAAGGCAGAAATTCTCTATATGTTGGGGCAAAAAGACAGAAATTCTCCTTATTTTGGGGCAAAACTCAGAAATTCCACTTATTTTGGGGCAAAATTCCAGAAATTTCCCTTATTTGGGGGCAAAATTGCAGAAATTTCCATTATTTTGGAGCAAAATTGGAGAAATTTCACTTATTTTGGGGCAAAATTGCAGAAATTTCACTTATTTCAGGGAAAAAGGCAGAAATTTTCCTTATTTTATGGCAAAAAAGAAAAAATTTTCTTTGTTTTGGGGGAAAAAGACAGAAATTACACTTATTTAGAGCCAAAAAAGCAGAAATTCCCCTTATTTTGGAGCAAAAATGAAGAAATTTCCCTTTTTTATGGCAAAAAGGTATGCATTCTTCTTATTTTCGGGCAAAAAGGCAGAAATTCCCCGTATTTTGTAGCAAAATTGCAGAAATTCCCCTAATTGTGGGGCAAAAAGGCAGAAATTCTCTATATGTTGGCGCAAAAATACAGAAATTCTCCTTATTTTAGGGCAAAACTCATAAATTTTACATATTTTGAAGCAAAATTGCAGAAATTTCACTTATTTTGGGGCAAAATTGCAGAAATTTCACTTATTTCAGGGAAAAAAGGCAGAAATCTTTCTAATTTTGGGGTAAATACGCAGATATTCCTAATAATTTGTGGCAAAAATGCAGAAATTCCCCTTATTTTGAGGTAAAAAGGCTGAAATTCCCTTTATTTGGGGGCAGAAAGGCAGAAATTTCCCTTATTTTGGGGCAAAATTGCAGAATTTTCACTTACTTCAGGGTAATAAGTCAAAATTTTTTTTTATTTTGGGGCCAAAAAGACAGAAATTCACTTTTTTTTGGGGGGGAAAAGACATAAATTCCACATATTTAGAAGAAAAAATGCAGAAATTCCCCTTATTTTGGAGCAAAAATGAAGAAATTTCCCTTTTTTATGGCAAAAAGTTATGCATTCTTCTTATTTTCGGGCAAAAATGCAGAAATTCCCCGTATTTTGGAGCAAAATTGCAGAAATTCCCCTAATTGTGGGGCAAAAAGGCAGAAATTCTCTATATGTTGGCGCAAAAAGACAGAAATTCTCCTTATTTTAGGGCAAAACTCAGAAATTTTACATATTTTGAAGCAAAATTCCAGAAATTTCCCGTATTTTGGGGCAAAATTGTAGAAATTTCACTTATTTCAGGGAAAATAGGCAGAAAACTTTCTAATTTTAAGGCAAAAAGGCAGATATTCCTAATATTTTGTGGCAAAAATGCAGAAATTCCTATTATTTTGAGGTAAAAAGGCTGAAATTCCCCTTACTTGGGGGCAAAAAGGCAGAAATTTCCTTTATTTTGGGGCAAAATTGCAGAATTTTCACTTACTTCAGGGTAATAAGTCAGAAATTTTCCTTATTTTGGGGCAAAAAAGACAAAAATTTTCTTTGTTTTGGGGGGAAAAGACAGAAATTACACTTATTTAGAGCCAAAAAAGCAGAAATTCCCATTATTTTGGAGCAAAAATGAAGAAATTTCCCTTTTTTATGGCAAAAAGGTATGCATTCTTCTTATTTTCGGGCAAAAAGGCAGAAATTCCCCGTATTTTGGAGCAAAATTGCAGAAATTCCCCTAATTGTGGGGCAAAATGACAGAAATTCTCTCTATGTTGAAGCAAAAAGACAGAAATTTCGTTTATTTTTGGTAAAAAGGCAGAAATTTCACTTATTTTGAGGTAGAAAGGCAGAATTTCCTCTTATTTTGAAGCAAAAATGAAGGAATTTCTCTTTTTTGTGGCATAAGGTATACATTCTTCTTATTATCTGGCAAAAAAGCAGAAATTCCCCGTATTTTGGAGCAAAATTGCAGAAATTCCCCTAATTGTGGGGCAAAAATGCAGAAATTCCGTCTATGTTGGGGCAAAAGACAGAAATTATTTCTATTTTGGGGCAAAACTAAGAAATTCCACTTATTTTGGGGCAAAATTCCAGAAATTTCCCTTCTTTGGGGGCAAAATTGCAGAAATTTTACTTAATTTGGGGCAAAATTGCAGAAATTTCACTTATTTTGGGTCAAAATTGCAGAAATTTCACTTATTTCAGGGAAAAAAGGCAGAAATTTTCCTTATTTTGGGGCAAAAAGGCAGAAATTACTAATATTTTGTGGAAAAAATGCAGAAATATCTCTTATTTTGAGGTAAAGAGGCTGAAATTTCCCTTACTTGGGGGCAAGAAGAAAGAAATTTCCCTTATTTTGGGGCAAAATTGCAGAAATTTCACTTACTTCAGGGTAATAAGTCAGAAATTTTTTTATTTTGGGGCATAAAAGACAGAAATTCACTTTGTTTTTGGGGAAAAAGATAGAAATTCCACTTATTTAGAGGCAAAAAGCAGAAATTCCCTTTATTTTGGAGCAAAAATGAAGAAATTTCCCTTTTTTATGGCAAAAAGGTATGCATTCTTCTTATTTTCGGGCAAAAAGGCAGAAATTCCCCGTATTTTGGAGCAAAATTGCAGAAATTCCCCTAATTGTGGGGCAAAAACGCAAAAATTCCATATATGTTGGGGCAAAAAGACAGAAATTCTCCTTATTTTGGGGCAAAACTCATAAATTAAACTTACTTTGGGGCAAAATTCCAGAAATTTCCATTATTTTGGGGCAAAATTGCAGAAATTTCACTTATTTTGGGGCAAAATTGAAGAAATTTCACATATTTCAGGGGAAAAAAGCAGAAATTTTCTTATTTTGGGGCAAAAAGGCAAAAATTCCTAATACTTTGTGGCAAAAATGCAGAAATTCCCCTTATTTTAAGGTAAAAAGGCTGAAATTCCTATTATTTGGGGGCAAAAAGGCAGAAATTTCCCTTATTTTCGGGCAAAATTGCAGAAAATCTTCTAATTATGGGGCAAAAAGGCAGAAATTCTCTATATGTTGGGGCAAAAAGACAGAAAATCTCCTTATTTTGGGCCAAAACTCAGAAATTCCACTTATTTTGGGGCAAAATTCCAGATATTTCCCTTATTTGGGGGCAAAATTGCAGAAATTTCCCTTATTTTGGGGCAAAATTGGAGAAATTTCACTTATTTTGGGGCAAAATTGCAGAAATTTCACTTATTTCAGGGAAAAAGGCAGAAATTTTCCTTATTTTATGGCAAAAAAGAAAAAAATTTTCTTTGTTTTGGGGGAAAAAGACAGAAATTACACTTATTTAGAGCCAAAAAAGCAGAAATTCCCCTTATTTTGGAGAAAAATGAAGAAATTTCCCTATTTTATGGCAAAAAGGTATGAATTCTTCTTATTTACAGGCAAAAAGGCAGAAATTCCCCGTATTTTGGAGCAAAATTGCAGAAATTCCCCTAATTGTGGGGCAAAAAGGCAGAAATTCCCTATATGTTAGGGCAAAAAGACAGAAATTTTCCTTATTTTGGGGCAAAACTCAGAAATTCCACTTATTTTGGGGCAAAATTCCAGAAATTTCCCTTATTTTGGGGCAAAATTGCAGAAATTTCCCTTATTTTGGGGCAAAATTGCAGAAATTTCACTTATTTTGTGGCAAAATTGCAGAGATTTCACTTATTTCAGGGAAAAAAGGCAGAAATTTTCTTTATTTTAGGGCAAAAAGGCAGAAATTCCTAATATTTTGTGGCAAAAGTGCAGAAATTCCCATTATTTTGAGGTAAAAAGGCTGAAATTTTCCTTATTTGGGGGCAAAAAGGCAGAAATTTTTCATATTTTGGGGCAAAATTGCAGAAATTTCACTTCCTTCAGGGTAATAAGTCAGAATTTTTCCTTATTTTGGGGCAAAAAATGCAAAAATTCTTTTTGTTTTGGGGGAAAAAGACAGAAATTCCACTTTTTTAGATGCAGAAATGCAGAAATTCCCCTTATTTTGGAGCAAAAATGAAAAAATTTTCTCTTTTTTATGGCAAAAAGGTATGCATTCTTCTCATTTTCGGACAAAAAGGCAGAAATTCCCCATATTTTGGAGCAAAATTGCAGAAATTCCCCTAATTGTGGGGCAAAAACGCAGAAATTCTCTATATGTTGGCGCAAAAAGACAGAAATTCTCCTTATTTTGGGGAAAAACTCAGAAATTCCACTTATTTTTGGCAAAATTCCAGAAATTTCCCTTATTTTGGGGCAAAATTGCAGAAATTTCACTTATTTCAGGGAAAAAAGGCAGAAATCTTTCTAATTTTTGGGGCAAAAAGGCAGATATTCCTAATATTTTGTGGCAAAAATGTAGAAATTCCCCTTATTTTGAGGTAAAAAGGCTGAAATTCCCCTTATTTGGAGGCAAAATGCAGAAATTTCCCTTATTTTGGGGCAAAATTGCAGAATTTTCACTTACTTCAGGGTAATAAGTCAGAAATTTTTTTTTATTTTGGGGCCAAAAAGACAGAAATTCCCTTTGTTTTGGGAGAAAAAACATAAATTCCACATATTTAGAGGAAAAAATGTAGAAATTCCCCTTATTTTGGAGCAAAAATGAAGAAATTTCCCTTTTTTATGGCAAAAAGGTATGCATTCTTCTTATTTTCGGGCAAAAAGGCAGAAATTCCCCGTATTTTGGAGCAAAATTTCAGAAATTCCCCTAAATGTGGGGCAAAAAGGCAGAAATTCTCTATATATTGGCGCAAAAAGACAAAAATTCTCATTATTTTAGGGCAAAACTCAGAAATTTTACATATATTGAAGCAAAATTCCAGAAATTTCCCGTATTTTGGGGCAAAATTGCAGAAATTTCACTTATTTCAGGGAAAAAAGGCAGAAATCTTTCTAATTTTTGGGGCAAAAAGGCAGATATTCCTAATATATTGCGGCAAAATTGCAGAAATTCCCCTTATTTTGAGGTAAAAAGGCTGAAATTCTCTTTATTTGGGGGCAAAAAGGCAGAAATTTCCCTTATTTTGGGGCAAAATTGCAGAATTTTCACTTACTTCAGGGTAATAAGTCAGAAATTTTCCTTATTTTGGGGCAAAAAAGACAAAAATTTTCTTTGTTTTGGGGGAAAAAGACAGAAATTACAGTTATTTAGAGCCAAAAAAGCAGAAATGCCCCTTATTTTGGAGCAAAAATGAAGAAATTTCCATTTTTTATGGCAAAAAGGTATGCATTCTTCTTATTTTCGGGCAAAAAGGCAGAAATTCCCCGTATTTTGGAGCAAAATTGCAGAAATTCCCCTAATTGTGGGGCAAAAGGGCAGAAATTCTCTATATGTTGGCGCAAAAGGACAGAAATTCTCCTTATTTTAGGGCAAAACTCAGAAATTTTACATATTTTGAAGCAAAATTCCAGAAATTTCCCGTATTTTGGGGCAAAATTGCAGAAATTTCACTTATTTCAGGGAAAAAAGGCAGAAATCTTTCTAATTTTTGGGGCAAAAAGGCAGATATTCCTAATATTTTGTGGCAAAAATGCAGAAATTCCCCTTATTTTGAGGTAAAAATGCTGAAATTCCGCTTATTTGGGGTCAAAAAGGCAGAAATTTCCCTTATTTTGGGGCAAAATTGCGAAATTTCACTTATTACAAGGTAATAAATAAGAAATTTTCTTATTTTGGGGCAAAAAAGACAGGAATTCCCTTTGTTTTGGGGGAAAAAGACAGAAATTCCACTTATTTAGACGCATAAAAGCAGAAATTTCCCTTATTTTGGAGCAAAAATGAAGAAATTTCCCTTTTTTATGGCAAAAATATATGCATTCTTCTTATTTTTGGGCAAAAATGCAGATATTCCCCGTATTTTGGAGCAAAATTGCAGAAATTCCCCTAATTGTGGGGCAAAAAGGCAAAAATTCCCTAAATGTTGGGGCAAAAAGACAGAAATTCTCCTTATTTTGGGGCAAAACTCAGAAATTTTACTTATTTTGGGGCAAAAATCCAGAAATTTCCTTTATTTTGGGGCAAAATTGCAGAAATTTCACTTATTTCAGGGTAATAAGTCAGAAATTTTTCCTATATTGGAGCAAAAAAGACATGAATAACCTTTGTTTTGGGGGAAAAAGACAGAAATTGCACTTATTCAGAGGCAAACAAGCAGGAATTCCCCTTATTTTGGAGCAAAAATGATAAAATTTCCCTTTTTTATGGCAAAAAGGTTTGCATTCTTCTTATTTTCGGGCAAATAGGCAGAAATTCCCCGTATTTTGGAGCAAAATTGCAGAAATTCCCCTAATTGTGGGACAAAAAGCAGAAATTCCCTATATGTTAGGGCAAAAACACAGAAATTCTCCTTATTTTGGGGCAAAACTCAGAAATTCCACTTATGTTGGGGCCAAATTCCATAAATTTCAGTTATTTTGAGGCAAAATTGCAGAAATTTCCCTTATTTTTGGGCAAAATTCCAGAAATTTCACATATTTTGTGGCAAAATTGCAGAAATTTCACTTATTTCTTGGAAAAAAGGCAGAAATTTTCCTTATTTCAGGGCAAAAAGGCAGAAATTCCTAATATTTTGTGGCAAAAATGCAAAAATTCCTTTTATTTTGAGGTAAAAAGGCTAAAATTCCTCTTATTTGGTGGCAAAAAGGCAGAAATTTCCCATATTTTGCGGCAAAATTGCAGAAATTTCACTTACTTCAGGGTAATAAGTCAGAATTTTTCTTTATTTTGGGGCAAAAAAGACCTGAAATTTTCTTTGTTTTGGGAGAAAAAGACAGAACTTCCACTTATTTAGAGGCAAAAAAGCAGAAATTCCCCTTATTTTGGAGCAAAAATGAAGAAATTTCCCTTTTTTATGGCAAAAAGTTATGCATTCTTCTTATTTTCGGGCAAAAAGGCAGAAATTCCCCGTATTTTGGAGCAAAATTGCAGAAATTCCCCTAATTGTGGGGCAAAAAGGCAGAAATTGCCTACATGTTGGGGCAAAAAGACAGAAATTCTCCTTATTTTGGGGCAAAACTCAGAAATTTCACTTATTTTTGGGCAAAATTGCAGAAATTTCACTTATTTCAGGGAAAAAAAGCAGAAATTTTCTTATTTTAGGGCAAAAAGGCAGTAGTTCCTAATATTTTGTGGCAAAAAAGCAGAAATTCCCCATTATTTTGAGGTAAAAAGGCTGAAATTCCCTTTATTTGGGGGCAAAAAGACAGAAATTTCACTTATTTTTGGGCAAAATTGCAGAAATTCCCCTAATTGTGGGGCAAAAAGGCAAAAATTCCATATATGTTGGGGCAAAAAGACAGAAATTCTTTTTATTTTTGGGCAAAACTCACAAATTCCACTTATTTTGGGGAAAATTCCAGAAATTTCCCTTATTTTGGGGCAAAATTGCAGAAATTTCCCTTATTTTGGGACAAAATTGGAGAAATTTCACTTATTTCAGGGAAAAAAGCAGAATTTTTTTTTATTTTGGGGCAAAAAGGCAGAAATTCTTAATACTTTGTGGCAAAAATGCAGAAAATCCCCTTATTTTGAGGTAAAAAGGCTGAAATTCCTATTATTTGGGGGCAAAAAGGCAGAAATTTCCCTTATTTTCGGGCAAAATTGCAGAAATTCCCCTAATTATGGGGCCAATAGGCAGAAATTCTCTATATGTTGGGGCAAAAAGACAGAAATTCTCCTTATTTTGGGGCAAACCTCAGAAATTCAACTTACTTTGGGGCAAAATTCCAGAAATTTCCCTTATTTTGGGGCAAAATTGCAGAAATTACACTTACTTCATGGTAATTAGTCAGAAATTTTTTTTATTTTGGGGCCAAAAAGACAGAAATTCCCTTTGTTTGGGAAAAAAAGAAAGAAATTCCACTTATTTAAAGGCAAAAAAGCAGAAATGCCCCTTATTTTGGAGCAAAAATGAAGAAATTTCCCTTTTTAATGGCAAAAAGGTATGCATTCTTCTTATTTTCGGGCAAAAAGGCAGAAATTCTTCGTATTTTGGAGCAAAATTGCAGAAATTCCCCTAATTGTGGGGCAAAAAGGCATAAATTCTCTATATGTTGGGGCAAAAAGACAGAAATTCTTTTTATTTTGGGGCAAAACTCAGAAATTCCACTTATTTTGGGGCAAAATTCCAGAAATTTCCCTTATTTTGGGGCAAAATTGCAGAAATTTCACTTATTTTGGGGCAAAATTGCAGAAATTTCTCTTATTTCAGGGAAAAAAAGCAGAAATTTTCTTATTTTGGAACAAAAATGCAGAAATTCCTAATATTTGGGGGCAAAAGTCATAAATTTCCCTTATTTGGGGCAAAATTTCAGAAATTTCACTTATTTCAGGGTAATAAGTCAGAAATTTTCCTTATTTTGGGGCAAAAAAGACAGGAATTCCCTTTGTTTTGGGAGAAAAAGACAGAAATTCCACTTATGTAGAGGCAAAAAAGCATAAATTCTGCTTATTTTGGAGCAAAAATTAAGAAATTTCCCTTATTTATGGCAAAAAGATATGCATTCTTCTTATTTTCGGGCAAAAAGGCAGAAATTCCCCGTATTTAGGAGCAAAATTGCAGAAATTCCCCAAATTCTGGGGCAAAATGCAGAAATTCCCTATATGTTAGGGCAAAAAGACAAAAATTCTCTTAATTTTGGGGCAAAACTCAGAAATTCCACTTATTTTGGGGCAAAATTCGAGAAATTTCCCTTATTTTGGGGCAAAATTGCAGAAATTTCACTTATTTTGGGGCAAAATAGCAGAAATTTCACTTATTTCAGGAAAAAAAGGCAGAAATTTTCATTATTTTGGGGCTAAAAGGCAGAAATTCCTAATATTTTGTGGCAAATATGAAGAAATTCCCCTTATTTTGAGGTTAAAAGGCAGAAATTCCCCTTATTTTGGGGCAAAAAGGCAGAAATTTCCCTTATTTTGGGGCAAAATTGCAGAAATTTCACTTATTTCAGTGTAATAAATCAGAAATTTTCTTATTTTGGGGCAAAAAGACAGATATTCCCTTTGTTTTGGAGGAAAAAGACAGAAATTCCACTTATTTAGAGGCAAAAAAGCAGAAATTCCCCTTATTTTGAAGCAAAAATTAAGAAATTTCCCTTATTTATTGCAAAAAGGTATGCATTCTTCTTATTTTCGGGCAAAAAGGCAGAAATTCCTCGTATTTTGGAGCAAAATTACAGAAATTCCCCTAATTGTGGGGCAAAAAGGCAGAAATTCCTGATATGTTAGGGCAAAAAGACAGAAATTCTCTTTATTTTGGGGAAAAACTCGGAAATTCCACTTATTTTGGGGGAAATTTTCGAAATTTCTTTTATTTTGGGGAAAAATTGCAGAAATTTCACTTATTTTGGGGCAAAATTGAAGAAATTTCACTTATTTCAGGGAAAAAAGCAGAAATTTTCCTTATTTTGGGGCAAAAAGGCAGAAATTCCTAATATTTTGTGGCAAAAATGCAGAAATTCCCCTTATTTTGAGATAAAAAGGCTGAAATTCCCCTTATTTGGGGGCAAAAAGGCAGTAATTTCCCTTATTTTGGGGCAAAATTGCAGAAATTTCACTTATTTTAGGGAAAAAAGGCAAAAATTTTCCTTATTTTGGGGCAAAAAGGCAGAAATTCCTAATATTTTGTTACAAAAATGCAGAAATTCCCCTTATTTTGAGGTAAAAAGGCTGAAATTCCCCTTATTTGGGGGCAAAAAGGCAGAAATTTCCCTTATTTTGGGGCAAAATTGCAGAAATTTCACTTACTTCAGGGTAATAAGTCAGAAATTTTTTTTATTTTAGGGAAAAAAAGACAGAAATTCCCTTTGTTTTGGGGGAAAAAGAGAGAAATTCCACTTATTTAGAGGCAAAAAAGCAGAAATTCCCTTTATATTGGAGCAAAAATGAAGAAATTTTCTTTTTTTATGGCAAAAAGGTATGCATTCTTCTTATTATCGGGCAAAAATGCAGAAATTCTCCGTATTGTGGAGGAAAATTGCAGAAATTCCCCTAATTGTGGGGCAAAAAGTCAAAAATTCCCTATATGTTAGGGTAAAAAGACAGAAATTCTTTTTATTTTGGGGCAAAACTCAGAAATTCCACTTACTTTGGGGCAAAATTCCAGAAGTTTCCATTATTTTGGGGCAAAATTACAGAAATTTCACTTATTTTGGGGCAAAATTGCAGAAATTTCACTTATTTCAGGAAAAAAAGGAGAAATTTTCTTATTTTGGGGCAAAAAGGCAAAAATAGCTAATATTTTGTGGCAAAAATGCAGAAATTCCCCTTATTTTGAGGTAAAAAGGGTGAAAATCCCCTTATTTGGGGGGAAAAAGGCAGAAATTTCCCTTATTTTCGGGCAAAATTGCAGAAATTCCCCTAATTGTGGGGCAAAAAGGCAGAAATTCTCTATATGTTGGGGCAAAAAGACAGAAATTCTCTTAATTTTAGGGCAAAAATCAGAAATTCCACATATTTTTTGGCAAAATTCCAGAAAATTCCCATATTTTGGGGCAAAATTGCAGCAATTTCACTTATTTTTGGGCAAAATTGATGAAATTTCACTTATTTTGGGGCAAAATTGCAGAAATTTCACTTATTTCAGGGAAAAAAGGCAGAAATTTTTCTAATTTTTGGGGCAAAAAGGCAGAAATTCCTAATATTTTGTGGCAAAAATTCCCCTTATTTTGAGGTAAAAAGGCTGAAATTCCCCTTATTTGGGGGCAGAAAGGCAGAAATTTCCCTTATTTTGGGGCAAAATTGCAGAAATTACACTTACTTCAGCGCAATAAGTCAGAAATTTTCTTATATTTTGGGGCCATAAAGACAGAAATTCCCTTTGTTTTGAAAGAAAAAGACAGAAATTCCACTTATTTAGAGGCAAGAAAGCAGAAATTTCCCTTATTTTGGGGCAAAAGTGCAGAAATTACACTTATTTTCGGGCAAAATTGCAGAAATTTCCCTTATTTCAGGAAAAAAAAGCAGAAATTTTCTTATTTTGGAACAAAAAGGCAGAAATTCCTAATATTTTGTGGCAAAAATGCAGAAATTCCCCTTATTTTGAGGTAAAAAGGCTAAAATTCCCCTTATTTGGGGGCAAAAAGGCAGTAATTTCCCTTATTTTAAGGCAAAATTGCAGAAATTTCACTTATTTTAGGGAAAAAAGGCAAAAATTTTCCTTATTTTGGGGCAAAAAAGCAGAAATTCCTAATATTTTGTTGCAAAAATGCAGAAATTCCCCTTATTTTTAGGTAAAAAGGCTGAAATTCCCCTTATTTGGGGGCAAAAAGGCAGAAATTTCCCTTATTTTGGGGCAAAATTGCAGAAATTTCACTTACTTCAGGGTAATAAGTCAGAAATTTTTTTTATTTTAGGGCAAAAAAGACAGAAATTCCCATTGTTTTGGGGGAAAAAGAGAGAAATTCCACTTATTTAGAGACAAAAAAGCAGAAATTCCCTTTATATTGAAGCAAAAATGAAGAAATTTTCTTTTTTTATGGCAAAAAGGTATGCATTCTTCTTATTATCGGGCAAAAAGGCAGAAATTCTCCGTATTGTGGAGGAAAATTGCAGAAATTCCCCTAATTGTGGGGCAAAAAGTCAAATATTCCCTATATGTTAGGGTAAAAACACAGAAATTCTTTTTATTTTGGGGCAAAACTCAGAAATTCCACTTACTTTGGGGCAATATTCCAGAAATTTCCCTTATTTGGGGGCAAAATTACAGAAATTTCACTTATTTTGGGGCAGAATTGCAGAAATTTCACTTATTTCAGGAAAAAAAAGGAGAAATTTTCTTATTTTGGGGCAAAAAGGCAAAAATAGCTAATATTTTGTGGCAAAAATGCAGAAACTCCCCTTATTTTGAGGTAAAAAGGGTGAAATTCCCCTTATTTGGGAAGAAAAAGGCAGAAATTTCCCTTATTTTCGGGCAAAATTGCAGAAATTCCCCTAATTGTGGGACAAAAAGGCAGAAATTCTCTATATGTTGGGGCAAAAACACAAAAAGTCTCCTGATTTTAGGGCAAAAATCAGAAATTCCACATATTTTGGGGCAAAATTCCAGAAATTTCCCGTATTTTGGGGCAAAATTGCAGCAATTTCACTTATTTTTGGGCAAAATTGATGAAATTTCACTTATTATGGGGCAAAATTGCAGAAATTTCACTTATTTCAGTAAAAAAAGGCAGAAATTTTTCTAATTTTTGGGGCAAAAAGGCAGAAATTCCTAATATTTTGTGGCAAAAATGCAGAAATTCCCCTTATTTTAAGGTAAAATAGCTGAAATTCCCCTTATTTTGGGGCAGAAAGGCAGAAATTTCCCTTATTTTGGGGCAAAATTGCAGAAATTACACTTACTTCAGGGTAATAAGTCAGAAATTTTCTTTTATTTTGGGGCCAAAAAGACAGAAATTCCCTTTGTTTTGGGAGAAAAAACAGAAATTCCACTTATTTAGAGACAAGAAAGCAGAAATTCCCCTTATTTTGGAGCATAAATGAAGAAATTTCCTTTTTTATGGCAAAAAGGTATGCATTCTTCTTATTTTCGGGCAAAAAGGCAGAAATTCCCCGTATTTTGGTGCAAAGTTGCAGAAATTTCCCTAATTGTGGGGCAAAAAGGCAGAAATTCCCTATATGTTACGTCAAAAAGACAGAAATTCTCCTTATTTTGGGGCAAAACTCAGTAATTCCACTTATTTTGGGGCAAAATTCCAGAAATTTCCCTTATTTTGGGGCAAAATTGCAGAAATTTCACTTATTTTGGGGCAAAATTGCAGATATTTCACTTATTTTAGGGAAAAAGGGCAGAAATTTTCCTTATTTTTGGGCAAAAAGGAAGAAATTCCCCTTATTTTGAGGTAAAAAGGCTGAAATTTCCCTTATTTGGGGGCAAAAAGGCAGAAATTTCCCTTATTTTGGGGAAAAATGGAAAAAATTTCACTTATTTCAGGGTAATAAGTCAGAAATATTTCTTATTTTGGGGCAAAAAAGACAGAAATTCCCTTTGTTTTGGGGGAAAAAGACAGAAATTCCACTTATTTAGAGGCAAAAAATCAGAAATTCCGCTTATTTTGGAGCAAAAATGAGGAAATTTCCCTTTTTAATGGCAAAAAGGTATGCATTCTTCTTATTATCGGGCAAAAAGGCAGAAATTCCCCGTATTTTGGAGCAAAATTGCAGAAATTCCCCTAATTGTGGGGCAAAAAGGCAGAAATTTTCTATATGTTGGGGCAAAAAGACAGAAATTCTCCTTATTATGGGGCAAAACTAATAAATTCCACTTATTTTGAGGCAAAATACCAGAAATTTCTCTTAATTTGGGGCAAAATTGCAGAAATTTCACCTATTTTTGGGCAAAATTGCAGAAATTTCACTTATTACAGGAAAAAATGGCAGAAATTTTCCTTATTTTAAGGAAAAGAGGCAGAAATTCCTAATATTTTGTGGCAAAAATGCAGAAATTCCCCTTATTTTAAGGTAAAAAGTCTGAAATTCCCCTTATTTGGGGACAAAAAGGCAGAAATTTCCCTTATTTTGGGGCAAAATTGTAGAAATTTCACTTATTTTGGGGCAAAATTGCAAAAATTTTACTTATTTAAGGGAAAAAATGCAGAAATTTTCCTTATTTTGGGGCAAAAAGGCAGAAATTCCTAATATTTTGTGGCAAAAATGCAAAATTTACTCTTATTTTGATGTAAAAAGGCTGAAATTCCCCTTATTTGAGGGCAAAAAAGCAGAAATTTCTATTATTTTGGGGCAAACTTGCAGAAATTTCACTTACTTCAGGGTAATAAGTCAGAATTTTTCCTTATTTTGGGAAAAAAAACAGAAATTCTTTTTGTTTTGGGGGAAAAAGACAGAAATTCCACTTATTTAAAGGCAAAAAAGCAGAAATTCCCCTTATTTTGGAGCAAAAATGAAGAAATTTCCCTTTTTTATGGCAAAAAGGTATGCATTCTTCTTATTTTCGAGCAAAAAGGCAGAAATTGACCGTATTTTGGAGCAAAATTGCAGAAATTCCGCTAATTGTGGGGCAAAAAGGCAGAAATTCCCTATATGTTGCGGCAAAAAGACAGAAATTCTCCTTATTTTAGGGCAAAACTAAAAAATTCCACTTATTTTGGGGCAAAATTCCAGAAATTTCCTTTATTTTTGGGCAAAATTGCAGAAATTTCACTTATTTTGGGGCAAATTTGCAGAAATTTCACTTATTTCAGGGAAAAAAAGCAGAAATTTTCTTCTTTTGGGGCAAAAAGGCAGAAATTCCTAATATTTTGTGGCAAAAATGCAGAAATTCCCCTTATTTTGAGATAAAAAGCTGAAATTCCCCTTATTTGGGGGCAAAAAGGCAGAAATTTCCCTTATTTTGGGGCAAAATTGCAGAAATTTAACTTATTTCAGGGTAATAAGTCCGAAATTTTCCTTATTTTGGGGCAAAAAAGACAGGAATTCCCTTTGTTTTGGGGTAAAAAACAGAAATTCCACTTATTTAGAGGCAAAAAAGCAGAAATTCCCCTTTTTGGAGCAAAAATGAAGAAATTTCCCTTATTTATGGCAAAAAGGTATGCATTCTTCTTATTTTCCGGCAAAAAGGCAGAAATTCCCTGTATTTTGGAGCAAAATTGCAGAAATTCCGCTAATTGTGGGGCAAAAAGGCAGAAGTTCTCTATATTTTGGGACAAAAATACAGAAATTCTCCTTATTTTGTGGCAAAACTCAGAAATTCCACTTAATTTGGGGCAAAATTCCAGAAATTTCCCTTATTTTGGGGCAAAACTGCAGAAATTTCACTTATTTTAGGGCAAACTTGCAGAAATTTCACTTATGTAAGGGAAAAAAGGCAGAAATTTTCTTTATTTTGGGGCAAAAATGCAGAAATTCCTAATATTTTGTGGCAAAAATGCAGAAATTTCCCTTATTTTGAGGTAAAAAGGCTGAATTTTCCCCTTATTTTGGGGCAAAAAGGCAGAAATTTTCCTTATTTTGGGGCAAAATTGCAGAAATTTCACTTATTTCAGGGTAATAAGTCAGAAATTTTCCTTATTTTGGGGCAAAAAAGACAGAAATTCCCTTTGTTTTTGGGGAAAAATACAGAAATTCCACTTATTTAGAAGCAAAAAAGCAGAAATTCCCCTTATTTTGGATCAAAAATGAAGAAATTTCCCTTTTTTATGGCAAAAAGGTATGCATTCTTCTTATTTTCAGGCAAAAGGGCAGAAATTCTTCGTATTTTGGAGCAAAATTGCAGAAATTCCCCTAATTGTAAGGCAAAAAGGCAGAAATTCCCTATATGTTGGGGCATAAAGATAGAAATTCTCCTTATTTTGGTGCAGAACTCAAAAATTAAACATATTTTGAGGCAAAATTCCAGAAATTTCCCTTATTTTGGGGCAAAATTGCAGAAATTTCACTTATTTTGGGGCAAAATTCCAGAAATTTTCCTTATTTGGGGGCAAAATTGCAGAAATTTCACTTATTTTGGGGCAAAATTGCAGAAATTTCACTTATTTCAGGGAAAAAATGCTGAAATTTTCTTTATTTTGGGGCAAAAAGGCAGAAATTTCAAATATTTTGTGGCAAAAATGCCGAAATTCCCCTTATTTTGAGGTAAAAATGCTGAAATTCCCCTTATTTTGGAGCAAAAAGGCAAAAATTTCCCTTATTTTGGGGCAAAATTGCAGAAATTTCACTTACTTCAGGGTAAAAAGTCAGAATTTTTCCTTATTTTGGGACAAAAATACAGGAATTCCCTATGCTTTGAGGGAAAAAGACAGAAATTCCACTTATTTAATGGCAAAAAATCAGAAATTCCGCTTATTTTGGGGCAAAAATGAAGAAATTTCTATTTTTTATGGCAAAAAGGTATACTTTCTTCTTATTTTTGGGCAAAAAGGCAGAAATTCCCCGTATTTTGAAGCAAAATTGCAGAAATTCCCCTAATTGTGGGACAAAGAGCAGAAATTCCCTATTTGTTAGAGCAAAAAGACAGAAATTCTCCTTATTTTGGGGCAAAACTCAGTAATTCCACTTATTGGGGCAAAATTCCAGAAATTTCCCTTATTTTGGGGCAAAATTGCAAAAATTTCACTTATTTCAGGGAAGAAGGGCAGAAATTTTTTATTTTGGGGCAAAAAGGCAGAAATTCCTCTTATTTTGAGGTAAAAAGGCTGAAATTTCCCTTATTTGGGGATAAAAAGGCAGATATTTCCCTTAATTTGGGAAAAAATTGAAGAAATTTCACTTATTTCAGGTTAATAAGTCAGAAATATTTTTTATTTTGGGGCAAAAAATACAGAAATTCCCTTTGTTTTGGGGGAAAAAGACAAAAATTCCAGTTATTTTTAGGCAAAAAAGCAGAAATTCCCCTTATTTTGGAGCAAAAATGAAGAAATTTCCCTTTTTTATGGCAAAAATTTATGCATTCTTCTTATTATCGGGCAAAAAGGCAGAAATTCCCCGTATTTTGGAGCAAAATTGCAGAAATTCCCATAATTTTAAGGAAAAAAGCAGAAATTCTCTATAGGTTGGGGCAAAAATACAGAAATTCTCCTAATTTTGGGGCAAAAATCAGAAATTCCACTTATTTTGGGGCAAAATACAAGAAAATTCCCTTATTTTGGGGCAAAATTGGAGAAATTTCACTTATTTTGGGGCAAAATTGCAGAAATTTCACTTATTTCAGGGAAAAAAGGTAGAAATTTTCTTATTTTGGGGCAAAAAGGCAGAAATTCCTAATAATTTGTTGCAAAAATGAAGAAATTCCTTTTATTTTGAGGTAAAAAGGCTGAAATTCCCCTTATTAGGGGGCAAAAATGCAGAAATTACCCTTATTTTGGGGCAAAATTGCAGAAATTTCCCTTATTTTTGGGCAAAATTGCAGAAATTTAAATTATTTTGGGGCAAAATTGCAGAAATTTCACTTACTTCAGGGTAATAAGCCAGAAATTTTCCTTATTTTGGGGCAAAAAAGACAGAAATTCCCTTTGTTTTAGGGGAAAAAAACAGAAATTCCACTTATTTAGAGGCAAAAAAGCAGAAATTCCCTTTATTTTGAAGCAAAAATGAAGAAATTTCCCTTTTTTATTGCAAAAAGGTATGCATTCTTCTTATTTTCAGGCAAAAAGGCAGAAATTCTTCATATTTTGGTGCAAAATTGCAGAAATTCCCCTAATTGTGGGGCAAAAAGGCAGAAATTCTCTAAATGTTGGGGCAAGAAGACAGAAATTCTCCTTATTTTGGGGCAAAACACAGAAATTCCACTTATTTTGGGGCAAAATTCCAGAAATTTCTCTTAGTTGGAGCAAAATTGCAGAAATTTCACTTATTTTGGGGCAAAATTGTAGAAATTTCACTTATTTTGGGGCAAAATTGAAGAAATTTCACTTATTTCAGGGAAAAAAGGCAGAAATTTTCCTTATTTTGGTGCAAAAAGGCAGAAATTCCTAATATTTTGTGGCAAAATAAAGAAATTACCCTTATTTTGAGGTAAAAATGCTGAAATTCCCCTTATTTGGGGCCAAAAAGAAGAAATTTTTCATATTTTGGGGAAAAATTGCAGAAATTTCACTTACTTCAGGGTAATAAGTCAGAATTTTTCCTTATTTTGGGGCAAGAAATAAAGAAATTCCCTTTGTTTTGGGGGAAAAAGACAGAAATTCCACTTATTTAGAGGCAAAAAAGCAGAAATTCCCCTTATTTTGGAGCAAAAATGAAGATATTTCCCGTTTTTATGGCAAAAAGGTATGCATTCTTCTTATTTTCGGGCAAAAAGGCAGAAATTCCCCGTATTTTGGTGCAAAATTGCAAAAATTTCCCTAATTGTGGGGCAAAAAGGCAGAAATTCCCTATATGTTACGTCAAAAAGACAGAAATTCTCCTTATTTTGGGGCAAAACTCAGTAATTCCACTTATTTTGGGGCAAAATTCCAGAAATTTCCCTTATTTTGGGGCAAAATTGCAGAAATTTCACTTATTTTGGGGCAAAATTGCAGATATTTCACTTATTTTAGGGAAAAAGGGCAGAAATTTTCCTTATTTTTGGGCAAAAAGGAAGAAATTCCCCTTATTTTGAGGTAAAAAGGCTGAAATTTCCCTTATTTGGGGGCAAAAAGGCAGAAATTTCCCTTATTTTGGGGAAAAATGGAAAAAATTTCACTTATTTCAGGGTAATAAGTCAGAAATATTTCTTATTTTGGGGCAAAAAAGACAGAAATTCCCTTTGTTTTGGGGGAAAAAGACAGAAATTCCACTTATTTAGAGGCAAAAAATCAGAAATTCCGCTTATTTTGGAGCAAAATGAGGAAATTTCCCTTTTTAATGGCAAAAAGGTATGCATTCTTCTTATTATCGGGCAAAAAGGCAGAAATTCCCCGTATTTTGGAGCAAAATTGCAGAAATTCCCCTAATTGTGGGGCAAAAAGGCAGAAATTTTCTATATGTTGGGGCAAAAAGACAGAAATTCTCCTTATTATGGGGCAAAACTAATAAATTCCACTTATTTTGAGGCAAAATACCAGAAATTTCTCTTAATTTGGGGCAAAATTGCAGAAATTTCACCTATTTTTGGGCAAAATTGCAGAAATTTCACTTATTACAGGGAAAAATGGCAGAAATTTTCCTTATTTTAAGGAAAAGAGGCAGAAATTCCTAATATTTTGTGGCAAAAATGCAGAAATTCCCCTTATTTTAAGGTAAAAAGTCTGACATTCCCCTTATTTGGGGACAAAAAGGCAGAAATTTCCCTTATTTTGGGGCAAAATTGTAGAAATTTCACTTATTTTGGGGCAAAATTGCAAAAATTTTACTTATTTAAGGGAAAAAATGCAGAAATTTTCCTTATTTTGGGGCAAAAAGGCAGAAATTCCTAATATTTTGTGGCAAAAATGCAAAATTTACTCTTATTTTGATGTAAAAAGGCTGAAATTCCCCTTATTTGAGGGCAAAAAAGCAGAAATTTCTATTATTTTGGGGCAAACTTGCAGAAATTTCACTTACTTCAGGGTAATAAGTCAGAATTTTTCCTTATTTTGGGAAAAAAAACAGAAATTCTTTTTGTTTTGGGGGAAAAAGACAGAAATTCCACTTATTTAAAGGCAAAAAAGCAGAAATTCCCCTTATTTTGGAGCAAAAATGAAGAAATTTCCCTTTTTTATGGCAAAAAGGTATGCATTCTTCTTATTTTCGAGCAAAAAGGCAGAAATTGACCGTATTTTGGAGCAAAATTGCAGAAATTCCGCTAATTGTGGGGCAAAAAGGCAGAAATTCCCTATATGTTGCGGCAAAAAGACAGAAATTCTCCTTATTTTAGGGCAAAACTAAAAAATTCCACTTATTTTGGGGCAAAATTCCAGAAATTTCCTTTATTTTTGGGCAAAATTGCAGAAATTTCACTTATTTTGGGGCAAATTTGCAGAAATTTCACTTATTTCAGGGAAAAAAAGCAGAAATTTTCTTCTTTTGGGACAAAAAGGCAGAAATTCCTAATATTTTGTGGCAAAAATGCAGAAATTCCCCTTATTTTGAGATAAAAAGCTGAAATTCCCCTTATTTGGGGGCAAAAAGGCAGAAATTTCCCTTATTTTGGGGCAAAATTGCAGAAATTTAACTTATTTCAGGGTAATAAGTCCGAAATTTTCCTTATTTTGGGGCAAAAAAGACAGGAATTCCCTTTGTTTTGGGGTAAAAAACAGAAATTCCACTTATTTAGAGGCAAAAAAGCAGAAATTCCCCTTTTTGGAACAAAAATGAAGAAATTTCCCTTATTTATGGCAAAAAGGTATGCATTCTTCTTATTTTCCGGCAAAAAGGCAGAAATTCCCCGTATTTTGGAGCAAAATTGCAGAAATTCCGCTAATTGTGGGGCAAAAAGGCAGAAGTTCTCTATATTTTGGGACAAAAATACAGAAATTCTCCTTATTTTGTGGCAAAACTCAGAAATTCCACTTAATTTGGGGCAAAATTCCAGAAATTTCCCTTATTTTGGGGCAAAACTGCAGAAATTTCACTTATTTTAGGGCAAACTTGCAGAAATTTCACTTATGTAAGGGAAAAAAGGCAGAAATTTTCTTTATTTTGGGGCAAAAATGCAGAAATTCCTAATATTTTGTGGCAAAAATGCAGAAATTTCCCTTATTTTGAGGTAAAAAGGCTGAATTTTCCCCTTATTTTGGGGCAAAAAGGCAGAAATTTTCCTTATTTTGGGGCAAAATTGCAGAAATTTCACTTATTTCAGGGTAATAAGTCAGAAATTTTCCTTATTTTGGGGCAAAAAAGACAGAAATTCCCTTTGTTTTGGGGGAAAATACAGAAATTCCACTTATTTAGAAGCAAAAAAGCAGAAATTCCCCTTATTTTGGATCAAAAATGAAGAAATTTCCCTTTTTTATGGCAAAAAGGTATGCATTCTTCTTATTTTCAGGCAAAAGGGCAGAAATTCTTCGTATTTTGGAGCAAAATTGCAGAAATTCCCCTAATTGTAAGGCAAAAAGGCAGAAATTCCCTATATGTTGGGGCATAAAGATAGAAATTCTCCTTATTTTGGTGCAGAACTCAAAAATTAAACATATTTTGAGGCAAAATTCCAGAAATTTCCCTTATTTTGGGGCAAAATTGCAGAAATTTCACTTATTTTGGGGCAAAATTCCAGAAATTTTCCTTTTTTGGGGGCAAAATTGCAGAAATTTCACTTATTTTGGGGCAAAATTGCAGAAATTTCACTTATTTCAGGGAAAAAATGCTGAAATTTTCTTTATTTTGGGGCAAAAAGGCAGAAATTTCAAATATTTTGTGGCAAAAATGCCGAAATTCCCCTTATTTTGAGGTAAAAATGCTGAAATTCCCCTTATTTGGGAGCAAAAAGGCAAAAATTTCCCTTATTTTGGGGCAAAATTGCAGAAATTTCACTTACTTCAGGGTAAAAAGTCAGAATTTTTCCTTATTTTGGGACAAAAATACAGGAATTCCCTATGCTTTGAGGGAAAAAGACAGAAATTCCACTTATTTAATGGCAAAAAATCAGAAATTCCGCTTATTTTGGGGCAAAAATGAAGAAATTTCTATTTTTTATGGCAAAAAGGTATACTTTCTTCTTATTTTCGGGCAAAAAGGCAGAAATTCCCCGTATTTTGAAGCAAAATTGCAGAAATTCCCCTAATTGTGGGACAAAGAGCAGAAATTCCCTATTTGTTAGAGCAAAAAGACAGAAATTCTCCTTATTTTGGGGCAAAACTCAGTAATTCCACTTATTGGGGCAAAATTCCAGAAATTTTCCTTATTTTGGGGCAAAATTGCAAAAATTTCACTTATTTCAGGGAAGAAGGGCAGAAATTTTTTATTTTGGGGCAAAAAGGCAGAAATTCCTCTTATTTTGAGGTAAAAAGGCTGAAATTTCCCTTATTTGGGGATAGAAAGGCAGATATTTCCCTTATTTTGGGAAAAAATTGAAGAAATTTCACTTATTTCAGGTTAATAAGTCAGAAATATTTTTTATTTTGGGGCAAAAAATACAGAAATTCCCTTTGTTTTGGGGGAAAAAGACAAAAATTCCAGTTATTTTTAGGCAAAAAAGCAGAAATTCCCCTTATTTTGGAGCAAAAATGAAGAAATTTCCCTTTTTTATGGCAAAAATTTATGCATTCTTCTTATTATCGGGCAAAAAGGCAGAAATTCCCCGTATTTTGGAGCAAAATTGCAGAAATTCCCATAATTTTAAGGAAAAAAGCAGAAATTCTCTATAGGTTGGGGCAAAAATACAGAAATTCTCCTAATTTTGCGGCAAAAATCAGAAATTCCACTTATTTTGGGGCAAAATACAAGAAAATTCCCTTATTTTGGGGCAAAATTGGAGAAATTTCACTTATTTTGGGGCAAAATTGCAGAAATTTCACTTATTTCAGGGAAAAAAGGTAGAAATTTTCTTATTTTGGGGCAAAAAGGCAGAAATTCCTAATAATTTGTTGCAAAAATGAAGAAATTCCCCTTATTTTGAGGTAAAAAGGCTGAAATTCCCCTTATTAGGGG
Source organism: Micromys minutus (assembly GCF_963924665.1). Lineage (NCBI taxonomy): Eukaryota > Metazoa > Chordata > Mammalia > Rodentia > Muridae > Micromys > Micromys minutus. The sequence goes on from NW_027667605.1 coordinate 347,487, forward strand.
GCAAAAATGCAGAAATTACCCTTATTTTGGGGCAAAATTGCAGAAATTTCCCTTATTTTTGGGCAAAATTGCAGAAATTTACCTTATTTTGGGGCAAAATTGCAGAAATTTCACTTACTTCAGGGTAATAAGCCAGAAATTTTCCTTATTTTGGGGCAAAAAAGACAGAAATTCCCTTTGTTTTAGGGGAAAAAAACAGAAATTCCACTTATTTAGAGGCAAAAAAGCAGAAATTCCCTTTATTTTGAAGCAAAAATGAAGAAATTTCCCTTTTTTATTGCAAAAAGGTATGCATTCTTCTTATTTTCAGGCAAAAAGGCAGAAATTCTTCATATTTTGGTGCAAAATTGCAGAAATTCCCCTAATTGTGGGGCAAAAAGGCAGAAATTCTCTAAATGTTGGGGCAAGAAGACAGAAATTCTCCTTATTTTGGGGCAAAACACAGAAATTCCACTTATTTTGGGGCAAAATTCCAGAAATTTCTCTTAGTTGGAGCAAAATTGCAGAAATTTCACTTATTTTGGGGCAAAATTGTAGAAATTTCACTTATTTTGGGGCAAAATTGAAGAAATTTCACTTATTTCAGGGAAAAAAGGCAGAAATTTTCCTTATTTTGGGGCAAAAAGGCAGAAATTCCTAATATTTTGTGGCAAAAATAAAGAAATTACCCTTATTTTGAGGTAAAAATGCTGAAATTCCCCTTATTTGGGGCCAAAAAGAAGAAATTTTTCATATTTTGGGGAAAAATTGCAGAAATTTCACTTACTTCAGGGTAATAAGTCAGAATTTTTCCTTATTTTGGGGCAAGAAATACAGAAATTCCCTTTGTTTTGGGGGAAAAAGACAGAAATTCCACTTATTTAGAGGCAAAAAAGCAGAAATTCCCCTTATTTTGGAGCAAAAATGAAGATATTTCCCGTTTTTATGGCAAAAAGGTATGCATTCTTCTTATTTTCGGGCAAAAAGGCAGAAATTCCCCGTATTTTGGTGCAAAATTGCAAAAATTTCCCTAATTGTGGGGCAAAAAGGCAGAAATTCCCTATATGTTACGTCAAAAAGACAGAAATTCTCCTTATTTTGGGGCAAAACTCAGTAATTCCACTTATTTTGGGGCAAAATTCCAGAAATTTCCCTTATTTTGGGGCAAAATTGCAGAAATTTCACTTATTTTGGGGCAAAATTGCAGATATTTCACTTATTTTAGGGAAAAAGGGCAGAAATTTTCCTTATTTTTGGGCAAAAAGGAAGAAATTCCCCTTATTTTGAGGTAAAAAGGCTGAAATTTCCCTTATTTGGGGGCAAAAAGGCAGAAATTTCCCTTATTTTGGGGCAAAATGGAAAAAATTTCACTTATTTCAGGGTAATAAGTCAGAAATATTTCTTATTTTGGGGCAAAAAAGACAGAAATTCCCTTTGTTTTGGGGGAAAAAGACAGAAATTCCACTTATTTAGAGGCAAAAAATCAGAAATTCCGCTTATTTTGGAGCAAAAATGAGGAAATTTCCCTTTTTAATGGCAAAAAGGTATGCATTCTTCTTATTATCGGGCAAAAAGGCAGAAATTCCCCGTATTTTGGAGCAAAATTGCAGAAATTCCCCTAATTGTGGGGCAAAAAGGCAGAAATTTTCTATATGTTGGGGCAAAAAGACAGAAATTCTCCTTATTATGGGGCAAAACTAATAAATTCCACTTATTTTGAGGCAAAATACCAGAAATTTCTCTTAATTTGGGGCAAAATTGCAGAAATTTCACCTATTTTTGGGCAAAATTGCAGAAATTTCACTTATTACAGGGAAAAATGGCAGAAATTTTCCTTATTTTAAGGAAAAGAGGCAGAAATTCCTAATATTTTGTGGCAAAAATGCAGAAATTCCCCTTATTTTAAGGTAAAAAGTCTGACATTCCCCTTATTTGGGGACAAAAAGGCAGAAATTTCCCTTATTTTGGGGCAAAATTGTAGAAATTTCACTTATTTTGGGGCAAAATTGCAAAAATTTTACTTATTTAAGGGAAAAAATGCAGAAATTTTCCTTATTTTGGGGCAAAAAGGCAGAAATTCCTAATATTTTGTGGCAAAAATGCAAAATTTACTCTTATTTTGATGTAAAAAGGCTGAAATTCCCCTTATTTGAGGGCAAAAAAGCAGAAATTTCTATTATTTTGGGGCAAACTTGCAGAAATTTCACTTACTTCAGGGTAATAAGTCAGAATTTTTCCTTATTTTGGGAAAAAAAACAGAAATTCTTTTTGTTTTGGGGGAAAAAGACAGAAATTCCACTTATTTAAAGGCAAAAAAGCAGAAATTCCCCTTATTTTGGAGCAAAAATGAAGAAATTTCCCTTTTTTATGGCAAAAAGGTATGCATTCTTCTTATTTTCGAGCAAAAAGGCAGAAATTGACCGTATTTTGGAGCAAAATTGCAGAAATTCCGCTAATTGTGGGGCAAAAAGGCAGAAATTCCCTATATGTTGCGGCAAAAAGACAGAAATTCTCCTTATTTTAGGGCAAAACTAAAAAATTCCACTTATTTTGGGGCAAAATTCCAGAAATTTCCTTTATTTTTGGGCAAAATTGCAGAAATTTCACTTATTTTGGGGCAAATTTGCAGAAATTTCACTTATTTCAGGGAAAAAAAGCAGAAATTTTCTTCTTTTGGGACAAAAAGGCAGAAATTCCTAATATTTTGTGGCAAAAATGCAGAAATTCCCCTTATTTTGAGATAAAAAGCTGAAATTCCCCTTATTTGGGGGCAAAAAGGCAGAAATTTCCCTTATTTTGGGGCAAAATTGCAGAAATTTAACTTATTTCAGGGTAATAAGTCCGAAATTTTCCTTATTTTGGGGCAAAAAAGACAGGAATTCCCTTTGTTTTGGGGTAAAAAACAGAAATTCCACTTATTTAGAGGCAAAAAAGCAGAAATTCCCCTTTTTGGAACAAAAATGAAGAAATTTCCCTTATTTATGGCAAAAAGGTATGCATTCTTCTTATTTTCCGGCAAAAAGGCAGAAATTCCCCGTATTTTGGAGCAAAATTGCAGAAATTCCGCTAATTGTGGGGCAAAAAGGCAGAAGTTCTCTATATTTTGGGACAAAAATACAGAAATTCTCCTTATTTTGTGGCAAAACTCAGAAATTCCACTTAATTTGGGGCAAAATTCCAGAAATTTCCCTTATTTTGGGGCAAAATTGCAGAAATTTCACTTATTTCAGGGAAAAAATGCTGAAATTTTCTTTATTTTGGGGCAAAAAGGCAGAAATTTCAAATATTTTGTGGCAAAAATGCCGAAATTCCCCTTATTTTGAGGTAAAAATGCTGAAATTCCCCTTATTTGGGAGCAAAAAGGCAAAAATTTCCCTTATTTTGGGGCAAAATTGCAGAAATTTCACTTACTTCAGGGTAAAAAGTCAGAATTTTTCCTTATTTTGGGACAAAAATACAGGAATTCCCTATGCTTTGAGGGAAAAAGACAGAAATTCCACTTATTTAATGGCAAAAAATCAGAAATTCCGCTTATTTTGGGGCAAAAATGAAGAAATTTCTATTTTTTATGGCAAAAAGGTATACTTTCTTCTTATTTTCGGGCAAAAAGGCAGAAATTCCCCGTATTTTGAAGCAAAATTGCAGAAATTCCCCTAATTGTGGGACAAAGAGCAGAAATTCCCTATTTGTTAGAGCAAAAAGACAGAAATTCTCCTTATTTTGGGGCAAAACTCAGTAATTCCACTTATTGGGGCAAAATTCCAGAAATTTCCCTTATTTTGGGGCAAAATTGCAAAAATTTCACTTATTTCAGGGAAGAAGGGCAGAAATTTTTTATTTTGGGGCAAAAAGGCAGAAATTCCTCTTATTTTGAGGTAAAAAGGCTGAAATTTCCCTTATTTGGGGATAGAAAGGCAGATATTTCCCTTATTTTGGGAAAAAATTGAAGAAATTTCACTTATTTCAGGTTAATAAGTCAGAAATATTTTTTATTTTGGGGCAAAAAATACAGAAATTCCCTTTGTTTTGGGGGAAAAAGACAAAAATTCCAGTTATTTTTAGGCAAAAAAGCAGAAATTCCCCTTATTTTGGAGCAAAAATGAAGAAATTTCCCTTTTTTATGGCAAAAATTTATGCATTCTTCTTATTATCGGGCAAAAAGGCAGAAATTCCCCGTATTTTGGAGCAAAATTGCAGAAATTCCCATAATTTTAAGGAAAAAAGCAGAAATTCTCTATAGGTTGGGGCAAAAATACAGAAATTCTCCTAATTTTGCGGCAAAAATCAGAAATTCCACTTATTTTGGGGCAAAATACAAGAAAATTCCCTTATTTTGGGGCAAAATTGGAGAAATTTCACTTATTTTGGGGCAAAATTGCAGAAATTTCACTTATTTCAGGGAAAAAAGGTAGAAATTTTCTTATTTTGGGGCAAAAAGGCAGAAATTCCTAATAATTTGTTGCAAAAATGAAGAAATTCCCCTTATTTTGAGGTAAAAAGGCTGAAATTCCCCTTATTAGGGGGCAAAAATGCAGAAATTACCCTTATTTTGGGGCAAAATTGCAGAAATTTCCCTTATTTTTGGGCAAAATTGCAGAAATTTACCTTATTTTGGGGCAAAATTGCAGAAATTTCACTTACTTCAGGGTAATAAGCCAGAAATTTTCCTTATTTTGGGGCAAAAAAGACAGAAATTCCCTTTGTTTTAGGGGAAAAAAACAGAAATTCCACTTATTTAGAGGCAAAAAAGCAGAAATTCCCTTTATTTTGAAGCAAAAATGAAGAAATTTCCCTTTTTTATTGCAAAAAGGTATGCATTCTTCTTATTTTCAGGCAAAAAGGCAGAAATTCTTCATATTTTGGTGCAAAATTGCAGAAATTCCCCTAATTGTGGGGCAAAAAGGCAGAAATTCTCTAAATGTTGGGGCAAGAAGACAGAAATTCTCCTTATTTTGGGGCAAAACACAGAAATTCCACTTATTTTGGGGCAAAATTCCAGAAATTTCTCTTAGTTGGAGCAAAATTGCAGAAATTTCACTTATTTTGGGGCAAAATTGTAGAAATTTCACTTATTTTGGGGCAAAATTGAAGAAATTTCACTTATTTCAGGGAAAAAAGGCAGAAATTTTCCTTATTTTGGGGCAAAAAGGCAGAAATTCCTAATATTTTGTGGCAAAAATAAAGAAATTACCCTTATTTTGAGGTAAAAATGCTGAAATTCCCCTTATTTGGGGCCAAAAAGAAGAAATTTTTCATATTTTGGGGAAAAATTGCAGAAATTTCACTTACTTCAGGGTAATAAGTCAGAATTTTTCCTTATTTTGGGGCAAGAAATACAGAAATTCCCTTTGTTTTGGGGGAAAAAGACAGAAATTCCACTTATTTAGAGGCAAAAAAGCAGAAATTCCCCTTATTTTGGAGCAAAAATGAAGATATTTCCCGTTTTTATGGCAAAAAGGTATGCATTCTTCTTATTTTCGGGCAAAAAGGCAGAAATTCCCCGTATTTTGGTGCAAAATTGCAAAAATTTCCCTAATTGTGGGGCAAAAAGGCAGAAATTCCCTATATGTTACGTCAAAAAGACAGAAATTCTCCTTATTTTGGGGCAAAACTCAGTAATTCCACTTATTTTGGGGCAAAATTCCAGAAATTTCCCTTATTTTGGGGCAAAATTGCAGAAATTTCACTTATTTTGGGGCAAAATTGCAGATATTTCACTTATTTTAGGGAAAAAGGGCAGAAATTTTCCTTATTTTTGGGCAAAAAGGAAGAAATTCCCCTTATTTTGAGGTAAAAAGGCTGAAATTTCCCTTATTTGGGGGCAAAAAGGCAGAAATTTCCCTTATTTTGGGGCAAAATGGAAAAAATTTCACTTATTTCAGGGTAATAAGTCAGAAATATTTCTTATTTTGGGGCAAAAAAGACAGAAATTCCCTTTGTTTTGGGGGAAAAAGACAGAAATTCCACTTATTTAGAGGCAAAAAATCAGAAATTCCGCTTATTTTGGAGCAAAAATGAGGAAATTTCCCTTTTTAATGGCAAAAAGGTATGCATTCTTCTTATTATCGGGCAAAAAGGCAGAAATTCCCCGTATTTTGGAGCAAAATTGCAGAAATTCCCCTAATTGTGGGGCAAAAAGGCAGAAATTTTCTATATGTTGGGGCAAAAAGACAGAAATTCTCCTTATTATGGGGCAAAACTAATAAATTCCACTTATTTTGAGGCAAAATACCAGAAATTTCTCTTAATTTGGGGCAAAATTGCAGAAATTTCACCTATTTTTGGGCAAAATTGCAGAAATTTCACTTATTACAGGGAAAAATGGCAGAAATTTTCCTTATTTTAAGGAAAAGAGGCAGAAATTCCTAATATTTTGTGGCAAAAATGCAGAAATTCCCCTTATTTTAAGGTAAAAAGTCTGACATTCCCCTTATTTGGGGACAAAAAGGCAGAAATTTCCCTTATTTTGGGGCAAAATTGTAGAAATTTCACTTATTTTGGGGCAAAATTGCAAAAATTTTACTTATTTAAGGGAAAAAATGCAGAAATTTTCCTTATTTTGGGGCAAAAAGGCAGAAATTCCTAATATTTTGTGGCAAAAATGCAAAATTTACTCTTATTTTGATGTAAAAAGGCTGAAATTCCCCTTATTTGAGGGCAAAAAAGCAGAAATTTCTATTATTTTGGGGCAAACTTGCAGAAATTTCACTTACTTCAGGGTAATAAGTCAGAATTTTTCCTTATTTTGGGAAAAAAAAACAGAAATTCTTTTTGTTTTGGGGGAAAAAGACAGAAATTCCACTTATTTAAAGGCAAAAAAGCAGAAATTCCCCTTATTTTGGAGCAAAAATGAAGAAATTTCCCTTTTTTATGGCAAAAAGGTATGCATTCTTCTTATTTTCGAGCAAAAAGGCAGAAATTGACCGTATTTTGGAGCAAAATTGCAGAAATTCCGCTAATTGTGGGGCAAAAAGGCAGAAATTCCCTATATGTTGCGGCAAAAAGACAGAAATTCTCCTTATTTTAGGGCAAAACTAAAAAATTCCACTTATTTTGGGGCAAAATTCCAGAAATTTCCTTTATTTTTGGGCAAAATTGCAGAAATTTCACTTATTTTGGGGCAAATTTGCAGAAATTTCACTTATTTCAGGGAAAAAAAGCAGAAATTTTCTTCTTTTGGGACAAAAAGGCAGAAATTCCTAATATTTTGTGGCAAAAATGCAGAAATTCCCCTTATTTTGAGATAAAAAGCTGAAATTCCCCTTATTTGGGGGCAAAAAGGCAGAAATTTCCCTTATTTTGGGGCAAAATTGCAGAAATTTAACTTATTTCAGGGTAATAAGTCCGAAATTTTCCTTATTTTGGGGCAAAAAAGACAGGAATTCCCTTTGTTTTGGGGTAAAAAACAGAAATTCCACTTATTTAGAGGCAAAAAAGCAGAAATTCCCCTTTTTGGAACAAAAATGAAGAAATTTCCCTTATTTATGGCAAAAAGGTATGCATTCTTCTTATTTTCCGGCAAAAAGGCAGAAATTCCCCGTATTTTGGAGCAAAATTGCAGAAATTCCGCTAATTGTGGGGCAAAAAGGCAGAAGTTCTCTATATTTTGGGACAAAAATACAGAAATTCTCCTTATTTTGTGGCAAAACTCAGAAATTCCACTTAATTTGGGGCAAAATTCCAGAAATTTCCCTTATTTTGGGGCAAAACTGCAGAAATTTCACTTATTTTAGGGCAAACTTGCAGAAATTTCACTTATGTAAGGGAAAAAAGGCAGAAATTTTCTTTATTTTGGGGCAAAAATGCAGAAATTCCTAATATTTTGTGGCAAAAATGCAGAAATTTCCCTTATTTTGAGGTAAAAAGGCTGAATTTTCCCCTTATTTTGGGGCAAAAAGGCAGAAATTTTCCTTATTTTGGGGCAAAATTGCAGAAATTTCACTTATTTCAGGGTAATAAGTCAGAAATTTTCCTTATTTTGGGGCAAAAAAGACAGAAATTCCCTTTGTTTTGGGGGAAAATACAGAAATTCCACTTATTTAGAAGCAAAAAAGCAGAAATTCCCCTTATTTTGGATCAAAAATGAAGAAATTTCCCTTTTTTATGGCAAAAAGGTATGCATTCTTCTTATTTTCAGGCAAAAGGGCAGAAATTCTTCGTATTTTGGAGCAAAATTGCAGAAATTCCCCTAATTGTAAGGCAAAAAGGCAGAAATTCCCTATATGTTGGGGCATAAAGATAGAAATTCTCCTTATTTTGGTGCAGAACTCAAAAATTAAACATATTTTGAGGCAAAATTCCAGAAATTTCCCTTATTTTGGGGCAAAATTGCAGAAATTTCACTTATTTTGGGGCAAAATTCCAGAAATTTTCCTTTTTTGGGGGCAAAATTGCAGAAATTTCACTTATTTTGGGGCAAAATTGCAGAAATTTCACTTATTTCAGGGAAAAAATGCTGAAATTTTCTTTATTTTGGGGCAAAAAGGCAGAAATTTCAAATATTTTGTGGCAAAAATGCCGAAATTCCCCTTATTTTGAGGTAAAAATGCTGAAATTCCCCTTATTTGGGAGCAAAAAGGCAAAAATTTCCCTTATTTTGGGGCAAAATTGCAGAAATTTCACTTACTTCAGGGTAAAAAGTCAGAATTTTTCCTTATTTTGGGACAAAAATACAGGAATTCCCTATGCTTTGAGGGAAAAAGACAGAAATTCCACTTATTTAATGGCAAAAAATCAGAAATTCCGCTTATTTTGGGGCAAAAATGAAGAAATTTCTATTTTTTATGGCAAAAAGGTATACTTTCTTCTTATTTTCGGGCAAAAAGGCAGAAATTCCCCGTATTTTGAAGCAAAATTGCAGAAATTCCCCTAATTGTGGGACAAAGAGCAGAAATTCCCTATTTGTTAGAGCAAAAAGACAGAAATTCTCCTTATTTTGGGGCAAAACTCAGTAATTCCACTTATTGGGGCAAAATTCCAGAAATTTCCCTTATTTTGGGGCAAAATTGCAAAAATTTCACTTATTTCAGGGAAGAAGGGCAGAAATTTTTTATTTTGGTGCAAAAAGGCAGAAATTCCTCTTATTTTGAGGTAAAAAGGCTGAAATTTCCCTTATTTGGGGATAAAAAGGCAGATATTTCCCTTATTTTGGGAAAAAATTGAAGAAATTTCACTTACTTCAGGGTAATAAGTCAGAAATATTTTTTATTTTGGGGAAAAAATACAGAAATTCCCTTTGTTTTGGGGGAAAAAGACAAAAATTCCAGTTATTTTTAGGCAAAAAAGCAGAAATTCCCCTTATTTTGGAGCAAAAATGAAGAAATTTCCCTTTTTTATGGCAAAAATTTATGCATTCTTCTTATTATCGGGCAAAAAGGCAGAAATTCCCCGTATTTTGGAGCAAAATTGCAGAAATTCCCATAATTTTAAGGAAAAAAGCAGAAATTCTCTATAGGTTGGGGCAAAAATACAGAAATTCTCCTAATTTTGGGGCAAAAATCAGAAATTCCACTTATTTTGGGGCAAAATACAAGAAAATTCCCTTATTTTGGGGCAAAATTGGAGAAATTTCACTTATTTTGGGGCAAAATTGCAGAAATTTCACTTATTTCAGGGAAAAAAGGTAGAAATTTTCTTATTTTGGGGCAAAAAGGCAGAAATTCCTAATAATTTGTTGCAAAAATGAAGAAATTCCCCTTATTTTGAGGTAAAAAGGCTGAAATTCCCCTTATTAGGGGGCAAAAATGCAGAAATTACCCTTATTTTGGGGCAAAATTGCAGAAATTTCCCTTATTTTTGGGCAAAATTGCAGAAATTTACCTTATTTTGGGGCAAAATTGCAGAAATTTCACTTACTTCAGGGTAATAAGCCAGAAATTTTCCTTATTTTGGGGCAAAAAAGACAGAAATTCCCTTTGTTTTAGGGGAAAAAAACAGAAATTCCACTTATTTAGAGGCAAAAAAGCAGAAATTCCCTTTATTTTGAAGCAAAAATGAAGAAATTTCCCTTTTTTATTGCAAAAAGGTATGCATTCTTCTTATTTTCAGGCAAAAAGGCAGAAATTCTTCATATTTTGGTGCAAAATTGCAGAAATTCCCCTAATTGTGGGGCAAAAAGGCAGAAATTCTCTAAATGTTGGGGCAAGAAGACAGAAATTCTCCTTATTTTGGGGCAAAACACAGAAATTCCACTTATTTTGGGGCAAAATTCCAGAAATTTCTCTTAGTTGGAGCAAAATTGCAGAAATTTCACTTATTTTGGGGCAAAATTGTAGAAATTTCACTTATTTTGGGGCAAAATTGAAGAAATTTCACTTATTTCAGGGAAAAAAGGCAGAAATTTTCCTTATTTTGGTGCAAAAAGGCAGAAATTCCTAATATTTTGTGGCAAAAATAAAGAAATTACCCTTATTTTGAGGTAAAAATGCTGAAATTCCCCTTATTTGGGGCCAAAAAGAAGAAATTTTTCATATTTTGGGGAAAAATTGCAGAAATTTCACTTACTTCAGGGTAATAAGTCAGAATTTTTCCTTATTTTGGGGCAAGAAATACAGAAATTCCCTTTGTTTGGGGGAAAAAGACAGAAATTCCACTTATTTAGAGGCAAAAAAGCAGAAATTCCCCTTATTTTGGAGCAAAAATGAAGATATTTCCCGTTTTTATGGCAAAAAGGTATGCATTCTTCTTATTTTCGGGCAAAAAGGCAGAAATTCCCCGTATTTTGTGGAAAAATGGAAAAAATTTCACTTATTTCAGGGTAATAAGTCAGAAATATTTCTTATTTTGGGGCAAAAAAGACAGAAATTCCTTTTGTTTTGGGGAAAAAAGACAGAAATTCCACTTATTTAGAGGCAAAAAAGCAGAAATTCCCCTTATTTTGGAGCAAAAATGAAGATATTTCCCGTTTTTATGGCAAAAAGGTATGCATTCTTCTTATTTTCGGGCAAAAAGGCAGAAATTCCCCGTATTTTGGTGCAAAATTGCAAAAATTTCCCTAATTGTGGGGCAATAAGGCAGAAATTCCCTATATGTTACGTCAAAAAGACAGAAATTCTCCTTATTTTGGGGCAAAACTCAGTAATTCCACTTATTTTGGGGCAAAATTCCAGAAATTTCCCTTATTTTGGGGCAAAATTGCAGAAATTTCACTTATTTTGTGGCAAAATTGCAGATATTTCACTTATTTTAGGGAAAAAGGGCAGAAATTTTCCTTATTTTTGGGCAAAAAGGAAGAAATTCCCCTTATTTTGAGGTAAAAAGGCTGAAATTTCCCTTATTTGGGGGCAAAAAGGCAGAAATTTCCCTTATTTTGGGGCAAAATGGAAAAAATTTCACTTATTTCAGGGTAATAAGTCAGAAATATTTCTTATTTTGGGGCAAAAAAGACAGAAATTCCCTTTGTTTTGGGGAAAAAAGACAGAAATTCCACTTATTTAGAGGCAAAAAATCAGAAATTCCGCTTATTTTGGAGCAAAAATGAGGAAATTTCCCTTTTTAATGGCAAAAAGGTATGCATTCTTCTTATTATCGGGCAAAAAGGCAGAAATTCCCCGTATTTTGGAGCAAAATTGCAGAAATTCCCCTAATTGTGGGGCAAAAAGGCAGAAATTTTCTATATGTTGGGGCAAAAAGACAGAAATTCTCCTTATTATGGGGCAAAACTAAGAAATTCCACTTATTTTGAGGCAAAATACCAGAAATTTCTCTTAATTTGGGGCAAAATTGCAGAAATTTCACCTATTTTGGGGCAAAATTGCAGAAATTTCACTTATTACAGGGAAAAAAGGCAGAAATTTTCCTTATTTTAAGGCAAAGAGGCAGAAATTCCTAATATTTTGTCGCAAAAATGCAGAAATTCCCTTTATTTTGAGGTAAAAAGGCTGAAATTCCCCTTATTTGGGGGCAAAAAGGCAGAAATTTCCCTTCTTTTGGGGCAAAATTGCAGAAATTTCACTTATTTTGGGGCAAAATTGCAGTATTTTGACTTATTTCAGGGAAAAAAGCAGAAATTTTCTTATTTTGTAGCAAAAAGGCAGTAATTCCTAATATTTTGTGGCAAAAATGCAGAAATTCCCCATATTTTTAGGTAAAAAGGCTGAAATTCCCCTTATTTGGGGGCAAAAAAGAAAAAATTTCCTTTATTTTGGGGCAAAATTGCAGAAATTCCCCTAATTGTCTGGAAAAAGGCAGAAATTCTCTATATGTTGGGGCAAAAATACAGAAATTCTCTTTATTTTTGGGCAAAACTCAGAAATTCCACTTATTTTGGGGCAAAATTCCAGAAATTTCCTTTATTTTGGAACAAAATTGCAGAAATTTCCCTTATTTTGGGGCAAAATTAGAGAAATTTCACTTATTTTGGGGCAAAATTGCAGAAATTTTATTTATTTCAGAGAAAAAAGGCAGAAATTTTCATTATTTTGGGGCAAAAAAGAAAGGAATTCCTTTTGTTTTGGGGTAAAAAGACAGAAATTCAACTTATTTAGAGGCAAAAAAGCAGAAATTCCCCTTATTTTGGAGCAAAAATGAAGAAATTTCCCTTTTTTATGGCGAAAAGGTATGCATTCTTCTTATTTTCGGGCACAAAGGCAGAAATTCTTCGTATTTTGGAGCAAAATTGCAGAAATTCCCCTAATTGTGGGGCAAAAGGGCAAAAATTCCCTATATGTTGGGGCAAAAAGACAGAAATTCTCATTATTTTGGGGCAAAACTCAGAAATTCCACTTATTTTGGGGCAAAGTTCCAGAAATTTCCCTTACTTTGGGGCAAAATAGCAAAAATTTCACTTATTTTGGGGCAAAATTGCAGAAATTTCACTTATTTCAGGGAAAAAAAGGAGAAATTTTCTTATTTTGGGGCAAAAAGGCAGAAATTCCTAATATTTTGTGGCAAAAATGAAGAAATATCTCTTATTTTGAGGTAAAAAGGCTGTAATTCCTTTTATTTGGGAGCAAAAAGCAGGAAATTCCCTTATTTTGGGGCAAAGTTGCAGAAATTTCACTTATTTCAGGGTAATAAGTCAAAAATTTTTCTTATTGTGGGGCAAAAAAGACAGGAATTCCCTTTGTTTTGAGGTAAAAAACAGAAATTCCACTTTTTTAGAGGCAAAAAAGCAGAAATTCCCCTTATTTTGGAGCAAAAATGAAGAAATTTTTCTTTTTTATGGCAAAAAGGTATGCATTCTTCTTATTTTCCGGTAAAAGGGCAGAAATTCCCCGTATTTTGGAGCAAAATTGCAGAAATTTCCCTAATTGTGGGGCAAAAAGGCAGAAATTCCCTATATGTTAGGGCAAAAAAGACAGAAATTCTTCTTATTTTGAGGCAAAACTCAGAAATTCCACTTATTTTGAGGCAAAATTCCAGAAATTTCCTTTATTTTGGGGCAAAATTGCAGAAATTTCACGTATTTTGGGGCAAAATTGCAGAAATTTCACTTATTTCAGGGAAAAAAGGCAGAAATTTTTTTTTATTTTGAAGCAAAAAAGCAGAAATTCCTAATATTTTGTGACAAATATGCAGAAATTTCTTTTATTTTGAGGTAAAAATGCTGAAATTCCCCTTATTTGGGGGCAAAAAGCAGAAATTTCATTTATTTTGTGGCAAAATTGCAGAAATTTCACTTATTTCAGGGTAATAAGTCAGAATTTTTTATTATTTTGGGGCAAAAAAGGCAGTTATTCCCTTTGTTTTGGGGGAAAAAGACAGAAAATCCACATATTTAGAGGCAAAAAAGCAGAAATTCCCAATATTTTGGAGCAAAAATGAAGCAATTTCCCTTTTTTATGGCAAAAAGATATGCATTCTTCTTAATTTCAGGCAAAAAGTCAGATATTCCCCCTATTTTGGAGCAAAATTGCAGAAATTCCCCTAATTGTGGGGCAAAAAGGCAGAAATTCTCTATATGTTGGGGCAAAAAGGCAGAAATTCTCTTTATTTTGGGGCAAAACTCAGAAATTCCACTTATTTTTGGGCAAAATTCCAGAAATTTCCTTTATTTTGGGGCAAAATTGCAGAAATTTCCCTTATTTTGGGGCAAAATTTTAGAAATTTCACTTATTTTGTGGCAAAATTGCAGAAATTTCACTTATTTCAGAAAAAAAAGGAAGAATTTTTTTTTTATTTTGGGGCAAAAAAGACAGGAATTTTCTATGTTTTGGGGAAAAAAGACAGAAATTCTACTTATTTAGAGGCAAAAAAGCAGAAATTCCCCTTATTTTGGATCAAAAATGAAGAAATTTCCCTTTTTTATGGCAAAAAGGTATGTATTCTTCTTATTTTCGGGCAAAAAGGCAGAAATTCCCCGTATTTTGGAGCAAAATTGCAGAAATTCCCCTAGTTGTGGGGCAAAAAGGCAGAAATTCTCTATATGTTGGGGAAAAAAGACAAAAATTCTCTTTATTTTAGGGCAAAACTCCAAAATTCCACTTATTTTGGGGCAAATTTCCAGAAATTTCCCTTCTTTTGGGGCAAAATTGCAGAAATTTCACTTATTTTGGGGCAAAATTGCAGAAATTCCCTTATTTCAGGGAAAAAAGGCAGAAATTTTTCTTATTTTGGGCCAAAAAGCAGAAATTCCTAATATTTTGTGGCAAAAAGGCAGAAATTCCCCTTATTTTGAGGTAAAAAGGCTGGAATTCTTTTTATTTAGAGGCAAAAAGGCAGAAATTTCCCATATTTTGGGGCAAAATTGCAGAAATTTCACTTACTTCAGGGTAATAAGTCAGAATTTTTTCTTATCTTGGGGCAAAAAAGACAGAAATTCCCTTTGTTTTGGGGGAAAAAGACAGAAATTCCACTTATTTAGAGGCAAAAAAGGAGAAATTCCCCTTATTTTGGAGCAAAAATCAAGAAATTTCTCTTTTTTATGGCAAAAAGGTATGCATTCTTCTTATTTTCGGGCAAAAAGGCAGAAATTCTTCGTATTTTGGAGCAAAATTGCAGAAATTTCCCTAATTGTGGGGCAAAAAGGCAGAAATTCCCTATATGTTAGGGCAAAAAAGACAGAAATTCTTCTTATTTTGAGGCAAAACTCAGAAATTCCACTTATTTTGAGGCAAAATTCCAGAAATTTCCTTTATTTTGGGGCAAAATTGCAGAAATTTCACGTATTTTGGGGCAAAATTGCAGAAATTTCACTTATTTCAGGGAAAAAAGGCAGAAATTTTTTTTATTTTGAAGCAAAAAAGCAGAAATTCCTAATATTTTGTGACAAATATGCAGAAATTTCTTTTATTTTGAGCTAAAAATGCTGAAATTCCTCTTATTTGGGGGCAAAAAGCAGAAATTTCCTTTATTTTGTGGCAAAATTGCAGAAATTTCACTTATTTCAGGGTAATAAGTCAGAATTTTTTATTATTTTGGGGCAAAAAAGGCAGTAATTCCCTTTGTTTTGGGGAAAAAAGACAGAAATTCCACATATTTAGAGGCAAAAAAGCAGAAATTCCCAATATTTTGGAGCAAAAATGAAGCAATTTCCCTTTTTTATGGCAAAAAGATATGCATTCTTCTTAATTTCAGGCAAAAAGGCAGATATTCCCCCTATTTTGGAGCAAAATTGCAGAAATTCCCCTAATTGTGGGGCAAAAAGGCAGAAATTCTCTATATGTTGGGGAAAAAGGCAGAAATTCTCTTTATTTTGGGGCAAAACTCAGAAATTCCACTTATTTTTGGGCAAAATTCCAGAAATTTCCTTTATTTTGCGGCAAAATTGCAGAAATTTCCCTTATTTTGGGGCAAAATTGTAGAAATTTCACTTATTTTGTGGCAAAATTGCAGAAATTTCACTTATTTCAGAAAAAAAAGGAAGACTTTTTTTTTATTTTGGGGCAAAAAAGACAGGAATTTTCTATGTTTTGGGGAAAAAAGACAGAAATTCCACTTATTTAGAGGCAAAAAAGCAGAAATTCCCCTTATTTTAAGGTAAAAAGTCTGAAATTCCCCTTATTTGGGGACAAAAAGGCAGAAATTTCCCTTATTTTGGGGCAAAATTGTAGAAATTTCACTTATTTTGGGGCAAAATTGCAAAAATTTTACTTATTTAAGGGAAAAAATGCAGAAATTTTCCTTATTTTGGGGCAAAAAGGCAGAAATTCCTAATATTTTGTGGCAAAAATGCAAAATTTACTCTTATTTTGATGTAAAAAGGCTGAAATTCCCCTTATTTGAGGGCAAAAAAGCAGAAATTTCTATTATTTTGGGGCAAACTTGCAGAAATTTCACTTACTTCAGGGTAATAAGTCAGAATTTTTCCTTATTTTGGAAAAAAAAACAGAAATTCTTTTTGTTTTGGGGGAAAAAGACAGAAATTCCACTTATTTAAAGGCAAAAAAGCAGAAATTCCCCTTATTTTGGAGCAAAAATGAAGAAATTTCCCTTTTTTATGGCAAAAAGGTATGCATTCTTCTTATTTTCGAGCAAAAAGGCAGAAATTGACCGTATTTTGGAGCAAAATTGCAGAAATTCCGCTAATTGTGGGGCAAAAAGGCAGAAATTCCGTATATGTTGTGGCAAAAAGACAGAAATTCTCCTTATTTTAGGGAAAAACTAAAAAATTCCACTTATTTTGGGGCAAAATTCCAGAAATTTCCTTTATTTTTGGGCAAAATTGCAGAAATTTCACTTATTTTGGGGCAAATTTGCAGAAATTTCACTTATTTCAGGGAAAAAAAGCAGAAATTTTCTTCTTTTGGGGCAAAAAGGCAGAAATTCCTAATATTTTGTGGCAAAAATGCAGAAATTCCCATTATTTTGAGATAAAAAGCTGAAATTCCCCTTATTTGGGGGCAAAAAGGCAGAAATTTCCCTTATTTTGGGGCAAAATTGCAGAAATTTAACTTATTTCAGGGTAATAAGTCCGAAATTTTCCTTATTTTGGGGCAAAAAAGACAGGAATTCCCTTTGTTTTGGGGTAAAAAACAGAAATTCCACTTATTTAGAGGCAAAAAAGCAGAAATTCCCCTTTTTGGAGCAAAAATGAAGAAATTTCCCTTATTTATGGCAAAAAAATATGCATTCTTCTTATTTTCCGGCAAAAAGGCAGAAATTCCCCGTATTTTGGAGCAAAATTGCAGAAATTCCGCTAATTGTGGGGCAAAAAGGCAGAAGTTCTCTATATGTTGGGACAAAAATACAGAAATTCTCCTTATTTTGTGGCAAAACTCAGAAATTCCACTTAATTTGGGGCAAAATTCCAGAAATTTCCCTTATTTTGGGGCAAAATTGCAGAAATTTCACTTATTTTAGGGCAAACTTGCAGAAATTTCACTTATGTAAGGGAAAAAAGGCAGAAATTTTCTTTATTTTGTGGCAAAAATGCAGAAGTTCCTAATATTTTGTGGAAAAAATGCAGAAATTTCCCTTATTTTGAGGTAAAAAGGCTGAATTTTCCCCTTATTTTGGGGCAAAAAGGCAGAAATTTTCCTTATTTTGGGGCAAAATTGCAGAAATTTCACTTATTTCAGGGTAATAAGTCAGAAATTTTCCTTATTTTGGGGCAAAAAAGACAGAAATTCCCTTTGTTTTTGGGGAAAAAGACAGAAATTCCACTTATTTAGAAGCAAAAAAGCAGAAATTCCCCTTATTTTGGATCAAAAATGAAGAAATTTCCCTTTTTTATGGCAAAAAGGTATGCATTCTTCTTATTTTCAGGCAAAAGGGCAGAAATTCTTCGTATTTTGGAGCAAAATTGCAGAAATTCCCCTAATTGTAAGGCAAAAAGGCAGAAATTCCCTATATGTTGGGGCATAAAGATAGAAATTCTCCTTATTTTGGTGCAGAACTCAAAAATTAAACATATTTTGAGGCAAAATTCCAGAAATTTCCCTTATTTTGGGGCAAAATTGCAGAAATTTCACTTATTTTGGGGCAAAATTCCAGAAATTTTCCTTTTTTGGGGGCAAAATTGCAGAAATTTCACTTATTTTGGGGCAAAATTGCAGAAATTTCACTTATTTCAGGGAAAAAATGCTGAAATTTTCTTTATTTTGGGGCAAAAAGGCAGAAATTTCAAATATTTTGTGGCAAAAATGCCGAAATTCCCCTTATTTTGAGGTAAAAATGCTGAAATTCCCCTTATTTGGGAGCAAAAAGGCAAAAATTTCCCTTATTTTGGGGCAAAATTGCAGAAATTTCACTTACTTCAGGGTAAAAAGTCAGAATTTTTCCTTATTTTGGGACAAAAATACAGGAATTCCCTATGCTTTGAGGGAAAAAGACAGAAATTCCACTTATTTAATGGCAAAAAATCAGAAATTCCGCTTATTTTGGGGCAAAAATGAAGAAATTTCTATTTTTTATGGCAAAAAGGTATACTTTCTTCTTATTTTCGGGCAAAAAGGCAGAAATTCCCCGTATTTTGAAGCAAAATTGCAGAAATTCCCCTAATTGTGGGACAAAGAGCAGAAATTCCCTATTTGTTAGAGCAAAAAGACAGAAATTCTCCTTATTTTGGGGCAAAACTCAGTAATTCCACTTATTGGGGCAAAATTCCAGAAATTTCCCTTATTTTGGGGCAAAATTGCAAAAATTTCACTTATTTCAGGGAAGAAGGGCAGAAATTTTTTATTTTGGGGCAAAAAGGCAGAAATTCCTCTTATTTTGAGGTAAAAAGGCTGAAATTTCCCTTATTTGGGGATAAAAAGGCAGATATTTCCCTTATTTTGGGAAAAAATTGAAGAAATTTCACTTATTTCAGGTTAATAAGTCAGAAATATTTTTTATTTTGGGGCAAAAAATACAGAAATTCCCTTTGTTTTGGGGGAAAAAGACAAAAATTCCAGTTATTTTTAGGCAAAAAAGCAGAAATTCCCCTTATTTTGGAGCAAAAATGAAGAAATTTCCCTTTTTTATGGCAAAAATTTATGCATTCTTCTTATTATCGGGCAAAAAGGCAGAAATTCCCCGTATTTTGGAGCAAAATTGCAGAAATTCCCATAATTTTAAGGAAAAAAGCAGAAATTCTCTATAGGTTGGGGCAAAAATACAGAAATTCTCCTAATTTTGGGGCAAAAATCAGAAATTCCACTTATTTTGGGGCAAAATACAAGAAAATTCCCTTATTTTGGGGCAAAATTAGAGAAATTTCACTTATTTTGGGGCAAAATTGCAGAAATTTCACTTATTTCAGGGAAAAAAGGTAGAAATTTTCTTATTTTGGGGCAAAAAGGCAGAAATTCCTAATAATTTGTTGCAAAAATGAAGAAATTCCCCTTATTTTGAGGTAAAAAGGCTGAAATTCCCCTTATTAGGGGGCAAAAATGCAGAAATTACCCTTATTTTGGGGCAAAATTGCAGAAATTTCCCTTATTTTTGGGCAAAATTGCAGAAATTTAACTTATTTTGGGGCAAAATTGCAGAAATTTCACTTACTTCAGGGTAATAAGCCAGAAATTTTCCTTATTTTGGGGCAAAAAAGACAGAAATTCCCTTTGTTTTAGGGGAAAAAAACAGAAATTCCACTTATTTAGAGGCAAAAAAGCAGAAATTCCCTTTATTTTGAAGCAAAAATGAAGAAATTTCCCTTTTTTATTGCAAAAAGGTATGCATTCTTCTTATTTTCAGGCAAAAAGGCAGAAATTCTTCATATTTTGGTGCAAAATTGCAGAAATTCCCCTAATTGTGGGGCAAAAAGGCAGAAATTCTCTAAATGTTGGGGCAAGAAGACAGAAATTCTCCTTATTTTGGGGCAAAACACAGAAATTCCACTTATTTTGGGGCAAAATTCCAGAAATTTCTCTTAGTTGGAGCAAAATTGTAGAAATTTCACTTATTTTGGGGCAAAATTTTAGAAATTTCACTTATTTTGGGGCAAAATTGAAGAAATTTCACTTATTTCAGGGAAAAAAGGCAGAAATTTTCCTTATTTTGGTGCAAAAAGGCAGAAATTCCTAATATTTTGTGGCAAAAATAAAGAAATTACCCTTATTTTGAGGTAAAAATGCTGAAATTCCCCTTATTTGGGGCCAAAAAGAAGAAATTTTTCATATTTTGGGGAAAAATTGCAGAAATTTCACTTACTTCAGGGTAATAAGTCAGAATTTTTCCTTATTTTGGGGCAAGAAATACAGAAATTCCCTTTGTTTTGGGGGAAAAAGACAGAAATTCCACTTATTTAGAGGCAAAAAAGCAGAAATTCCCCTTATTTTGGAGCAAAAATGAAGATATTTCCCGTTTTTATGGCAAAAAGGTATGCATTCTTCTTATTTTCGGGCAAAAAGGCAGAAATTCCCCGTATTTTGGTGCAAAATTGCAAAAATTTCCCTAATTGTGGGGCAATAAGGCAGAAATTCCCTATATGTTACGTCAAAAAGACAGAAATTCTCCTTATTTTGGGGCAAAACTCAGTAATTCCACTTATTTTGGGGCAAAATTCCAGAAATTTCCCTTATTTTGGGGCAAAATTGCAGAAATTTCACTTATTTTGGGGCAAAATTGCAGATATTTCACTTATTTTAGGGAAAAAGGGCAGAAATTTTCCTTATTTTTGGGCAAAAAGGAAGAAATTCCCCTTATTTTGAGGTAAAAAGGCTGAAATTTCCCTTATTTGGGGGCAAAAAGGCAGAAATTTCCCTTATTTTGGGGAAAAATGGAAAAAATTTCACTTATTTCAGGGTAATAAGTCAGAAATATTTCTTATTTTGGGGCAAAAAAGACAGAAATTCCCTTTGTTTTGGGGAAAAAAGACAGAAATTCCACTTATTTAGAGGCAAAAAATCAGAAATTCCGCTTATTTTGGAGCAAAAATGAGGAAATTTCCCTTTTTAATGGCAAAAAGGTATGCATTCTTCTTATTATCGGGCAAAAAGGCAGAAATTCCCCGTATTTTGGAGCAAAATTGCAGAAATTCCCCTAATTGTGGGGCAAAAAGGCAGAAATTTTCTATATGTTGGGGCAAAAAGACAGAAATTCTCCTTATTATGGGGCAAAACTAAGAAATTCCACTTATTTTGAGGCAAAATACCAGAAATTTCTCTTAATTTGGGGCAAAATTGCAGAAATTTCACCTATTTTGGGGCAAAATTGCAGAAATTTCACTTATTACAGGGAAAAAAGGCAGAAATTTTCCTTATTTTAAGGCAAAGAGGCAGAAATTCCTAATATTTTGTCGCAAAAATGCAGAAATTCCCTTTATTTTGAGGTAAAAAGGCTGAAATTCCCCTTATTTGGGGGCAAAAAGGCAGAAATTTCCCTTCTTTTGGGGCAAAATTGCAGAAATTTCACTTATTTTGGGGCAAAATTGCAGTATTTTGACTTATTTCAGGGAAAAAAGCAGAAATTTTCTTATTTTGTAGCAAAAAGGCAGTAATTCCTAATATTTTGTGGCAAAAATGCAGAAATTCCCCATATTTTTAGGTAAAAAGGCTGAAATTCCCCTTATTTGGGGGCAAAAAAGAAAAAATTTCCTTTATTTTGGGGCAAAATTGCAGAAATTCCCCTAATTGTCTGGCAAAAAGGCAGAAATTCTCTATATGTTGGGGCAAAAATACAGAAATTCTCTTTATTTTTGGGCAAAACTCAGAAATTCCACTTATTTTGGGGCAAAATTCCAGAAATTTCCTTTATTTTGGAACAAAATTGCAGAAATTTCCCTTATTTTGGGGCAAAATTAGAGAAATTTCACTTATTTTGGGGCAAAATTGCAGAAATTTTATTTATTTCAGAGAAAAAAGGCAGAAATTTTCATTATTTTGGGGCAAAAAAGAAAGGAATTCCTTTTGTTTTGGGGTAAAAAGACAGAAATTCAACTTATTTAGAGGCAAAAAAGCAGAAATTCCCCTTATTTTGGAGCAAAAATGAAGAAATTTCCCTTTTTTATGGCAAAAAGGTATGCATTCTTCTTATTTTCGGGCAAAAAGGCAGAAATTGACCGTATTTTGGAGCAAAATTGCAGAAATTCCCCTAATTGTGGGGCAAAAAGGCAAAAATTCCCTATATGTTGGGGCAAAAAGACAGAAATTCTCATTATTTTGGGGCAAAACTCAGAAATTCCACTTATTTTGGGGCAAAGTTCCAGAAATTTCCCTTACTTTGGGGCAAAATAGCAAAAATTTCACTTATTTTGGGGCAAAATTGCAGAAATTTCACTTATTTCAGGGAAAAAAAGCAGAAATTTTCTTATTTTGGGGCAAAAAGGCAGAAATTCCTAATATTTTGTGGCAAAAATGAAGAAATATCTCTTATTTTGAGGTAAAAAGGCTGTAATTCCTCTTATTTGGGAGCAAAAAGCAGGAAATTCCCTTATTTTGGGGCAAAGTTGCTAAATTTCACTTATTTCAGGGTAATAAGTCAAAAATTTTTCTTATTGTGGGGCAAAAAAGACAGGAATTCCCTTTGTTTTGAGGTAAAAAACAGAAATTCCACTTTTTTAGAGGCAAAAAAGCAGAAATTCCCTTTATTTTGGAGCAAAAATGAAGAAATTTTTCTTTTTTATGGCAAAAAGGTATGCATTCTTCTTATTTTCCGGTAAAAGGGCAGAAATTCCCCGTATTTTGGAGCAAAATTGCAGAAATTTCCCTAATTGTGGGGCAAAAATGGCAGAAATTCCCTATATGTTAGGGCAAAAAAGACAGAAATTCTTCTTATTTTGAGGCAAAACTCAGAAATTCCACTTATTTTGAGGCAAAATTCCAGAAATTTCCTTTATTTTGGGGCAAAATTGCAGAAATTTCACGTATTTTGGGGCAAAATTGCAGAAATTTCACTTATTTCAGGGAAAAAAGGCAGAATTTTTTTTTTATTTTGAAGCAAAAAAGCAGAAATTCCTAATATTTTGTGACAAATATGCAGAAATTTCTTTTATTTTGAGGTAAAAATGCTGAAATTCCCCTTATTTGGGGGCAAAAAGCAGAAATTTCATTTATTTTGTGGCAAAATTGCAGAAATTTCACTTATTTCAGGGTAATAAGTCAGAATTTTTTATTATTTTGGGGCAAAAAAGGCAGTAATTCCCTTTGTTTTGGGGGAAAAAGACAGAAATTCCACATATTTAGAGGCAAAAAAGCAGAAATTCCCAATATTTTGGAGCAAAAATGAAGCAATTTCCCTTTTTTATGGCAAAAAGATATGCATTCTTCTTAATTTCAGGCAAAAAGTCAGATATTCCCCCTATTTTGGAGCAAAATTGCAGAAATTCCCCTAATTGTGGGGCAAAAAGGCAGAAATTCTCTATATGTTGGGGCAAAAAGGCAGAAATTCTCTTTATTTTGGGGCAAAACTCAGAAATTCCACTTATTTTTGGGCAAAATTCCAGAAATTTCCTTTATTTTGGGGCAAAATTGCAGAAATTTCCCTTATTTTGGGGCAAAATTTTAGAAATTTCACTTATTTTGTGGCAAAATTGCAGAAATTTCACTTATTTCAGAAAAAAAAGGAAGACTTTTTTTTATTTTGGGGCAAAAAAGACAGGAATTTTCTATGTTTTGGGGAAAAAAGACAGAAATTCTACTTATTTAGAGGCAAAAAAGCAGAAATTCCCCTTATTTTGGATCAAAAATGAAGAAATTTCCCTTTTTTATGGCAAAAAGGTATGTATTCTTCTTATTTTCGGGCAAAAAGGCAGAAATTCCCCGTATTTTGGAGCAAAATTGCAGAAATTCCCCTAGTTGTGGGGCAAAAAGGCAGAAATTCTCTATATGTTGGGGAAAAAAGACAAAAATTCTCTTTATTTTAGGGCAAAACTCCAAAATTCCACTTATTTTGGGGCAAATTTCCAGAAATTTCCCTTCTTTTGGGGCAAAATTGCAGAAATTTCACTTATTTTGGGGCAAAATTGCAGAAATTCCCTTATTTCAGGGAAAAAAGGCAGAAATTTTTCTTATTTTGGGCCAAAAAGCAGAAATTCCTAATATTTTGTGGCAAAAATGCAGAAATTCCCCTTATTTTGAGGTAAAAAGGCTGGAATTCTTTTTATTTAGAGGCAAAAAGGCAGAAATTTCCCATATTTTGGGGCAAAATTGCAGAAATTTCACTTACTTCAGGGTAATAAGTCAGAATTTTTTCTTATCTTGGGGCAAAAAAGACAGAAATTCCCTTTGTTTTGGGGGAAAAAGACAGAAATTCCACTTATTTAGAGGCAAAAAAGGAGAAATTCCCCTTATTTTGGAGCAAAAATCAAGAAATTTCTCTTTTTTATGGCAAAAAGGTATGCATTCTTCTTATTTTCGGGCAAAAAGGCAGAAATTCTTCGTATTTTGGAGCAAAATTGCAGAAATTTCCCTAATTGTGGGGCAAAAAGGCAGAAATTCCCTATATTTTAGGGCAAAAAAGACAGAAATTCTTCTTATTTTGAGGCAAAACTCAGAAATTCCACTTATTTTGAGGCAAAATTCCAGAAATTTCCTTTATTTTGGGGCAAAATTGCAGAAATTTCACGTATTTTGGGGCAAAATTGCAGAAATTTCACTTATTTCAGGGAAAAAAGGCAGAAATTTTTTTTATTTTGAAGCAAAAAAGCAGAAATTCCTAATATTTTGTGACAAATATGCAGAAATTTCTTTTATTTTGAGCTAAAAATGCTGAAATTCCTCTTATTTGGGGGCAAAAAGCAGAAATTTCCTTTATTTTGTGGCAAAATTGCAGAAATTTCACTTATTTCAGGGTAATAAGTCAGAATTTTTTATTATTTTGGGGCAAAAAAGGCAGTAATTCCCTTTGTTTTGGGGAAAAAAGACAGAAATTCCACATATTTAGAGGCAAAAAAGCAGAAATTCCCAATATTTTGGAGCAAAAATGAAGCAATTTCCCTTTTTTATGGCAAAAAGATATGCATTCTTCTTAATTTCAGGCAAAAAGGCAGATATTCCCCCTATTTTGGAGCAAAATTGCAGAAATTCCCCTAATTGTGGGGCAAAAAGGCAGAAATTCTCTATATGTTGGGGAAAAAGGCAGAAATTCTCTTTATTTTGGGGCAAAACTCAGAAATTCCACTTATTTTTGGGCAAAATTCCAGAAATTTCCTTTATTTTGGGGCAAAATTGCAGAAATTTCCCTTATTTTGGGGCAAAATTGTAGAAATTTCACTTATTTTGTGGCAAAATTGCAGAAATTTCACTTATTTCAGACAAAAAAGGAAGAATTTTTTTTTATTTTCGGGCAAAAAAGACAGGAATTTTCTGTGTTTTGGGGAAAAAAGACAGAAATTCCACTTATTTAGAGGCAAAAAAGCAGAAATTCCCCTTATTTTGGATCAAAAATGAAGAAATTTCCCTTTTTTATGGCAAAAAGGTATGTATACTTCTTATTTTCGGGCAAAAAGGCAGAAATTCCCCGTATTTTGGAGCAAAATTGCAGAAATTCCCCTAGTTGTGGGGCAAAAAGGCAGAAATTCTCTATATGTTGGGGAAAAAAGACAGAAATTCTCTTTATTTTAGGGCAAAACTCCAAAATTCCACTTATTTTGGGGCAAATTTCCAGAAATTTCCCTTCTTTTGGGGCAAAATTGCAGAAATTTCACTTATTTTGGGGCAAAATTGCAGAAATTCCCTTATTTCATGGAAAAAAGGCAGAAATTTTTCTTATTTTGGGCCAAAGAGCAGAAATTCCTAATATTTTGTGGCAAAAATGCAGAAATTCCCCTTATTTTGAGGTAAAAAGGCTGGAATTCTTTTTATTTGGAGGCAAAAAGGCAGAAATTTCTCATATTTTGGGGCAAAATTGCAGAAATTTCACTTACTTCAGGGTAATTAGTCAGAATTTTTTCTTATCTTGGGGCAAAAAGACAGAAATTCTCTTTGTTTTGGGGGAAAAAGACAGAAATTCCACTTATTTAGAGGCAAAAAAGGAGAAATTCCCCTTATTTTGGAGCAAAAATCAAGAAATTTATCTTTTTTATGGCAAAAAGGTATGCATTCTTCCTATTTTCGCGCAAAAAGGCAGAAATTCTTCGTATTTTGGAGCAAAATTGCAGAAATTCCCCTAAATATGGGGCAAAAAGGCAGAAATTCCCTATATGTTAGGGCAAAAATACAGAAATTTTCTTTATTTTGGGGCAAAACTCAGAAATTCCACTTATTTTGGCGCAAAATTCCAGAAATATCCCTTATTTAGGGGCAAAATGCAGAAATTTCCCTTATTTTGGGGCAAAATTGCAGAAATTTCACTTATTTCAGGGAAAAAAAGACAGAAATTTTCCTTATTTTGAAGCAAAAATGCAGAAATTCCTATCAGTTTGTGACAAAAATGCAGAAATTACTTTTATTTTGAGGTAAAAAGTCTGAAATTCCCCTTATTTGAGGGCAAAAAGGCAGAAATTTCCCATATTTTGGGGAAAAATTGCAGAAATTTCACTTACTTCAGAGTAATAAGTCAGAATTTTTTCTTATTTTGGGGCAAATAAGACAGAAATTCCCTTTGTTTTGGGGGAAAAAGACAGAAATTCCACTTATTTAGAGGCAAAAAAGCAGAAATTCCCCTTATTTTGGAGCAAAAATGAAGCAATTTCCATTTTTTACGGCAGAAAGATATACATTCTTCTTAATTTCGGGCAAAAAGGCAGAAATTCCCCCTATTTTGAAGCAAAATTGCAGAAATTCCCCTAATTTGGCGCAAAAAGGCAGAAATTCTCTATATGTTGGGGCAAAAGGACAGAAATTCTCCTTATTTTGGGGCAAAACTCAGAGATTCCACTTATTTTGGGGCAAAATTCCAGAAATTTCCCTTATTTTGGGGCAAAATTGCAGAAATTTCCCTTACTCTGGGGCAAAATTGGAGAAATTTCACTTATTTTGGGGCAAAATTGCAGAAATTTCACTTATTTCAGGGAAGAAAGGCAGAAATTTTCCTTATTTGGGACAAAAAAGGCAAGAATTTTCTGTTTTGGGGGAAAAAGACAGAAACTCCACTTATTTAGAGGCAAAAAAGCAGAAATTCACCTTATTTTGGAGCAAAAATGAAGAAATTTCCCATTTTTATGGCAAAAAGCTATGCATACTTCTTATTTTCAGGCAAAAAGGCAGAAATTCCCCGTATTTTGAAGCAAAATTGCAGAAACTCCCCTAAATATGGGGCAAAAAGGCGGAAATTCCCTATATGTTAAAGCAAAAAGACAGAAATTCTCTTTATTTTGGGGCAAAACTCAGAAATTCCACTTATTTTGGGGCAAAATTCCAGAAATTTCCCTTATTTTGGGGCAACATTTCAGAAATTTCACTTATTTCATGGAAAAAAAGAAGAAGTTTTCTTATTTTGAAGCAAAAAGGCAGAAATTCCTAATATTTTGTGGCAAAAATGCAGAAATTCCCTTTATTTTTAGGTAAAAAGGCTGAAATTCCCCTTATTTGGGGGAAAAAAGGCAGAAATTTCCCTTATTTTGGGGCAAAATTGCAGAAATTTCACTTATTTCAGGGTAATAAGTCAGAATTTTTCCTTATTTGGGAGAAAAAAGACAGGAATTCTTTTTGTTTTGGGAGAAAAAGACAGAAATTCCAATTATTTAGAGGCAAAAAAGCAGAAATTCCTCTTATTTTGGAGCAAAAATGAAGAAATTTCCCTATTTTATGGCAAAAAGGTATGCATTCTTCTTATTTACAGGCAAAAAGGCAGAAATTCCCCGTATTTTGGAGCAAAATTGCAGAAATTCCCCTAATTGTGGGGCAAAAAGGCAGAAATTCCATATATGTTAGGGCAAGAAGACAGAAATTCTCCTTATTTTGGGGCAAAACTCAGAAATTCCACTTATTTTGGGGCAAAATTACAGAAATTTCCCTTATTTTGGGGCAAAGTTGCAGAAATTTCACTTATTTTGGGGAAAAATTGCAGAAATTTCACTTATTTTGTGGCAAAATTGCAGAAATTTCACTTATTTCAGGGAAAAAAGGCCGAAATTTTCCTTATTTTAGGGCAAAAAGGCAGAAATTCCTAATATTTTGTGGCAAAAGTGCAGAAATTCTTCTTATTTGGGGACAAAAATGCAGAAATTTTTCATAGTTTGGGGCAAAATTGCAGAAATTTCACTTACTTCAGGGTAATAAGTCAGAATTTTTCCTTATTTTGGGGCAAAAAATACAGAAATTCCTTTGTTTTAGAGGAAAAAGACAGAAATTCCACTTATTTAGAAGCAAAAAAGCAGAAATTCCCCTTATTTTGGAGCAAAAATGAAGAAATTTCCTATTTTTATGGCAAAAAGGTATGCAGTTTTCTTATTTTCGGGCAAAAAGACAGAAATTCCCCGTAATTTGGAGCAAAATTGCAGAAATTCCCCTAGTTGTGGGGCAAAAAGGCAGAAATTCTCTCTATGTTGGGGCAAAAAGACAGAAATACTCCTTATTTTAGGGCAAAACACAGAAATTCCACTTATTTTGGGGCAAATTTCCAAAAATTTCCCTTCTTTTGGGGCAAAATTGCAGAAATTTCACTTATTTTGGGGCAAAAATGCAGAAATTCCCCTTATTTTGAGGTAAAATGGCTGAAATTCCCCTTATTTGGGGGAAAAAAGGAAGAAATTTCCCTTATTTTGGGGCAAAATTGCAGAAATTTCACTTACTTCAGGGTAATAAGTCAGAGTTTTTTTTTTATTTTGGGGCAAAAACACAGAAATTCCCTTT